>NC_034591.1:71348230-71353071 GCF_900095145.1 Mus pahari
CCGCCTGCCTCTGCCTCCCAAGTGCTGGGATTAAAGGCGTGCCCTACCACGCCCAGCGGCTAAGATCTTTTTAAGCTCAAATTCTATTAGCTCTCACCAACAGCACACAGCTTCAATATTGTTTTGGTTGTTAATGGTGGCTAATCAAAATTGTCGGACATGGGGCTGCTAAAGATAGCTCAGAAAGTAATTCCAGGGCAGGCAGCTGGAGTACAATCCCCAGAGGGCAGAGTACTGACTCCAAAATGTTGTCTTATGGTATGTTTGTACCGGCACATGTGTACATACACACACATTTAGAAAAACCATAGAAGATATAATCTTAAGACTGAAAGATGTATAGTTTTATGTAATGTTGCTAACAGTGTACTTGCTTTAATCTTACCTCTAATAGTCAATATTTAACACTCTCTATTCTGTTTAGAAAACACAGTTTGAGATCTGTAATATCTATATTTAAGTTGAAAATATTACATATATTTTAATTTTTATTATTGTATATTGTATATGGTACTGGGTTATGTGAGGATGTTTCTCAGATGAGTTCATTCAGTATGCTTTGAACATCTTCCCTTGCATACATGTAAGATGAAAATATGTTAATAGGTGAGGTATAAGTGATCTCTTAGAATGTAAATACCCTCCTCACCCAAGATATACAAATGACTTTCAGACAGAACTTACCAAAGATGAGAGATTAGTGATTTAAGTTACAGGAGAGTACTTACTAAAACAAAGCAGGAGCCTCCCCCATCCCCACCCCCCAAAAAATGAGACCCTAAGTATGAGGTATAAAATATTAAGTTATTAAAAAGTACGTAATAGAGGGACTAGGAAGATGGCTTAATCAGTAAATTGCTCTAAGGACTTGAATTTGAATCTCCAGCACCCATGTTATAAAGCTGGGCATACATGTCTGTAATCCTGACATTGAGCAGGCAGGCAGAGAAAGAAGGATCTCTAGTGTTTGCTGGCCATCTAATCCAGCCACATCGGTAAGCTCCAGGATCAGTGAGAGACCCGGTCTCATACAAGGTGGAGAGCAATTGAGGAAGACACTCAACATTTACCTTTGGCCTCTTCATGCATAATCTTGCATCTGTCACACAAAAATCCACAGGGTATAGTAACATAATAATTTTAAATAAAACAGACGATTTTGTATTTAATCATGTGTATGTTTCAATTGTCTTGGAGAAATTAGGTAGCACTTTGAATATATAATAGAGACTTCATTCAGTTTACGTAAATTGCTATAACTTTTGGTCACAGTTTGATCATAATTAGACACGCCTGATGTATTAGTCAGGTTTACTGCTGTGAACACACAACATGACCAAGGCAAATCTTATAAAAAACAACATTTAATTGGGGCTGGCTAACAGGTTCAGAGGTTCAGTCCATTATCATCAAGACGGGAGCATGGCACGGGCAGAGCTGAGAGTTCTACATCTTCATCCAAAGGCTGCTAGTGGAAGACTGACTGCCACCTAGGGTGAGAGTGTTAAGCCCACACCCCCAGTGACATACCTACTCCAACAAGGTCACACGTATTCCAACAAGGCCACGTGTCCAAATGGTTCTATTTCTTGGTCCAGGAATATACAAGCCATCACACCTGATAACTCAAGATTTTTAAATTTTAAGTGCATATTTTACTTTAGGATGTAATTAAAATGATGTATCTAGCTAATATTAAGGTAATTAGTTATTCTTTCTTAAATTTTCTCCTTTAGGTTGGATGGAGCACTGCTCGTGACTATTATACATTTTTATGGTCTCCTATGCCTGAACATTATGTGGAAGGATCAACAGTCAATTGTGTACTAGCATTTCAAGGTGAGAATTGAAAACTGAAGGACTTGATCAAGCTAGCAGCCTCTATTGTAGTTAACCATTTTCAGGAGTGTTTAAATGAGCCTTTGTTGAGTGAAAGTCAGATGACTGTAAATACCATGTGTAGGGCACAAGGGGTTTTCATAGCTACTCAGAACACTGCTTTTTTTAAGTGAAGCAAACTTGGAGTTTCTTAAGAAAAGGTTGTGTTGCAGGATTAAATGTAAGCATTAACAAGGGAAGGGAGACAAGTAGGAGGACAGAAGTACATATCCTCACACACAAGCCGAGGATTGATTGCATGTGTAGGAAAGGAATATAAACCAACAATGAAGTTGAGGTTGCCACAATATTCATTCATTTGTACGTTCAGAAGACCCTTTCATTTATGCCAGTTTGATTTGTCCCTTATAAGGGACATAAACTGTAGTGTGCACTTGTTTCAGGGTTATTGTTCTCCTCTTTCTAGCTCCTTTGGGATTATTTGTGGAAATGAATATCCATGGCTTTAACAGGTCTATTGTGTTTATACTAGGAATACACACTGGGAAATAGTAACTGAAGAGATTTTCATCATGGGTCCCCTGGCCAGTGTTTATATCTGGATAAGAGTAAAATGTTTTATTGTGCTATGATTGCACTTTAGTGTAACTATAGATAATGAACTTGTGCTATGTGTGTCTCAAAAGATAGAAAAAAGGAATACTGTCTTGCTTTTCTTTTGCTGTAATAAGACATTGTGAGCAAGACAACTTGCAGAAGAAGGAATTTATTGGGGGTTTACAGTTATTGGTGGATACTGTAGTAGCAGACAGGTAGGCATGGCGTTGCAGTAGCTTGTAGAGACAATCTCTAGGCAAAGTGTTAACTGGGAATGACTGGACCTTTGAAAGATTCTAAGTTTAAGACCCTGTCTCAACATCAACTCTTTTTTTGAGAGGTGCAGGATAGTTCAGTGGTAAAGCTTAGCTCAAGTGAGGCCATGGGTTCAATCTTCAGTACCCCCTAGCCTCCACAGCCCCAAAGGCATGTGCATTGTAAGTAGTATTGTAGAGTATAGAATTGATGGGTTTTTAAGTAAAAATCATTCTGTGTGGATATTTAAAGAAGTGAAGATTGATTTTAATTAAAAAGAGAGGGTAACAAACTGGAGAAGAAGAAACTAAACATTGAACATAATTAGTTTTCATATGGTAGCTAATGTTATAAATATAGCTATAGCACGTAAGGGGCTTAAATGGCTACATTCATATTTTAAATAGAGCTCTCTAGTTGCAAATCTTACAGAGATTTCTTGTGCTGCACCAGTGGTCTCGTCCTCTTTGCCTTTACACAGTTCACATATATAACATATTTTTGTAGTTAATATTTCTTTTTACATACAACAAATGTCCAATTGGAGGGAACATTTCTTAAATCATGTATTCCCTAGTCCTACTCCCTGTCCTTAGATTTTTGTTAGGTCTTCCCTTATTTCTCCTCCATCAATCTTCTTACTCCTTGTAACGTACAAACTTGCCTCTCTTTGAGTTGATTTTGCCATTGTTAAGATGCAGGGGGAGAGGCTGGAGGGATGACTCAGTGGTTAAGAACACTTTCTTGCAGAGGACCTAGGTTCCATCTTTAGTATGCTTATGGCAACTCATAATTATCTGTTTAATTCCAGACCACATGGATCTGATGCCTCTTTCTGTTCTCGACCACTAATGCACTAATGTTCAGGTACCACTAATGCAGGTGGTGCACAGGCATGCACACAGACAAAACACATACATAAAAAAAATTAATAAACATAAAGGGGAATGTATATATATGTTTATATCTAAGAGATACAACTTTGGGGTATGTTTGAGAAGAAAGTATTATTTTGATTGATAAATTTGTGAACAATAGGAAAGACTCATTCTAGATATTTTCAGAATAATAGTAAGGAGGAAGGAAAGTACTATTAATAAATTAGCATTTTAAAATAGCAAGCTTAATAATTTTTGTTACCCACCTCTTAGGATATTACCTTCCAAATGATGATGGAGAATTTTATCAGTTCTGTTATGTCACCCATAAGGGTGAAATTCGTGGAGCAAGTACTCCTTTCCAGTTCCGAGCTGCTTCTCCAGTTGAAGAGCTGCTCACTATGGAAGATGAAGGGAATTCCGATATGTTGGTGGTAACCACAAAAGCTGGCCTTCTTGAGGTGAGCACCTACAGCGAAGCGTAGAGTTTACCTTGACTGACATTGTGAGAATTTTCAGATTATGCCAAGAGGCCTACCAGAAATGTTTTAAATCTAAAATTGTAAGTGAGTCCATGTGTAGAGGCTAGAAGTCAATGCTAACTGTACTGTCTTCCTTAGCCATTCTCAGTCTTACTTTTGAGGCAGCTTCCCATTGGCCCTGGAGTTTGCCAGTTGGGTAGACTAGCTGGTGGGGCTAGTCTTTCTATCACAGTTATTTTGTGCTTCTGTTGTGGTACTTGCTGTCAGATGAGTGCTGAGAAGATAGATGCCTGATTCAGGGCTGAGTGTCATGTGTGCAGTAGCTAGTGCAGTAAGACGGCCTTCAGAACCACGTAGACACGGGCTCACCTCTTCTTTCCTTACCTGGAGCTTTCTTCTTCAGGTATCCTAATCCATTTGATTCCTGAATTGTTCAGAGTTAGGGATGGAGTTGCCTGGGAGAGTGCAGTGAAGCAGTGCATCCAACTGAGGTTCAGGTTTTGGAACTGAATATTGGGGGTTCAGTGGTCTGATGATGATGTCATATGCTTTAGTTTTTTAAGTAATTATAAAATGAGAAAAGAAGTCTTCTTGTTTCAAGATCACATATTCTACTTTATATCTGGAAGCTATACTGTTCTTTGAAACAATGTGACTAATTGTATTTATCAGTCCTTTCATTTTAAAAATAGCATTTGCCGGGCATTTGCCGGGCGTGGTGGCGCATGCCTTTAATCCCAGCACTCTGGAGGCAGAGGCAGGCGGATTTCTGAGTTCGAGGCCAGCCTGG
>NC_034591.1:71353206-71362085 GCF_900095145.1 Mus pahari
CAGGGCTACACAGAGAAACCCTGTCTCGAAAAACCAAAAAAAAAAAAAAAAAAAAAAATAGCATTTTATAGATTGGTTACTGTATTTTTTGTCAATTACATCTATGTTTCACATATTGTAGGTGCTTGGTTTTTATAGATAGATGAGTCTTTAAAAGCAGGTGTTTATGCTTTTGATTTTTCTTTGTTTACCTTTAAGAACTGAGACTATAAAAGGAAAGATAAGAGGCTACACTGTCTTCCACTGTCAGGCTGTTCAAAGACAGTTCATCCAGGAGTTAGAAGGAACTGTGAATTCTTCATATCTTTCCTTCCTTTTCCCAGAAATTCCTCTCTTATCTTAAATACGTAATGCAACTTTTATAGGGTGACTGAAACATTTTGTAGTGACAACTGCCTCTGATCAGGGTTTTTAGCCTCGTATTTGAATGTTAGTCAGAGATACTGAAGTAAACTCTGCTCCTAGGAATGCAGTTAGCCCTGATGTGCAGGGCTTTTGAATACTTGTCAGAACACCCTTATCTCAAGCCCTGCACATGATAGACATTTGCTCCCCATGTCTCGGGAGGCTTTTCTCTAATTGGGGCGCAGCCCAGGTTATTTGTACTCTTTCTTTTCTCCACAAAAGCTGTGCTATAAAAATTTTAATTGCTGTCTCTTGGGAAATATTTCTGAGAAAAAAATGGCTTTGTTTTCTGAAAAGTTAGAATTCTACATTCATTGATGTCTTTAATGATTTTATGAACACTGTACATTAAGTGATTAATGAGATAAAGTCTTGGAACTTGTGAGCCTGAATTGGAGAATAGAAAAAATAAAATAAAATAAAATAAAATGATGTTTTAGGGATAATAAGGGATGCTTGACTAAAGGATATCTATTGGATGGTATAATTATTCTAACTTTCTTAGCTATGATCACAGTAGTGGTTTGAAAGGATACTGCACTTATTAGAGGTGATCTAAGGTTCTTACGGGTGGGATGTCAATAATTTTATTTTGAATGGCTTAGGAAATTAAAACAAAATCCCACAAACTAATGAATTTATAGTATAAGCCAGATGTAGTGGCACACATATTTAATCCCAGCATCTGGGAAGCAAAAGCATGAGGCAGAATTTCAGGCCAGTCTGGGCTATGGTATAAGACCCTGTTTTGTTCTGCTCTCCAAAAGAATAAAATGGGAAATGAACATGGCAGTATATTGATGATTAGTGAATTGAGGGCTATATTTATTCTTAAAAGATTTCAAAATAGAAATTTGAAGCAGAAAAGAGATTTATTGTTTTATTGTTTCCCATCTAAGTACTCACCAGATCCAGCCCTGCTTAGCTTCCAAGATCAGAAGAGATCTGGCTCGTTCACCCTTGCTTGGTGTGGTTGTAGAAATTTTGTATACTAAAAAAACCCCCAAACCAAAAACATAAAAGACCAAACAAACCAAAAAAATTGTTCTGGGGTTACACTCAGGATGTTGACACATGCTAGGCAAATCTGTTTTTTGAGTTTTATCTCCAGACTTAGATTTATGCAAATTTTAATCAAGTTTAAATTCTTTAAAATTTTCCTACCTAAGCTTTAGTAAATCTTTTATTAAGTGATATAAACTAACCACTGAAAAAGTTTAATTCTGAAAATGGTTTTGTTGTACTAGGTGAAGACTGATCATTTCTAATCTGCTAGAAAGTTTTGAACCAGATTAATGCTGTGTTAATAATGCCATTAACTCTTAGGATTGATGTTCTTGCTTCGTCTTAATTTTCCATTGGCTTATTGGGTATAATTTAATTTTCAATAGGTACGACAATTGAGTAGCTAAACTTTTACCTTTTTACTTATACTGGAAAGTTTCCCACAGTATGTACCTTTGTTTTGGTCATATCCTCTAGTTCTCCCTTCCATCCTTCTCATCAGCTTTTCCATTTTGAGAACATTTATTCTATGCATTTGAATAAAGAGTTTAGCAGTTCAGCTTTCATAAGTTTAGATTTTAGTCATTTATATCTAGGATTCTACAACCCTGGAAAGCTTAATATGGGGATTTTTGGATAAAAAATATTTATCAGCTAAATACCTTCTTTATAAATTCTTCCTGAGTCTCTACTCTTCTCCAGTTAGAAGCAAAGACTTGTTGTTATAAAGACTAGCCATTTTATTTATAACCATGTTTGGTCCTCTGATTTAGGTCTTGCTTTGTGTTTCCTACTGGAATTCCTGTTTTCCAGAATTGAGTAATTATCAGCATTCCCATAAGAATCTGCTAGAGTTAGTATAGTATTGTAGCCTTAGCCTTTAAATTTGCATTTTTACTTAAAACAGTTTTTTTGGGGGGGTCTCTGCAAACACCAGCGCCAGCAGAGTAACAATTCATGTGAGACAAGAAGGAAATCCAGTGTAACACAGCTCAGTAGCCAGTGTTGGCTCAAACTTCAAGAGTCTGACAGGGGACGGGTTATTTTAGGCATATTTAAGTTCACTACAATTTGGCAAAAAGTTTCCTGCTTAACAGTTATCTCAACAGTTATCTCTTAAAGTGTAACTTCACCTAAAGCCTTGTGTAAAATACCTGTGGCTTCTTCTGTAAAGAAAAGTTCTACAGTTTAAGGGCCTAGGGAAGGATCTGGTGTGGTCGGTCTCAGTCATATAGATAGATAGCATCTAGGTCAGCAAACCATCAAATACATATGACATCGCCCCAAAGGATGCATTCTGCTGACTGAGAAACATTGCACAAGATGATGGTCTTGGGAGAAAGAGTCTGAGCTAAACACAATACTTTGAGATTGAGGTGTGACCTGGCCCTACAGGATAGCACAGATCAACTGGCTACTAAATCCAATCTTAGCCTTCTGGGCAAAAAACAGGTATATATCCCTTCCTTAAAGGGGGATGCTTGTTTAACATTCCTGGTTTCCCTAGTGCGTATCTGTGAGCACAGGGCCCTTTTTTTTTTCTCTGTACAGAAGGATTATAGGCTGAATGCTATATAGTAGGCAAAATGTAAAACATTGTGAATTTACTTTTTTAAAGTAAGAAAGTAAAGTTGTAATATTTTATGATAAAAATTAATTTGTGTTTTTTTAATACAGCTGAAAATTGAGAAGACCCTGAAAGAAAAAGAAGAATTGTTAAAGTTGATAGCTGTTCTTGAAAAAGAAACAGCACAGCTGAGAGAACAAGTTGGAAGAATGGAGAGAGAACTGAGTCAGGAGAAAGGGCGGTGTGAGCAATTGCAGGCGGAGCAGAAGGTTTGTTACACCTTTCTAAAATGGAAGCATTTAGGATGATTGAAAATCAGGTCTTGAGGAAAGTAGCTTATATATATGTGTGTGTGTGTGTGTGTGTGTACATATATATATATGTGTGTGTATGTATTTACATTAATATGTGTATGTGTGTATATGTACATTTAAAAATTATATACACACATATATAATTTTTTAAATGTATTCATTTTAGTTTTTGTATGTATGGGTATTTTGTCTGCATGTGCATTATTTGCATGCCTGGTACCTTTGGAATCAAAATTGGGGGCAGGTCTTCTGGGTGCTAGGACTAGATCCTGTGTCTTTTGTAAGAGCAACAAGTGCTCTTACCTACTGAACCATCTCTCCAGCCCTAAGGATGTCAGTTCCTATTAATCTGCCACAGTCTCTTTTACATTTTTAAATAGGCAAAATACTTAAAGATTTTTGGTACCAGGCTTATTGATAACAGTTCTCTGAATTTGTTGTTGCCCGGGCCTTGAACTCTTGGAAACCATCCTCTGCCTTCCCAGTACTAAGAGTACAGGCATGAACAGCCATGCCAGCTTTCTGACAGCTACTGCTCAGTGTTTCACATCTGGTTCTGTGTTATATGCTACATTTGAGGAGGAAGGCTGTGGGGTGTGAGAAATTCACATAGGAATAAGCACAAAATAAATGGAAGGTAGAATGAAGAAATTAGAATTACTCTTCAAAAACCATAATTTAGGTAGGCATGATGCTACATGCCTGTGACCTCAGCACTCATGGTGGTACACACCTTTGACCTCAGCACTCAGTGAGGCGGGAAGACTGGTGTCATGAGGTCATGACCAGGTTCATAACAGCATAGGCTACATAACAATAGCCTTTGCCCCGAAGAAAGAGCAGCAGAAACAAGGCAGAAGTCAGTAACCTGACTACATTGTGAGACAAAAATTTGAAATTCTTAATGTGAGAAAGGTGATAAATTAGAATTTCAGGCTTATTTTATAGTCTTGATTTATACAATTTGAGATAATAAAATTAGAAGAATTCAAAGACAAATGTAGTGGTAATGTGTATAGTCTTGGCACCCAAAAGGTATGTGACCCCTTTTAAAGCTGGGCAGTAGTGGCACATGCATTCAATCCCAGCACTCAGAAGGCAGTGGCAGATGGATTTCTGAGTTTGAGGTCAGCCTGGTCTACAGAGTGAGTTCCAGAACAGCTAGGGCTACATAGAGAAACCCTGTCTTGAAAAACCAAGTTATTATTTGGTTATTTATTTGAGACAGGATTTCTCTTCATAGTCCTGGTTGTGCTGCAACTCACTATGTAGAGTAGTTTGGCCTTTAACTCACTGAGCTCTGCCTGCCTCTGCTTCCCAAGTACTGGGATTAAGGGCTAGTGCTACCACATTTGTCTCTCCTTCTTAAAGAGAGCTCTCTTAAGTATATACAATTTTGTTTTACTGAAAGATAATTGTTGTCTCTCAGGGCCTTCTTGAAGTATCACAAAGTTTGAGAGTGGAAAATGAAGAGTTTATGAAGAGATACAGTGATGCTATAGCTAAAGTTCAACAGCTTGAAGAGGACATTGTATCAGTGACACATAAAGCAGTTGAAAAAGAAACTGACCTAGACAGGTATCTCTGGTACTTTAAAGGAATCACTTCGGTTATTAACAAAGCTACTTAGGGTTTTTACTAATATTTTCTCATCTTAACACAGTTTGAAGGATAAACTCAGGAAGGCACAGCATGAAAGAGAACAACTTGAATGTCAGCTGAAGACAGAAAAGGATGAGAAGGAACTTTATAAGGTAAAGTTCCTTTTCTATTATCTGTCCTCTTCTTAACCCTAGTGGGCTTTTGGGGTTGGGGATTTGAGAGCAATTCAGCTGAGTGCCTGGTCACTTGTCTCATTATAGTCATGAGGATGACAGGGACTGTAGTCAGCTAATGGCCTCAATGGGGGGTTGGGGGGCTGGACAATAAATATACTTTGATGATTGATCATGCTTTAATGGGGAGATCCTCAGCTTTTGTTAGGAGGTCCTTCAGCTTTCTCTAGAAGGCCTCTTGAGTGTCACAATTATGATGGTTGACTTCAGAGTGAGCAGTCCAACATGGGAAGGAAACGAGGAAATTACAACAATAATGGATACTGTCCCTGAAATGCAGTATTTGGGAAATTTGGGAACTTGAGTTCAGATCCTAAGAGTGCATATAAAGCTGGACACAGTGGCATTGGTCTGTTATCCCAGTTTACTGGAACAAGGTGGAAGGTAGAGAGAGGAGAGTCCTGGAAGCTTTGGGGCCAGCCAGCTTAATGTATACAGTGGCAGACAAGAGACACTATCGAGAAGTTGGAAGATAGCTGACATCTGAGGATGTCCTCTGACCTTCATACTGGCACTATAGCATGTGTGTTCTGTGACACCCCCATATGAATATACATAGTACACAACAAGTTTTTAAAAGTTGGAGATGAACATTCTAAGTTGTCAGCTTCAAGTCACTTTTCTGAACTGATAGTTATGAACATTAGGTAGTGTTTCAGAAGTGATGTATGGGCTGCTGAGTGCCCTAGAAGACCAGAGATCCATTTCGTCCCTAGGAACAGGAATTAGTTCTTTAGACTTCTGTAGATTCGAAGAGTCAAGTGCAAAAAAGCAATTCCATTTCTCTGTATTACATAAAAATTATTGTGTGAGTATGTGCATGTATGTACATGTATGATGTGAATGCATGTTGTGTGTGGGGGCTGGGAGGTCTATCATAGTTGGCCTATAGAAGTCAGAGGGCAACTTCAGTCACATGGGAAATAAACAACATAGTGCTTCTTGCCCAGAGGTTTAACAACCATCTTAATGAGGGCTGGTTCCTAGCACCCATACCAGGTGACTTACAACCACCCATAACTCTGAAACCTCTGGCCTTGGTGTGGGTTCCTAACATTTGAATGCACATATCCATACACCCACATATATATTCATCATTTAAAAAAAAGGTTAAAAAATTAGTATAATTGTTTATGTTTTGAATATACCCTGTCTAGTTTTCAGAACTTTTTTACACTAATTTCTGAATATGCCTCTAGCATGATGTTTTTCCTCCCAAGCATCCAAATGTATCTACATTTTAAAATGGAAAATAAATGGTTAAACTGAAGGAAAAGCTTTCAGAGATCAGGCGGTACAGTCAGACATCAGAATGAATTGCTGTGGGAAACAAAGGCTTTCCAAATGCTGTGCTCTGTCACTCTGTATCTGCATTGGTGTTTTGCAGAGCTTGGGTCACCTGACACCCACCTCCTCCTTTGAAATTTTTGGATGAGAAAGAAATAATGTTGTTTTTTAAAAAAATTATTTATTTAATGTGCATTGGTGTTTTGCCTGCATGATTGCCCTGGAACTGGGCTTGTAGGCAGGTGTGAGCTGCCTTGTGGGTGTTGAGGATGGGACTAGGGCCCTCTGGAAGAGCAGTCAGTACGCTTAACCACTGAGCCATGTCACTAGAGCCCCAAATAATGGTATTTTAGATTTTAACTAACTTGGATTATGATGTTAGCAAGAATATTCTTGATTTCAAACACTTTTATTACAGGTACATTTGAAGAATACAGAAATAGAAAATACGAAGCTTGTGTCAGAGATACAGACTTTAAAGAATTTAGATGGAAACAAAGAAAGCATGATTACCCATTTCAAAGAAGAGATTAGCAAACTACAGTCCTGCTTGACTGACAAGGAAAATTTGTACAGAGCTCTCCTGCTTACAACCTCAAATAAAGTAAGAACTTCAGAAAAATGTTTTTGAAACTTCTCTAGTATGACCTTTACTCTTGTTTTAAATTCTTCCCAGCGATTTCTCTTTTTAAAAAGAAATCCTCCTTTTTAATTTGCACTTATATTAGTTTTATTTATGTGTCTGTGTATGATGCATGTGAGTACCTGCGGAGGCCAGGAGAAGCACTTGGAACCTCTGGAGCTTGGGGTTAGAATGGCCTCTGGAAGGAAGGAAGGCAAACACTCCTACCCTGGTGCCATCTTTAGTTTCTCAACCATTTCTTTTGAAAAAGTTTAAAATCACAACAGTTACTGAACTCCTCCTGCCTCCAGCTCTTAAGTACTGGGATTATAGATAGGTACCCATCACCTACCTGGGCTCTTGCTTTATGTAGCATGTTGGATCTGCTACATAAATATCCTCATCTTTTCCAGTGACTGCATGATCTTGCATGCTTACATTTATTTTACTGCGTAGCTTTTATGGATGAATGTTAGGATGTTTTAGCATGTTGCTGTGAATTCTACTGGGGACATCATTAATGCAACTCTAAAACTGTTAGGAGTCCATGGCATTTATAGCTCCTGATTAAGTCTGCAGTTGCTTTTTAATCTAAAAGATTGAAAAGTGTATTTGCTTATATTTATTTGATTTACTAAGATGCTAAAAATATCTTTAAGCATCTTTTTAGTATTTAAGTAAGACCAGTGAAAAACATAATTTTTAATTACTGAGGAAAATGATTACTAGTTGCTAAAATGTTTTAGTAGATTGTAATGCAGTGTGAATTTTTGGTTATAAAAGAATTTAAATAATGAGGGTACAAACTGAAAGTTAATGTCTTTTTTTTTTTTTTTTTTTTGCTATAAGATTGTAGGATTTAATTTAAAGTTACATGAATTATAAATGTATATTTACATTTTAACTCAAGGGGGGGAGAGAGAGAGAGGGAGAAAGAGTAAGAGTGTTTAGAACCTTTTTCCTTTTGAGACAGGTTCTTACTATGCAACCCTAACTGTCCAGAAACTTGGTATGTAGCTCAGGTAAGGCTCAAACTCAGAGATTGCCTTGTTTCTGCCTTCTGAATGCTGGGATTAAAGATGCTCGGCTCCATGGCTAGCTACAAGATACTACTATGAATACACTTATAGCTCTATTTCACTCATGATTATAGCTACATAGTATTCTTTCTTGTCATTCAGCATATGTGTAGTCAGTACTTCTTAGTAGTTTACTGTCTTCAGCTCTTCTGAGCATGCTCCAGTTAATATTCTTGTATAGCTCAAGTTACAGTAGTCACAGGCCTAAATAAATTCCTTCAAGTGGAGTTGGTAGGCTAAAAGCTTATCAAAAGGTAAATGCCGCCTTTTGATAGTTATTTTCAAATTGCCTTTTCAAAAAATATTGTATTAGGTTTTACTCCCAATGATGTAATACTGTTTATAGTGGCTTCATAGCTTTTCATTATATGGAGGCATGATATAGCATAGTTTAATTCAAGATAATTTCATTTTAGACACTTTAAAATCTACTTAATTTTCAGTGTGTTTAAAAAATTAATTGAATTCAGAAAGACAGATCTTTGCCTATGTCATTTATAATTGTTTGAATGATTTTTGAAGTTAAAGTTGCTAGATCATGAGCCAAGAGTAATTTAAGGTTTTGGTGAATCTTGAAAGGGGGCTGAGAGGCTGAGAAGCCCCAATTAGGGTCCATGTAATTGTGTTTAATAACTGTTTTTCTATTTTTTAAAAAGTTAATTTTGCATGCCGGGCGGTGGTGGCGCACGCCTTTAATCCCAGCACTTGGGAGGCAGAGGCAGGCGGATTTCTGAGTTCGAGGCCAGCCTGGTCTACAAAGTGAGT
>NC_034591.1:71362231-71414571 GCF_900095145.1 Mus pahari
CAAAAACAAAAACAAAAAAAAAAAAAAAAAAAAAAAAAAGAAAAGAAAAAAAATTAATTTTGCCAGGCATAGTGGTAGCACATCCTTTTACTCTCAACACTTGGAAGGCAGAGGCAGACAGATCTCTTGTGAGTTTAGGTCTACATAATGAGTTCCAGGACAGCTGGGGCTATGTGGAGCAAACCAGTCTCAACACAAAAAATAATAAGTAAAAATAAAATAAATAAAATCAATCTTTACATGTTTGAACATTTGGGGTATATATACTTTCAGGTTATTGATTGGAAGAATACCTCAGAGTAGTATCAGACTTTTCTTGAATGTATTAATTCCTTTAGTTATTTTTTCCTTTCTTGACATAGAAGTTGATAAGTGATTGAAACTATTAGAATTCAAAATATGACTCATGCGGCAGAGTGCTTGTGCAGTGCGCAGAGAGCCCTTATTCAGTCACTAGGACTGCATTAATAAGACATGGTGGCACACACTGTGAACCCTGGACTTAAGGGAGAGGCAGGAGGAGCAGAAGGTTAAGGTTAGCCTCTGATGCATGACAACCCCAGGCCAACCTGGGCTGTAGGGGACCCGATTTCATTAACCAGAACCAAGGGTAACTAGTATGGTTAGGCTTGTGCAGATTTCGTATACACCAGCTTTATTTGGTCATTTACATATTTTCTTGTGCTCTTAACAATTTCAAAACCAAGGTTGAATTGAGTTTTGTTTTATTTTACATTATTTTTTTTGCAGACTACAAATAGGACTGTTAGATTCATTATACTTACTTTAAAAATGTCTTTTCATGATGGTAGCTAAATATTTTAATAGCTATCTTTTAGGTTTGACAAAAGGAAACCTCTTTTAACTGATGCTTTTGGTGTTACAAAGAAATCTTTGAAGTTATTTCAATTCTAGTGAGTAATGAGAATACTGGCCAGAGATATGGGGATAAAGGGAATGGGGTATGCGGAGCTCACATTCATTTGGTCTCAGTAGCTTTCATAGGTGTTTTATTCAGTCTGAACTAATCCTTGGGTGTGCTGACTGATTTCCTGTCCTATAAAGTGGAAGAAGTAAACACTGTTGGGTTGTTAAATAAGAAATCTGAAGTAAAGCCTAAGGCATGAGTGGGAAAGCATTATTTAACTTAAAATTCTGAAACTGTTAACTTTAAATTTTAATGTTTTAATGAAAATTGTATGTTCTTTGCCTTTCTTCAGGAAGATACATTATTTTTAAAGGAGCAACTTCGCAAAGCGGAGGAACAAGTCCAGGCAACACGGCAAGAACTTATCTTTCTGACTAAAGAGCTCAGTGATGCAGTGAATGTGCGAGATAAAACTATGGCAGATCTGCATACTGCACGCTTGGAAAATGAGAGAGTGAAGAAGCAGCTAGCCGACACGCTGGCAGAGCTGCAGCTACATGCTGTAAAGAAAGATCAGGTAAAGCAAGTGTACTTGCATCTCTGTTGATCCCCATCACTAGAAGCCCCGTAAAAGAGGAATAAACTGTTCAGATAAGTCAGGTAAGAAAGGCTAACCTCTATTCACTCTGTTAAATCATCGTCATTTCTTGGATTGAATAGAAAACATTTATACGCACAATTCTTACTGTCAGTAAAGGCTGTTCTAGTACACATTTTTGATATATATTAGATGTGATAGAGATTGCTTCATGTGGAACTTCTGTGTACTATCTACATAGAATGGTAGTCTGATTGTTTAAGGGTGTTACATACATGTAATTGCTCCTTAGGTGGATGGCTTTTCCTCAGCTTTTAAGTAATCCTTAGACTTACTATATAGTTAAAACTCTAATTAATCTAAAGCCCAAACTCCAAAACAAATTTAAATTAATTAAAGATCAGAAAAAAATAATGGAAATAGAGTTAGGATTTATTTTTAAATTATGAAACATCAGAATTTTTCCTTAGTCGAAATATTTTTTTCTAAGGAAAAGACTGATACACTGGAACATGAACTGAGAAGAGAAGTTGAAGATCTGAAACTCCGGCTTCAGATGGCTGCGGATCATTACAAAGAAAAGTTTAAGGAGTGCCAGAGGCTCCAAAAACAAATAAACAAACTTTCAGACCAGTCAGTAAGTGTCTCTGAATTCCTGTCAACTGAACTTTTCCTTTGTCAACCTTGTGTTTGCAGATAAGATGTATAATATTTTAAATATTAACCTTTTGAATACAAATTATCACTTCAATTTTTTTCTAAACACAAATCTTATTTTCTACTACATTGATTATGTAGGTATATGTGGGTGTTGGGAGGTGGTATGTGAAGGTCAGAGGACAGCTTGTAGGAGTTGATTATTCCCTGGTTATACCCCTCTGGGTCTCAGGAATAGAGGATGAAACAAACTCAGGATGTCATCAAGTTTGATTGCAAGTGTTTTTATATGCTGAACCATCCTGCTGGCCTGTGTTTTATCATCTCAGTTTCAAGTCATAGGCCTAATACTATAATGACAATCCTCTTTCTGTTTAAACTTGAGATTCGTATTTACTGAGAACTAATAAAGGGAAGGAAGCTGGGTCTGCAGCAAGAACAAGCAGGAACAGGTACTCTTGTCTTTAGGCCGTTCCTCTCGTAAGCCCTTGATAAGTAGCTTTGTCGATTAAACTCAGTATGTCGTAGTAAATGTCACTTGTGGCAAAGGTGACAGCTCTCACTGTTTTTCTCAGTACTCTTCCGTTCTGCTCATGCCATATTAGGAAGAGGTAAAATGTGTTGGCTTACTCATTTATATTCCATGTAGGAGTAGGTTGATTCATAATAAAACAAAGGCATTTCATTTGGATGGGTTTATGTATTATGTACAGCCCCAAACTGTACTGAAATATGACTTGTTATATTAGGGGATCTTGGAAGTGAAATATAAAGAAAACATTGAAAATGTGGGGTTGCGTGGTCCCAGTTTTAGGTTCTCAGGAACCAATAGGAGCAAGGAGTGCATGTATGCTAGTAAAGTAGAAAGGGTTCTGTGAAGAAATATGATTCACATGGAGATTTTTCTTTTTTTTGATTTCATTTTAAGAATCTAATAAGATTTTACCTGCATTATGTGTGTGCACCACATGTAGGTTTGGTACTTGTGTAGGTCAGAAAAGAGCATTGAATTCCCTAGAGTTGGAATTACAGATGACTGTAAAGCACCATGTGGGTGCTAGGCCTCAAACCTAGATCCCCTGCAAAAGCAACACATGCTCTTACCTGCTGAGACATCTCTCCAGACCTGCTCGGTACACTTTTGACTTGTGAGATTGTAAGATGTTTATGAATGGTGAGTTCTGGTGATTTCCTAAAAAAAAATGCAGTTATTTTTCTTTCCTTTCCACCACTTAGGAAAATGATGTAGCTTTATTCCTTTTAGGTTTTCAGAGTGAGTAGTGTGGTACACTTTTTTTTTGGTTATATACATGTTTAGTAGAGGAAATCAATGTGACTCATTCAGTGACTTTTCAAGTAACTTACTGTTAATCTTTGGGATAGGCGAGTACTAACAGTGTCTTCACAAAGAGAATGGGGAGTCAGCAGAAAGTGAACGATGCGTCAATGAACACAGACCCGGCTGCTTCTGCTTCTGCTTCTGCTTCTGCTGCTGCCGTGGAGGGAAAGCCAGCAGCATCATGTGCAGGTAAAACTCTCCTTCTGTGTAGTGTGACCTTCTTTGAAAACTGGACACTGATTTGATACTGCCTGCTTCCATGTGTGAGAATTTCAGGCTGCTTCCATAAATTCTTGGGAGAGATAGTTGAGAGGCAAAGGGGGAATATGAGGATATTAATGTGAGATGGAGTTATATATGTGGTGACCATGCAGAGTGTGAGTAAGTGTAAACTAGTACTTAGCCTCAGGAGAATAGTCACATATTAAAAATTAACTTGGTACTAGAAGTACTAATTTGAACCATATGGAACAGTGAAATGCAAGAATTCCTTACACTAAAAATTATGTTATAAATGTGACTATAAATACAGACCAGAGAAGATTCTTGGAACACAGTGACAGAAGACAAATACGGAAAGTGATGAAGTTGAAAAATCTAGGGTTTGCAGATAATATGTGTGTGTATATATATGCATGTACACACAATATATATAATGTTGTTTGTATGTGTGTGGGGGGGAATATCCTGTTCTAAATCCTTTCTTTTGCATCAGTGGGGTACATCTTTCATTAGTGTACCTGGAGACTGATGTTAATGTTAGTTGGTTCAATATTTGTCTACTTAAAACAGATTCAAGTATATCAAATGGGTAATGTAGTAATTTGAATCTCTCACTTTGTAGCCCTAGCTGGCGTAGAATTTGTCATGTAAACCAGGCTGACCTCAGACAGAATACTTAAAATTTTCTTTGAACAAATTTATTTTTGGCTAGTCAGTAGTGTCACTTTAACTTTAGCATGTGAGAGGCAGAGGCAGCAGATTTCTTTGCTTTTTAAGGCCAGCCTGGTCTACAAAGTGAGTTCTAAAATAGCCAGGACTGTAAAGAAATGCTCTCTAGGGGAAAAAAAAAATCAAAACAAAGCAAGAAAAAAAAAACACACACACACCAAAAAATAATAACAATAATACTTTTTTTTTTTAGTGAGTATGGGTGTTTTGCTTGCATGTATGTCTATGCATCACATGCATGCGTACCTAGTACCTTGAAAGCTGGAAGAGGGTATCAGGTCCTGTGGGGCTGGAATTATACAGTTGTCAGCTGCCAGGTAGATCTTAGCAATGGAACCCAAGTCCTTTGATACAGCAGCTGCTCTTACAACTGAGCCATCTCTTCAGCCTCCAGAGAGCAAAATTATTTTAAATATTATTTAAGTATTATTTTCTTAATTAATATTATTTTCTAACTTTGTTACAACAGAGACAGGCTTTGTTATGTCAACAAAGGATCATGTCTGTGAAATGACTAAAGAAATTGCTGAGAAAATAGAAAAGTATAATAAGTGTAAACAACTCTTGCAGGTAAGCTCCTTTTTAGTGAACGATTTGTCAAATGTTAGATGCCAGCCTTTGGTTCTTTTGTCAAAGTATAGAGGGTTCTTTCCCCATTCTTCTATACTGATAGTGCATTTGGGATGATGAAAGGGGTGTTTTGTGTACTTGTCATTATCATGCAGGTCTTATGCTTCTGAAGTCAGTATTTTCCATACACATGATACAATGTCATTGTCTGAATATGAGTTTTTATTTCTGTTAGGGTGATACATGGAAAATATTTGAACTTTAGAAGGGAAGTCCTTTTTAAAAAGATACTGTATAAAAAAATCAGGAAATTGTGTGGTGTTCACTCATCTACTTCCCAGTGTTGATGCCTATGGAGGCCACAGGTTAACTTCAGGACGTCTTCCTTAGTCATTTCTTTACAGTGCTTTTTCAGACAGGGTCTGTCACTGAACCTGAAGACAGCAGTTTAGGCTGAACTGGCTGCCTGCCAACCCTGGGAGCTGCTGCGTTCATTCTCCCTACCACCAGGGTTACAGACCAAGCTGCCATGGTCAGTGGTGCTAGAGATCTCAGTTCAGATCCTCATGCTTGTGCAGCCAGGTACATTACCCATCTAGCCAAGAATGGGAATGTTAAGCAAACGAGTTGTTGAATCTCAGTGTGATTTTAATTATTTTAAGCAGCATTGTTCAGATTATTCAATTTTGTTAACTTTAATGGTGGTACTCATTTTGAGTTAAAGTATAGGGGTGGATGCTTCTCATTACTATCTAGAATAGAGAACAAAGTTATTTTATATTTGGATATGTGTGTTTTGCATATGAGCAAGGAAGGTAACTTTTAGAACAACAATGAAATTCCTAGATCTGCTCGATGTTACGAAAAGATACTTTTTCTTAGAAGAAAAAGAAAAAGAAGAAGGATGCTGAAGACTAATGTGAAGGAACCATAATCCTGTCACCCAAACACATCATGCTTAAGATTCAGTTGGGAGCAGCATATCAGATGCTCTAAAATAATCAAGGGAGGTTGAATATCTATAGCTTTTCAAGCCTATTTGTGTCTTGACATCAACCTTAGAGTTTGATACACAAATAAAATATTTTCTTTGTATTATAAAAAAAAAAAAAAGAAGATACTTTTTCCTTTTGCTACTTTTAAAGTAATGTTTAGTGTTTTGATCAAATTTCAAACTCTGCTTTTTGAGATCTTTTTATAGAAGAAGTGAGAATGGTCCTGATGTTCTAATATAATGTAGTGCTTGTGTTTTCATTGCTGCTATTGTAAAAAACATAGTGCAGTGTGCATCATAGGACAAGTCACACAAGTGACTACAGTGTACACAATTGTTGCTGGAGTGTGTATTGTAACAGAGTGATTGGATTTTGTTTAATTTTTGTTTTTATGTGTATGGGCATATTGCCTGCAGATATGAGTGTGCACTCCATGTGTGGTAGCAGAAATCACCTTGTCAAGGGCCCTGGAAACTATCTTGAAGTGCTCATTGTCTTCTGAGCTGGCAAGAATGAATGTGTTGCTTCCTCTCTATGCCAACAGTGCTCCTCACATGGGTCTACCCAGATGGGCAGCTCCTTTGACAAGCCTACAAGATGGAGGACATTAGGATCAACTCTGAAAATTGTTGACACAAATTCATCTATAAGCCTGTCCTTTTGATGTGTTTTTTTTTCTTTAGATAAAGGGTTTTTATATTTCTCTGGAAGTAGTAGAGTCAATTTCTAGGGAACTTTAACTGTTTCTTTTTTTCAACTTAACCATGTTTGGACCCAGCTTTGTGAAAAGGATGAAATAAGTAGAAGCAATTTCCTCTTTCCCTTTCCCTCCCTATTGCTGCTGTTGTAGGACTAGAGATGCAGCTGCTCACAGGCTCTGGCTAAGGGGATTAGACTTGACTGGGTTTGTTAGGCAACTGTGGGTGTTCAGGTAGTCTTGTCTAGGCACGGACAGCTCTTTCCCGATTGGACAGCCAAGTGTTCTAAAAAGACTGGGGGAGGGGGGTGGCTGAGTGAGTGAGCATGGCATTGGAAGCAGTCTGGAAAGTGGGGAGAATATGGTGATGATGCTTGGGGGGGGGGGATTCTTGATTGATAGAGGCACTGTGAACATTTACATAGAATAGAAGCCTTTTGTGGACAGAGGGGATTAGATATTCTCACTCAGATGCCCAGGTGCTAGGATAGGGGTTTGTATGAAATCAATACACAGTTTTTCTTTGGTGCTGTTTTATCACTTTATACATCAAGCTAATGACTGTAATGAGAATATCATTGTAGATTAAGTTGCGTTTCCATAATGTTTACATTTCTT
This sequence comes from Mus pahari, assembly GCF_900095145.1. Classification (NCBI taxonomy): domain Eukaryota; kingdom Metazoa; phylum Chordata; class Mammalia; order Rodentia; family Muridae; genus Mus; species Mus pahari. Next base: position 71,369,525 of record NC_034591.1, read on the forward strand.
TCTTAGATATGTGCATATGTGTGCATGTATGTGTGCATTTAGTGCATGTGCTGTGCCTGTGCATGTTGGTACACGTACACATTTGAGTGTACATCTATGGAGACTAGAGTTTATTGTGAACTGATTGCTTTCCAACTTATTATGGAAACAGGCTTTCTCTCTGAGTCTCAAGATTATTCATTGGCTAGACTAGCCAATCAGCGAGCTCTGGGGGATCTGCCTGGCCCTGTGCATCTCAATTCTAGGCTTGCAAATGCATGCTGTCTGTCATACCTGTGTTTTACAGGGCTGCCGGGGAGCCACACAGGTCTTATGCTTTGTGATGGAGTTACTTTCTCTGTTGTATGTGTGATGTTGATTTTGTTTGCTTAATGTTTTTAGAAAATCAAATAATTATGGTAGAGTATCTATTTTGTTTCTATTTTGTGCTTTTTAAACCACATGGTGGCTCACAACCATCTATAATGAGATCTAATGCCCTCTTCTGGGGGTATCTGAAGACAGCTACAGTGTACTTACATATAAATTTAAAAAAAAAAAAAAAAAAGCACATTCTGCAAGGCATTAAACATATTCCCTGCATTGCCCCAGGAGTTACTGTTTTGCTCTTCTTGTGCTTGGAGATCAAACCCAGGCCTTAGGCCAGTGATCTGCCAGTGAGCTACACTCCTGGTCCAACCAGAAGTTTGTTTTTGTTTTTGAACTTTTTCCAATTTTTTTATTAGGTATTTTCTTCATTTACATTTCAAAAGCTATCCCGAATGTCCCCTATACCCTCCCCACCCTGCTCTCCTACCCATCCACTCCCACTTCTTGGCCCTGGTGTTCCCCTGTACTGGGGCATATAAAGTTTGCAAGACCAAGGGGCCTCTCTTCCCAGTGATGGCCAACTAGGCCATCTTCTGCGACATATGCAGCTAGAGACACAAGCTCAGGGGGTGCTGGTTAGTTCATATTGTTGTTCCACCTATAGGGTTGCAGCCCCTTCAGCTCCTTGGGTACTTTCTCTAGCTCCTCCATTGGGGGCCCTATGTTCCATCCAATAGCTGACTGTGAACATCCACTTCTGTGTTTGCCAGGCACTGGCATAGCCTCACAAGAGACAGCTATATCAGGGTCCTTTCAGTGAAATCTTGTTGGCATACACAATAGTATCTGCTGATTATGGGATGAATCCCTGGGTATAGACAGCTTTTACATTGAGGTTTATGAAACTTTTGGAGCTGTTTTTGGTTGGTTGTTGGTTGGTTGGTTGTTGGTGGGTTTGGGGTTTTTGTTTTTTTTTTGTTTTTTTGTATGTTATGAAGTGTAGAAGGTATGGTGTAGAGTTTAGAAGGTTGGAATTGCTCAAAATATATCTTTGAATTTCACCTTGAAGTAAATATTCAAAATGAAATTGGTCCATTTACTTTTTGGTCTCTATTTGTAAATTCTTCCTTGTGTTTTTAAGAAAAAGGACCATCATAAAGTGCATGATTTAGATTTCCTCCTTTTGCAAAAGTAATACTTTTGTGAAATAATATTTGTCGTGATCCAAGTACAGGAATTATGGCTATTTGAGTTATATTTTTCTGTATAACACTGACACTCATATTAAATATAACTGTTGGAAGCAAATTATAAGCTAATGGGATATATTATATACCCTCTTTTGTAGTGTACTGTTAATATGACACCTCCTGGTCATCTGACCGTCCTCTCATCTCTTTTAAGTAGATATATTATTCCATTGTATAGCTATAAAATGATGTACCTAATCTTGTGTTTGTAAACATTTTGGCTTTATACTGTTACAGTAATCATCACATGTGTGTAAAGATAACTACTCTGTGGAGATGTGAAGTTTTTAGTAATTGTACTAATTTTAACTTTATTTAGGATGAGAAAACCAAATGCAATAAATACGCTGATGAACTTGCCAAAATGGAGCTGAAGTGGAAAGAACAAGTGAAAATTGCTGAAAATGTAAAACTTGAACTAGCTGAAGTAGAGGATAATTACAAAGTAAGTTCATAGGCTTGGCTCACGGTGCTTGGTGAACCTGGTCCTGGACAAAGTGAGATCCTATAGACCATCAGCCAAGCACAGTTTCCATGTAGATATGCTGGATATTTAATTACATACAGTTTATTCACTTGCCTGAGAAAATGGCCCCCCACATGTATTGGTTAATGTGGCTTTAGTCCTTTGGGTTCAGGTGGACTTTGAAATTTACCTTTTAAAAAAGTTTTTAGTACATATTAATTATATAAAATCATAGGCTTCAATATATTTTCATATATCTGTATGATATATTTTTATAATATTCCACCTGATGCACACCGCATCCTCCCACTGAGACCCTGTTTAAATAGGTCACTTCTTTCATGCTCTGTCCTGTGCCTGCCACCTCCTTTCCCAAGGCACATGCTTTTTCTTAGTGCTGCTTTTAGGATCCTTGGCGAGAGGTTATTTACAGGAGCATAAGGAGCATGGGCAGTGTAGTAGTGACTGTACCACCGAGGAAAACATCTTTCCTTCTTCCAGTAGCTGTTAACTACATAACTACATATCAATCCTCAGAGAAGTGTGAACCCTCATTAGAATCCACCCTCCGTGATGGAATGTTGATGACTCAGTCTTATGCAGTCTTAGGCAGGTAATCATGTTTGCTGAGAATTTGAGCGTCTAAAGGCCATGTCACTCCCAGAAGACAGCATTCCACAGACTCTTAGATTCTTTGTGCCCTTTCTTCTTCAGTAGTGTTCCCTGAGCCTTTGATGAAGTGGCACAGATGTCCATTTGGGGATAAGCACTCAATAGTCATTTAATGTCAGCACTTTGACCAGTTCTATTACTGCAGAGAAGCTTTCTCTGATCAAAGCTGACTGTAGCACTAACTTGTAGGCTTGAACTCAACAGAGGGTGGCTTGACAGATGTACGTACATCATGACCATTTAGCAGTACTCCTATGTTCTCCCTGGCTGTGAGCTTTTGACTAGATGTACACCACTAGATAGATAGGAGTTCCCTCCAATCCATATTCCAACCAGGAAGTGGTTAGTCTGTCAGGCTCAGCCTCACCCACTCCACATCCCACCCCAGCCTGCTTGTCTGTTGCTGTGAAAGCTAACCACCCTGGAATAAGAAGTTCACAGCTCAGTTCCAGCTTGGTTTCTTTAAGTCCTGTAACCAAAATAATGTGATGTATTAAGCTGTAAGGTCTTTCCTTCCAGTTTGGATATGTAGTCAATACCAGTGGTGATAACTTCTATTGTTTTGGAGTGGCCAACAACCCACAGGGAGTAATCCATTCCAAAAAAATTGTATCTTTAGAAGCAATCATTTCATTTTCTTACTGTATCGCAAATGTGTATGTTAAATTATTTTGGGACTTGACCTTTTTTAATGTGTATGTGTAATTGATATATTATCACTAACTTGCTAGTCTTAAAATTTATCATAATACTGTGATGTGGTATAATATTAATTAAAGAAACTTATTTTTATCAATATAATATTATAACCCCAATAATAAATGGTATCTGTAAGAATGTTAGGAAAAAAATGAGCAAGCTACCTGACTAGTAAGTCAAAAATATCATCCTTTTAAGGAATTAAATGCATGTGATTGATTATGGTTATAATTAAATTATTTCTATGATTAAAGACTGGTGAGTTTTAAGTAATTTAATTTTATCTATAGCTAATTTGTGAGAGAGAGAGACAGAGACACAGAAACACCATAGCTGCAATATAGATACAATATAGAATTGTATATAGATACAATATAGAATCGTATCTATAGTGGTATAGATTAGCCTTCAGTAGTGCCATGGAGTCAGGTTTTAGAGGTCTAAAATAGAATTTGGATCTTATATAATATTGAGAATTTCCTAGGAGAAAAGGAACTCAGTGAAAGTAGGTCCTTTTCAAAGTCCTTTGTGAGCTCTAGAGCGGCTTTATGTAGGTGGTAGGGGGTAAAGCTGGTGAAGTAAGTATATGAAGTCCATTTTTTCTTGTATACCTTTTCTATTTTTATGTGTTATCTGTACAGTCCTCACGTTTCTGGTGCCTGTGGCAGCCAGATGTGTACATCAGATTCCATGAACCTGGAGTTGTGAGCTGCCACATGGGTGCTGGGAATTGAGCTCTAGGGACTTTTATTATAGACTGGGGACATGAACCTAGAAAGATTGATCTTAAATGCATCATTTAGGAAGAACTATTGAAGTAATCGAGTTTGTTATTACTGCTTGCTATTTTGTTTGACATGGTCCCCTATGTAACCCTAGCTGATGTAGACCTTTCTGTGTAGACCATGCTGGTCTGACTCAGAGAGCTGTCGTCTTCTGCCTCTCAAGTTCTGGGACTAAAAGTGTATGTTACTGTACCCAGCAAAGACTTCGTACCCATTAGTGCTGGTGCTCCTAGAGTTGATCAGTGGTAGTTGTTGAATGCATGAGTGAATCAGATTGAAAATGTTGGGGAGTAAAGGGAAAATGCTTGTAGTTCTGTAGCTTCTGTTAGACTATTTTTCTGATGGTTTCTGCTAACTAATGTAAGAAGTAAATGTGGAACATTTTATCTTTACAGTGCAGGAAAGACAGCAATGAAAACATTATCTTATTATTACTTAAAATAACAGCTTTCCTAACCATTGTAGCAAGTGTAATCTTGACACTTAGAAGTTTGGGCAGAAAATTATAGATATTCAGGTCCTACCTGAACTAAATCTTGAGTTCCTGGCTAGCTTGGAACCCAGGGCGCGACCCTGACTCAAAAATAACAACTGACATACTTAGAACTTGGGGATTAGAGTGAATTAATACTTATGGCTTATTATCAGTTGAGAATGGAAGAAAGTTTTCAGAGACAAGATGGACAAAAGAGCCAATGAAGAATGGTTATAAAATATCTTCATTTGGGGCTGGGAAGCAAAAGAAGACACACAAAAAAAAAAAAACAAAAACAAAAAAACCAAACCAAAAACCTGGCATTAGGATACCAGTATTGGTGTACTTCTCTACATAAGCCAAAGGAGAAATTTTAAAGATAAGGCAGAGGTGGAAGGGACATTTTGGAAGATGGGGCTGAAAGAATGTAAAAGCTAGAAGAAGACATGGAATGAGTTAGGATTGGTTCCTAAGACATAAGGCATGCCATCACTGCTGGACTCTTAACTTCAAGACTGGTACAGTATTGGGCCTGTCTGTGTCCTGTCATGGGAGGAAAAGGGTCCAGGACCTAAAGACAGATAATGATAGCTAGGAGGGAGGGGCTCATAAGACCCTATCCCTCTTTGAATATTCTGGGACCAAATAGTTCCTGCTAGGACGGGGAAAGAGAATTTATTCAGTGTTGTAAGAACTAGTAAGGAAGCTATAACCCCACCCAAGACCCTGTAAGCAACTTTAATGAAACCCCTTAGGTCATCAGTAACTCTGAATGTAGATGAGGGGAAGAGGACAAGAATCATTGGGAGGGAGGGGAATAGGAAGGATAGTAGGAGGTGCATATCGTAAAAGTACACTGTGGATATTGTTTGTAATTGATGTGTTAATACATTTTAAAAGGATAAGGAAAGCAAGGTATGGTGGCCCACACCATTGGTGTCTGGAGGCTGAGATAGGAGAATTGAGAGTGTGAGACTAACCTAACCTACGGTGGTTCTAGTCAGCCCGGCTGCATAAATCCAAAAGTAGAAAGAAAAGAAACTGGTTAGTAATGGCAACTAAAGAACTGAACTTGGTGATAGAAAAATTACTTGTTAGTAGTGGTCTAAGTGAATCTCATGTGTGAGGAGAAAATAAAAATAATAACGGTAGTCTCTTTTTTTTTAAATTCAGGTTCAGTTGGCAGAGAAAGAGAAAGAAATAAACGGTCTGGCTTCGTATTTGGAAAATCTCTCAAGGGAGAAGGTATTGAGCAGTGCATTCATTGTGGACAGCCTGTAACCGATTTTTGCTTTCTTTTGTCTGATCTTTGAAAGCTTTCCTCAATGTCTTCAACTATTACCTCCCTGGTAGTAAACAGTAATTTGTGTACCATTCTCACTTCCAGATTTCACATTTGCCAGTTTTTGTGAAATATGCCAAGTGTTGAAAATTGCTAGTTTGATCTCCATCACATACTTTACATTAGACAATAAGCTAAGTTTAGAATATTCAAATTTAGGGAAAAAGTGAATTTTTAATTGGGTATTTGTTCAAACTTAGGCATTTTCTTGAAAGAAGTGGATTTGTTAATTAAAGGGAAAGAATTGATACTGTTTCTTGCTAATATAAAGTTCAAACCTGAAGCCAAACTAAAATTTTGACAACTTGTGTCTTCTGTGTTAATTTGATGCTTACTAGTGTGTACAAATGTATTTAACAGTCTGGTGGCAGAATTTGGAAGATATTAAGGAATGGATCCTCAGGTTGTATGGTGTTACTCTGCTACAAAATGGGTCTTTGAGCCTCTTGCTTCCCTAGTTGTCTTTTGTCATTCTGTCAGGAAAGCCCTTTTGTCTTCTTGTATTGATGTTTGTATTTGTGGTTTGACAGTAGTCTGCTAATCCACTGGTGTCCCCCAGTCAGTTGTGATGTCACTGTGAGGTAGCATTGCCATCCATTACAGGCCAGCGACTCAGCTGCATAAGCTTGCTTCTACTGCAGGTCAGTGAGGTACTGCTATTAAACTTACCCGTTGGACATGTACTTTTACTTCATAATACTTTTCATAATTTTTAACTATGCAAATTATTTGTATATATTTTATGTTTCTTTGTTGGGTATCTGTTTCCTTTTACTGTATGGTCCATGAAGAGTACAGATTGTCCCTGTTTTACTCATTTGCAGTCCCTTTTACAATACCTGCTATTTGAAGTCAAGCATTTGTTAAGTGGATAAACTAATGGAGCAAATATAATTTATAGCATTTGCCTTTGAGAAGATTTGATGGAAGAAATATACTGAGATCAGTAGCTTTATGGTCAGTTTAAAAATGCCAACCTTACCAAGAATGTTGTGTTGAACACTTGCTATCTGTTTTTATTTACTACTACTACTACTGATATTATTTACTATTATAAAACTTTGAACTTGTTTTTTTGTTTCCTGTAGTATGGCATTGTTTTAAAGTGTTTTAAGTATTTGCATTGTGATATCAAACAACCTGTTTAATATTTAGTTCTTTGAGTGTATTTCTGAGAACTAAAATCTGCCAAAGCTGAGATTAGTGCTAGGTTGTTAGTCATCACTGACCCCTAGGTGTACACACACTTGCCTAGAAGGTAGCAGGTGGTCAGTAGCAGTAGTCGGGTGAGCAAGTGCCAACCCCACTGCTGCTGGTGTTTGTTTTTAAAGATTCATTTGTTGTATGTAGGAGTTCTTGCCAGCATGTGTGTGTATGTCTCTGTTCACCCCTATACCCCTTCTCATTGTTTTTCTTTTGGGGGGGGGGAGAAGTAAAAAGGAAGCACAATGTAGACTAGGGAAAGATGGAATAGAGGCAGTGTAGGAGGGAGGAAGTGTCCCTTCCCTTAGAACTGGTGTTATAGGCGATTGTTAGCTTTTCTGTGAGTACTGGGAACTGAACCTGGATCCTTGGCAAAAGCAAGTATTGTTAACCCCCAAGCCTCTCTTTACCTCTTCCTGCTTGAGACTGGTTTCATTAAGTAACCTAGCCTGGCTTTGAACTCAATTTATAGTCCAGGCTATCTTCAAACCCTGGTGATCCTCCTATCTCAGCTTCCTGACAACTTCTTTTAGAAGGCTTTTTGTTGTTGTTGTTGGTTTTTAACGTGTTGCCTGCATGTATATCTGTATATTGTGCATGTGTGCTCAAAGAGGCCAGAAGAGGGTGTGAAATCCCTCAGGAACTAGAGTTTTAGACAGTTAGATATTACCATGTAGATGGTAGGAATTGTACTCAGGTCTTCTGGAAGAGCCGCCAATGCTCTTAACTGCTGAGCCCTCTCTCTAGCCTATAATTCTCTTTTTCTTAAAAACAGCAGTTTTACTAAGATTTACATTTAGATTATCTGTATGGTTTTGTAGATTGAGGACTGCTTTATTGGACTTTATTTAAGCCACTAGAGTGAAATTAGTGGATTCCTAAGAAAGTTCATCTTCATAGCATTTCTCTTTGAGGGGGCAACTTGAGATGGTAGTCTCCAGCTGTGCATCCTCTGCCTCCCAGGTACTAGGACTTACTGTATATAAACATTTGAATGTTAAAATCTCTTATAGAAGAAAATGGTGGCTTAAGAGAAGAAGTAGACTGAGTCACATGATGCTTGAGCCTGAAATCTAGCTTGTTTAGGGGTCTCTCTCCCTCTTCCTCCAACTTCCTCTCTTTTCCATCCCTCCTTCCTCTCAGCCCCCTTTCATAGCTTTTTGGATGGTGCTGGGCAATCAGACCCAAATACTTCTACAGGTTAGACTACACAGGATTCTACTATTAAACTGTATCTTTAGTTTTGAGACAGGAGTTTTCATTAGAACCCAGGCATGCCTCGAATTCACTTTGTATGTCAGGCTTGCCTCAACCTTGGAATCCTCCTTCCTCTACCTTCCAAATGCTAGGATATTGTTTTGAAATATTAGCAGTTTAAGACGTTCTTTTTCCATCTTAGAATCATTTTGTCAATTCATGAAGAAGCCTGCTGGAATTTTTTAAATTAGTATTTCATTGCATCTGCAGTTAGTTTGAGGGGAATTACTACTATAAAAACAATTTTCTGTCTGTATACTTGGTATGCATCCCTCCATTTGTGCTGTCTTTTATCACACTTAGTATCATTCTATTCTTGGTGTATAAGCACTGTGTATCTTTTTGCTAATTTCATAGGCACTTTGTCTCATTGATTTCACTAACTAGAACTATCCTCCTCCTCCTCCTCCTCCTCCCTCTTCTTCCTCTTCCTCTTCTTCCTCCTCTTCCTCCTCCTTTTTTTTTTTTTTTTTTTTTTTTTTTTGGTTTTTTCAAGACACAGTTTCTCTGTGTAGCCCTGGTTCTTCTGGAACTCACGCTGTAGACCAGGCTGGCCTCGAACTCAGAAATCCACCTGCCTCGGCCTCCTGAGTGCTGGGATTAAAGGTGTGCCACTGTCCGGCATAGCTTTTTTTTGTATGTATAGTTGTATCCTCTGAAAAAAGACAGGTTCGTTTCTTTTTCAGTCTGTCTGCCTTAATCTTGTCTTAGTCACAAGTTAATACTAGTTATGTTGAAGAGAATTAGGGAGTGCAGATCCTTTACTTATATTTTATCTGCAATAGAACCATTTGATTTTTTTCTACTTTATATACTTTATGAGTTTTTTTCAAGTTAGGGGAATTATTTTTTATTCTAGCTTGCTGGATATTTAAAATATCTGAATAAATCTTGGATTTTCTACATACACTGAATTTTTTCCTCCCTATTCTGTTAACATGATTTTTTTAAGAAAGATGTTTGTCATTGTGACATGCTAGAGAATGTTAGTTCTGTATTTGGGCTAAGTGTTCACGCTGTCCTCAAAGGACAGTTGGCTGCTTTGCTTACTTGTCTTTGTTTTGTTAATTTTAGGAACTTACAAAGAGTTTAGAAGACCAAAAAGGAGGGAAAATGGAAAGCCAGAGCCCTCAACAAGTCTCAAGGTGTCTCAACACATGTTCTGAGCAAAATGGGCTCCTTCCTCCACTGTCAAGTGCACAGCCAGTTCTTCAGTATGGCAACCCTTACTCAGCACAGGAAACAAGAGGTTAGTCAAGTATTTTTTTTGGCATGGGGTTAGCTGACTCTAAAACATTCAGCTTTTATTTTAATGGAATTAAGAGTTCTGAGGGTATAATCAACTATAATCATGTAGTTTTTTTTTTTTTTTTAAAGATTTATTTATTTCATGTATGTGAGTACACTGTAGCTGTCTTCAGACACACCAGAAGAGGGAATCAGATCCCATTACAGATGGTTATGAGCCACCATGTGGTTGCTGGGAATTGAACTCAGGACCACTGGAAGAGCAGTTGGCACTCTTAACCACTGAGCCATCTCTCCAGCCCCTATAGTTTTCATTTTAATGCTTAGTTTTATTACTGACACATCTACAGGTGATATGTCATGAGTGAGATACGTATTTGCTTATCAGACTCAGTTTTTAGACTTGTGGGCTAAAAATAAAAACATAAACTGTCTTGATCTGTAACCTAGCCTGGCATGTGCTACCATGCCCACATGGCCTCTGTGGCCCTTCTTCCTCTTGGAGTGCCAAGGCTTCAAGGCCTTTTGGCACTTCAGGAAAGCACATTCCACTGAGCCACACACTGAGTTCCCATTTGGTTCTTTATATCATCGTAACTACATATAGAGATGCTCATTGCTTGTAACTGGTTTCATCCAATTCTTCCCCAAATGTTTCTTTTGTAATTCATATCACAGATGGAGCAGATGGTGCTTTTTATCCAGATGAAATCCAAAGGCCACCTGTGCGAGTCCCATCTTGGGAAGACAATGTTGTCTGTAGCCAGCCTGCTCGAAACCTTAGCCGGCCGGATGGTTTAGAGGACCCCGAAGACAGCAGAGTAAATTGAATTTTAATTATTTGAGCCTGCCTTCTTTTGTGCTTTCTAACTTAGGTGGAGTGTTGAGGCTGAATGTCTAGAAAGACTGAATTTACATTTGCGTGGGATTGCCTTCCTTATTTTTTTTTTTTTTAAATATCCATGTTTGAAAACCCAGCCAGTGCTGGTGCATGCCTTTAATCCCAGCACTCAGGAAACAGAGGCCGGGAGGCCAGCCTTGTCTACAGGACAGCCAGGACTATACAGAGAAACCCTGTGTATGGGGGATGCAGGAGGCAGTATCTTTTTCAGACTTAACACTTTAGGCTTTATACACTAAAGGTTAAGTTCCAGTCATCTCTGAACTTAATCTTTAGTTCAGTGTAACCCTAATTATGACTTTCTAAATAAGTACCTACAATCCTTTGATTGAGGCCTGCTGGCCTAGAAGAAACAAAGTATGAAGACCCAAAGATACGATGCAAAGCAGAGTACTGTCATTTCAGTTTTATATTTATAGCCTGTAAATTTTACGATAAAGTTTATTATCTTTATCATATAGTAGTTTTCTTTTTCTTTTTCTTTTCTTTTTTTTTTTTTTGAGAAAATTTCCTTTAGACATTCTTAATATTTATGATCTTTTTCTAGTAGCAACATAAAAATGATAATTAAATTGGCTTATATGGTGTAAGATTATTATTATTATTATTTTGACTTGAGACAGGGTCTTTCTACATACTACTGGCTGTCCTGGAACTCAATATATAGACCAGGGTGTTCTCCTACTCCTAGAAATCTACCTGCTTCTTCCTCCCAGTGCTGAGATTGAAGGCATAGGCTACCGTGTCTGGCTAAAAGATTATTTTAAAGAGATTTTCTCCCTTTTAATTAATGAATAAAATTTCTTAGAACAGTTCTTTTGTGGGGTGGGAACTCCCTTTTGCATAGCAGTTCTTAGATGTCCTGTGCACTGAGATAAATTTCAAGGAAATGGTTTACCGTGCTCTTTGCAAGTACAATGGTATCATGACCTGTTTCTCATTTAATATAGTTTGCTGCATTTAATTGCTATTAACCTTTGCAGAAACTGATCAGTGTTCAGACAGGCATGATTTTAGACCTAGTGTTCAACACTCATAATGGAGAAAAATGTATTTCTCCCTCCTGCCTTTTGGCCTCCCGTGTCCATTATTGGGAATAATTAGGAAAACTGTCAGAACTTTTGTAGTCTGTTTAAGGTCTCTAGTATTATCTTACTGCTTTTTCTACAATTTTACTTTACATTTTGCATATCTAATCTGATCATTCTTGGCATAGATGTTACATGTGACAAGCCTTTCTTTTCCACAGTCATCTGCTTCGGCTTAATTAGCAGAGTGTTCTTTCTGGTCTGTGTGCTTTGCCCTCCTGCAAACCCATGAGAAACAATGTTAGAGTCTTGGGCTCATTTGCTGAGATGCTTAGATTGGCTAATGAGATAGAAGTGTTCTTACTATGCATGCCTGGAGTATTTGTATTTTATAAACAGAAAATTTTTCTGTACTTTTTATTGACATCTAAAATTTCAAAAATTCTTGTCTTTAACAGCAAAATCATTTGCAAATGATGAGTTTTATTATGTAGTTTTAGTAAGAATAGGAAAGTAGATTTTGCTGTGAGAGGATTCATGGTCACAGTGCCCTAATGGGCACCTTGGGATAAGAGTTGAGTTGTCCTACTCTTTTAGCCTGTGCTGTAGCCTCCAGCTGCCATTTCCTCTCTTGTACTAGAAACTTGTGGCTTTCAGATCCCTTCATAAGTCTCGTTTACCTAATAATTGTAATGATATTACAGGGAATAAGCATTTCTCTAGCTCTTTGCCTGCTGAGCCTTATATACATGATAGGTCACTTATTTACCACAGTAGTGTTATAGAGGTGGATTGTCAGCTTTGCTAGTTGCTAGTGGAAGAAGCTGAGGTACAGGTTAAAGTAGTTAGACCTAAATCACACCACTGGTAAAGTAGACATAGGATCAGAACCTCTTCAGGTCATGTGTGAAAGCTGTGGTTGTAACTGTCTCTTAGCTGTGGCTACATCAGAGTTCTGTACACCTTGGACATTTTCCTCTGTAACATTTCCTAAGCCAAAAGACATACCTAATAAGTACTCAAGTACTAACATATTTAGTAACCTTGAGAAATAGCATCTCTGAATTAAAAATTTGTGTTTATTTTTAAATAACCATAGTCACCATTGGGATGTGTGTGATTATTGACCACTGTCCAGCTTTTTGAGCTTTGGACATTTGACAAGCTAATTGCTTACTTCACATTAGCTTTTATATAGCACTTGCTTTGCGTTTCAGCAGTGCCAGGGACTCAGCTTCTCCAAGTTAGGGAGGCCTGGAAAGGAGTGTGTTAGCACTCTCCAGAGCTGAAACTGAGCAGGTGTTGAGTTGGCTTTTCAGTGCTATCTGACTGACAAACACAGGATTAAAATCCAATAGAAACCATATGAATTTCAATGGTACCCCAGGTACCTTCATACCCAGTGTTTAGAACCGTGATCTAAGTCTTTACTACTCATTCAAGTGTGGTTTGTATGTAAGCAGTAGTGTGGCCTCGAGGACTGCAGAAGAGGAGGCTTCCCTGCCTCCAGCCCCCTGAGAATCAGTGGATATGTGGTGGGCACTGTTGCAGGTGCAGCGATCCTGAGTTTAAGACTAGATATTTCCCTCCCTCAGTACACATCTCCTCATTTTCATGCATTTTTACCTTCTTCATTCTTATTTCTATTAGGGTGTTTTATTGCAGCTTTCTGAAATTCTGAAATGAGTCTTTAATAATGAACCCCACCACCACCATCAACTGAAGATAGTTGGTTTACATTTTTCTGTCACAATCTTAGCATTTTTGTAAGAAGTGTGGTTCTCAAAGAGTCTTGTGACTCTAGAATTATTGAAAATCACACTTTGAAAAAATCAGGGCTGTTCCCTGTTTGTCATAGTGTACTGCTTGTGGCTTCATTTTAAATTAGCCATCAGGTTAAAAGTACTTGTTCTAGTGGGTTTACAAAAATGATATACAAAGCATTCAATTCATTTTTACTGAGTAGCCAGAAAAGTACAGTGGAAGATTCCTCTCTAGATCTTTGTTTCTCCTGATTAGACGGAAATAGATTTCTCTCCCTTTCTGGTTTTACTTTTGTTTTCGCCTCCTATGCTGTTTAAAAGGTTAGGTTACCTTAGGATGGTAGTGCTGGGCAGTAGCTATGGAGTACCGTTCCCCGGGGAAAGGATGGAGCTCGTGCCCAGTCAGCAGTCAGATTAGTGCAGTTATCACGGAGTCAGTGTCGAAACAGTTTTTGCCACTACAAAGGAAGGAAACTCTTGTCCTTTACCTTATTCCTTGTCCTCCCTTCTATTCCTTCATCCCAGGAAATCTTCATCTGCTTCCTTTTACACTGCTTCTTCTCATCATTCAGTTCCCTAAATCACACCATATTGTACGAGGTCTTTGGGCTCCCCCAGCAGGTTTTCAAAAAGTTACCACATTTTAGCATGCATAAGAACTTCCAGTCTCTGAAGAAAGAAATTGAAGAAGATCTCAGAAGATGGAAAGATCTCCCATGCTCATGGATTGGCAGGATTAACATAGTCAAAATGGCTATTCTGCCGAAAGCAATCCACAGATTCAATGCAATCCCCATCAAAATTCCAACTCAATTCTTCACTGAGTTAGAAAGTGCAATTTGCAAATTCATCTGGAATAATAAAAAACCTAAGATAGCAAAAAAACATCCTCAACAATAAAAGAACCTCTGGTGGAATCACCATGCCTGACCTCAAGCTGTACTACAGAGTTTTGTCTTAAAAAGACAAATGACTCTATACTCATTAAATACATCCCTTGTCCTGAAAAATCACACATCTAATTGGTCTTTTTGAATGATTATTCTGGATATCCCTGTAATCATAAAATATTTGAGATTTTTTTGTTGTTGTTTTTTTGTAATTGGCTTATTTTATATTGTAATTTTAAAGGGCCATTTATAGTATAAACATGTTAGAATTATCTTTTAAAAATCTTTTTACACTTCCACTGTGTGTGTGTGTGTGTGTGTGTGTGTGTGTGTGTGTATGCGTGAGTGCATGTGCATGTGTGGGCATATATGCAGATATGAGGGCCAAGACTGGATTGGGACTGATGCTATTAAAACAGACCCTAAAGAGAAGTAGGGGGTGGAGGGTTAAAAGCAAAATAACTCAAAAATTCCAATATATGTTAGTATCTCATCACATAGCTGTAAGTTAAAAGAATGAAATACCATTGATTAATTTTTAAATTAATAAACTTGAGTCAAATTATATTAGAAATTGAAGATGAACAATGGTATATTTGAAAGATTGCTGGGGCTGTTAAGATGCTGCGGTAGTCTGAATGAGAATGGCATCAGTGGACTCATCTGAATGCTTGGTTTCAGTTGGTGGGACTGCTTTGGGGGATTAGGAGGTGTGTCACTGGTAGTGGGCTTTAACAGTCTAACCCCACTTCACTCCCTGAAGACTCTACTGATTTATTACCATGTTTTTAGTTCTTTTTAAAAGAGATTACATTTAAAATTATTTTCTTTTACATCTCAGTTTAATAGAAAAAAGTCTTTAAGAACAACACTATGTAGATGATGGTAGTCTCAGCATCTGGAGATCTACCTGCCTTTGACTTCAGGGTGCTGACACTGAGGTTGTGTGCTACCACCCCAAGCGCCTCCTACAGTGCTTTTGAGAGCCTATTTGGTGTGGGGCCCAGGCGTTTCTCTGCCTCATGCTGACCTTCCTCACCCTTCCAAGTGCTAGGATGACAGACATCTGCAGCCACACCTAACCTTAGAATCTCTCTTTTAAAAGATAGTAATAGTTAAGATTATTGACAGTTTATGTGTGGCTTAGAAAGTAGAAATTGCTTTTACTGTACTGTTCTTCAGCTGATAGATGGTTGCTTACAAAACTGTTGTAAGCTGTTAGCAATTTAAAATGGGCGGCAATTGGTTAATGATTTATCTGGTCCATTATGTTTTTAGCCCTTAAAAAGTTGTATTCTAATTTAAATATTTGCCTTTAAGAATTTGAGATTAGAATGCCAAAGCCTGCCCCGTTTATTGTTCCCCTTCATTTTCTTTAATGTTTTTAAATTAGAAATTTTTTTACAAAAATGAAGAAAATAGTTTGAAATTTCACCATCAGTATTACTTAGTAAGCAGATCTAGTTTTTCAGAAATTGTGGCTAGAAGTCCTGTACCAGGGAGCCTGAGGAGTCTGACACTGAACCACAATGGTTGTGTCTTGGATAATAAATATAACAGGTTCAACAAGTAGATATCATCTTTCTTATTTGTACATAAATTTTATTAGCCCTATTTTTTTTGTCACCCAGTCATCTTTTCTGGAAAATGTGCGCACACATACACACATACACACACACACACACACAGGTAGATGAAAGAGAAGGAGAGTCAGACACAGACTCTGAGGCCTTTAACTCATTTTAATTTCCAAGCAGGGAGAATCAGGTAATAGGCAAGTGGTGAGCCCTGGGCAGAAGAAGAGCTCTGCTTCTCTCTGTTCCCTTCCCATTGCATTTTCGCAGCAGCATGCTGTTCCCCATGGCACACATGGCTAATGCATTAGTGCAGCTGTGACTACCCAACAACAATGCAATAAATGCAGGTGGTAGCTGCTGAGAAGACTTGAAGGAGGTATTTTGTTTTGTTCTGTTTTGTTTTGGTGTTCAATGAGCTTCTGTGTTTGGTTGTTGATTGGTACAAACAGATCTAAAAATGACTCTGGAGTCAGGCATGGGGGTCTAAATTACTGCTTTCTTTGTGATTAAAAGTCTATTCTATACATTTTTTTTTTTTTTGAGGTCTGACAGCATGTGAATCAAGTTTTGATTTGGCTTTTAATTTATGGATTGTTTTGCTCTGTGTTTTCCAGTTAGTCTTGCCAGTGTGTATAATCCAAGAATGTGTCACACAAACGTTATTTTATTACTTTCCTATATTCATGCTTTCTGTATAGTGTATAATGTGTGTTTATAAACATCTTCACCAAAAAGATTATTGAAAGTTAACAATGATGAAGTGAGAATAATTGGAATAGAAAGGCAGACTTCAAGCATGTGGGCAGTGGCCCCCTCTCTTTGGAACTGTAAAAATCAGCACAGTCGTAGACATAGAAAGGCTTGGAAAGTCCTACCTGGTTGGTCTGGCTTCTTTTACAGTGTTCGCACTGAGCATGCTCTAGTGCTGTCTCCCTCTTCCCTGTGGTTTACTATAAGTTGTCAACTGTGGTCTGGAAGCCATTCCTACTTGTTAGTTGCATTTAGTTTAGAGTAGTGTGCTAAAAAAAAAACTCATGAAAGGTAAGTCACTTCTTTGTCCACTGTATTTGCCTGTGTATGTTCTATGTCCATTAATAACTTAGTAGAAGTCTCTGTTTTCAGACTAAAGTGTTTGTGTTCAAGTAACTGCTTTACTTAATGATGGGCTCAAAGCACTAAGAAGTGGTACTGAAATTGGATATGCCAACAAAACATCCATAAAGTACTGTCTTTAAAGCCAGGCGGTGGAGTACACGCCTTCAGTTCCAGCACTAGGAGGCAGAGGCAGGTGGATCTCCAAGTTTGAGACCACCCTAGTCTGCATAGTGAGTTTTGGGAGAGCCAGAGCTGCACAGAGAAACCCTGTCTCAAAAACCAAACCACAACCAAAAGTTGAAAGGCCATAAGATATTTTGTGGTACTAGAGCTCAACTTCACATGTGTTACAGCGTGTGGTTTTGTTTTGCTTTTCTTAACTCTCTTACCATGCTTTATTTGTAAATTAAAGTTTTCCATAACCATGAATGGAAGAAGAACAACAGCATTGGTCTGAACCTCACTTTCAGATGTCTACTGTGGGATTTGGAATGCATGCCCTGGAATGGGGAGTCATACATACTTCAGAAAAGTCACATGATTTGTCCTAGTGAGATACTCTTTATAAATGCTTTCAAATGTATGCATGTTTATGGGAAAGTTTAAATAATAATAGAGCTAAAAACTAAATTAGTTATCTAAGTGTCATTATGAGCTTCCTGAATTAAACAATGTATATATTTGGTTTCTCCTTTCTCAAAAAGTTGCCCTGTTTGGTTTTTGTTTTGTGTGTGTTTGCCAGGAAGACGAGACTGTGCCCACTCCTCCTGATCCAGCAAACCAGCACTTACGTGGTCATGGAGCAGGCTTTTGCTTTGATTCCAGGCAAGTTTCTCCTTTATAGAATTTTATAGAATTATGTAAGACAAGTGATTCTAAAAATTAGTTTATGGGAGCTTATTTAAAATAGTGCCCAGAGCCCAGCATACAGAACATAAATCCCTTTCAAGGTTCCGACCATTCACTTTTATCTCGCCTTATGTGGTTCAGACATGCCATCTTTTGAAGAGCTGGAGGCATAGGAACTTTGAAATACTTTTAAAATCCGTATATTCTGTTTCGGGTCTGTTCACAGGAGGCCAAGTACTCACAGAGGCCAGCAAAGGGCATCTGACTTGCTGATGCTTGAGGTCGGGCAGTTGTGAGCCAAGAGAGGGGGCCAAACTGACCCTCTGCAAGAGCAGGATGAGCTCTTACTCAGCTCCCAAAGTCTTTGGTTGTTAAACCCAGTAGACACTGGAGGAAAATGATGAGTTGTACTCATCCTTGGAATTAAAAAGAAACAAAAACATTTTGGTTAAAAAGTGGGAGTTTTTTGTTTTTTTTTTTTTTTTTTTTTAACAGTAAGCCTCATTTTACAGAATGCCTGAGTTTGGTAGATTTTGGTGTTTGTCAGTCCAATTTTAAAACTATATTTAGTAGTGGTTTTTCTAAAAAGGCAGATCCTATATGTATTACCAAGAATCTAGAAACAGAAAGTAAATGTGTAAAGACTTTGAGGATAAATTGTTTAGTGTAAATACCAGCTACTTAATTAATTCAACTTGTACACTGACAGGTGCTATTACAAGTTAATTAGAAAATACCTAATTCTTTATTTTCTTCTTTCTTTAAAAGCTTTGATGTTCACAAGAAATGTCCCCTCTGTGAATTAATGTTCCCTCCTAACTATGATCAGACCAAATTTGAAGAACATGTTGAAAGTCACTGGAAGGTGTGCCCAATGTGCAGCGAGCAGTTCCCGCCGGACTACGACCAGCAGGGGTTTGAAAGGCATGTTCAAACCCATTTTGATCAGAATGTTCTCAACTTCGACTAGCTTTTAGTAAGAGGTAGTAAAATTTAGCAGTTAAAAAACAAACCACATCTCAAATAGAGGCTAAGGAGATGCCAGGTGTCACTTTCAGGTTCCTCCTGTACGCTTTCCTGACGATGGAGAACTTCTTTAGCGTGTGCTGTCACTAGGGCCAGGGTACAGCTTTGACTACAATAAATACAGTTTTAATCTCTGTTAATCTTGTCTGCTTTAAGAAAAGTGTTTCTGAGTTTATATCTCTATCCTCCAGTTAGCAAAAGTGTATGAAGAACACAAGAATTAAATGTTAACGAATTCAAAACAAACATGTAGTAGTTACTTAGCACAATCAAATTTACAAGTTTCTGTTCACCTTGGCAATTGAGCATGACTACTATTATGTAATAAAAAGCATTGATCATAACAGTTCTGTGAAATAATTCTTTGAATATAGAAAAACCCTTAATGAAATGATAAATTTTAAAATCTTAGACGTGGAGCTGCAAGAAGAATGAGATAAGAGGCATGAAGTGAAACCCTTTTTATATGGGAACACTGGCTTAGGAGTTGATATAAGGCATATTTAGGTAATTTTATGATAACATTTTAGCATAATCTAGATGACTATTTTTAAATGATTGAGTTTGTATTTATAACTAGCTATAACTGTATTTAACTATAATGAACCAAAATAAATCAAGGCATTATCTGTTCTCATTAAATGACCTTTGTAATGATTTGGGGCATAAAGAAAGGTAAGACTGTGTACCGTGGTCTTCCTCACATTTTCTTGATGAGCACACACATTGGAAATAATGTTCCTCAGTAAGTGTTCAGAAATACAGTGCACAACCCAGACCCAACAACTGTGTTTCTCAGTCACAGCTAACATTATAGAAGACAGTGTGGGAGACTGTCATGTCATTGTAGCATCCACACACACACTTTTTTGTCTTTTATGATGGGAATGTTAAAGTACTTTTCATTTGCTGCTTTAGCAGTCACTAAAATAGAGGCCCGTTCTGAGCAAACTAGATTTTGAAGATGTTAAGTAAATATTCAGAGTTGGTAGCATTCTAGATTGCTGTCTGTGAACTGCTATATACCATGTTGCTGATATTTATAGAAAAGTTTGTGTATTACTTGAATCATTTGAAAAGGTCTATGTATATGTTTTAAAATATTTTTATTTTTGCATTTATTTTATTTGAAAAGGCATTTAAATCTAGGCTGTAGATTCAAATTGCCCTAAATTCTAGAGTGAACCAGTATGAGGCATTCAGATGCCAGGCATCAAGCAGCGGTGGATACGCCTTCCAGCATCCTGGCGACTCTTCCATAGAATATCCTTGGGCAACATGTGCCCCACATGAGACCTTGGGGACCATGGAGGTGCTTAGTTTAGAAAGTGCTGGCTTGCTAAGTTCTGATCCCAGCACTGGTGTGAGAAAGCAGACGTGGCTGGGGAGGCAGTTCCAGGACGTCCTCGCATGTGCTGGCCAGCCAGTCTACACAGAGCTCATCTTCAGGTTCGGTAAGAGACCCTGTCCCAAGGGGGAAACATGACTGAGGATGACATGCGATGTTGACATCTAGCCTCCACATGTGTACACATACTGTGAACATTTCTCCTGCAGTTAGGAAGTATGACCCATGCTAACCTGAAAGTGGTCTTTGAATATTACTGTCAGTCAGTGAAACGAGGCTGCTCATCTTGTTGGCTGTTTAACTGAATAGTTTATGTAGAGTTTTAGCCCCAAGCTTATGATAAAGTATTATTTACAGAAAAGTAAGCAAAACATAAGGGAACAAAATCTTCACATATCATCTAGATTTTGCAAAATAACTAGAAGCTTAATAGAATAGGCCCTGGACAGATGTTTTAGTTCCCACAGTAAACTTGATATAGGTTCCTACAGTGGAGCTAGTTAAAATAAAGAGCCATATTTATTTTGGGTCAGAGGCAGTTTATTTTAAATGTGACTTCATGTACATTTATTAAGCAGCTTTTCTTGACAGGAAGTTTTGAGAAAATTGCCTTCAATTCTGATAGTTTTGTTGCTTTCAAACTTAATGTGCTCTGTCCCTAACAAAACATATGAAAATATAATTTAAAGCACGGTTTTCACAGACACGGTACAATACATTCACTATACACGGTGTAACAAAATATCCCTTCCTCACCTGTTTAGTAATACTGTCACAATGAAGAAGTAGAAACTGGGTTTTATCACTGAAAGATTTTAACATGCACAATGACTGTTTTTATGACTGTGTAGCTGCTGAACTACTGATCCAGCCTGCAGTTTCTCACACTAGAAAGAGCAAAGCTAACTATTAATTGCTGGCCTAACTTTTTGGTCAACTGTAGGTAGATGTGGAGCAAGTAGGGCCTTCTTTTGCACCAACTTTGATTCTCAATTCTGGATCATCCATTTAACACCATGAGAGCTAACACTGTATAGTCAAGACCGAGACCACTTTTCAGAGCTGAGGACATTTTTAGTGGGCAGCATCGTTATAAATATTGTTAAACCCCTCATCGTGAGGGATTGATGCAGAAGCTCGCCCGTCTGTCTGATGGAATTGTCTTCACAGTGTGAATACTGAGGAGGGATGACTAGCTATGTGTAAGTCTGCGTCAGACGGGAACACGGGGAGAGGTTATTTTAGAGGGGATCTGAGTCTGCCTTTCACCAGTCTGTACTGTGTGCAGTTAGCCGTGTCAAAGCAACGGTTATTGCGTATTAGGCAACCGGTAAACTCTTGGTTAAAGAATAGCACTTGGGAGAAAAGAACACTCAACACATGATGGTACTGTCGGTGAGAGAAGCTCCAAGACCATCCAGATGTAGGCCACTCTTAGTGGGTCTATTAGTCACTCTTCCTTGACCACCTGCTGCAAGAAGCACTTAATGTCAGTAAGGCTTATTTTCATATTCTGGCAAAATGTTTTCTAAAGCTAAACAGTTCTAATGAGAATGCAGACATCCACAGTGTGATAGGAAAGTGCCTTTAAAAGAAGTCGCAACTGAACAGGAAAGGGGCAGTAGGGATCTTAACAACCTTCCTCTCTCAAACACAAGTTCTGAATTTTAGTTGGGATTTCAACCCACAGATCTCTTAGGGCAATAGTTGCAAGAATTGGCAACGTCTAAACAAAATTGTTGGCAATAGAGAACTACAAAGTGCTTTAAAACCTCATCTATTGATGAAGCTATAACTAAGTTTCACACATACACAATTTGCACTTAAGTATTTCAAAGTGTTTCCTAACATTTCAGGGAAAAGTATTTCACTGGTATCTTGGTCCACAAGTAACTCAGGTATAACTTCAGTCTCTTGCACCCAGCAGGCACTCAATGAGAATGTTAGCATTAATGAGTGAACTGAGTCCTTTGCACAAAGATGCCATTTAGAACACTAAAATGATTGGATTAGTTCGATGGCAAGAGTTTCAGCTTCTTAAAGGGCAAGATAATAACTAAAAAAACAACAACAACAAAACAAACACACCTTTTATGCATGTTATTTAAATATGAAAATATTTTTAGCATATTATGTTAAACATTCTTATTTATATTTCCATACCTAAAGTCTTTCTACTCACAAATACTAACTCCATTATGTAAGGCATGGTAACCAGTTTGATAATGAAGGTATTTTGGTTTTATGTGAGTCGATGTGTTGAAAAGCTTCAATCACATTACAATCTTAAAACATCTCAGTGCCAGCCCCTCCTCTCCCAGTTGACATCACTGCAATATGGTTAAACAATATGCAACATGCCCTTAATTTTATTTTGTTTTGGGGAAAATGTGCTGAAGAACCTAGAGCTTTTTTTGTTTAGCACCTTATATCAAAGTAATGAAAATGGGTGTGATGATTACATGTGCAAATGTACAAAAATCATTAACTCTACAAAGATACATCATTCCAAAATTACAGAAAAGTTTAAAGCATGCATTTAATTATTTTTCATTAAAGGGTTGCTGAGTGCTTCCCCTGAAAAAAGGTGGCTGTTTTCAAAATCAGCAACTGCTGGTGAGGATTTCTTGGCACAGTTCTGACCAGCACGTTACTGCTGCATCTTCCTGATCATCTCGGCAGACACCGGGGGATGGAAATTGATTGTGTGGTGTCGCAGGCCCTGAGCTGTCTTGTAACTCTTCCCACACCGGCATTTGAATGGTTTGCGGACGCGAATCTGTGTTCGGTGACCATTCTTAGCATGGTACTTTATGCCATTCACATTCTGTAGAGAAGATAAAAAAAAAAAAAAAAAAATTACCTATTAGGGTCACCAAATGTCCTGTCACACTCGTGCAAACCTCAGCATGGGTCAGATTCCAGCAAAGCAGCTCCTGGATGCATCCAGAGGGTGGGCTTCATGTGGGTTTGCTGGTCCTGGGCTGTGTGTACCAAAGTTTTGTAAGAAAATTAATGGTACAGTTCCCTTGGTTTCTTGAAGCCTTGCTTCTCAGTTACTAAAGTTTTCTGCTTGGAAGAGAATTGGAAATCCTGTGAATATTTCAGAATGACCAATGAAATATCTTTCTAAAGAACACAAAAAGTAGGGTAAGGCAGATTTAATATAAGACATAAGCTGTGGTAAGTCCCTGTTACACCTCTCCTGGAAACTTTGGCAGAGTTAGCTAGACCTGCTTCAGCATAGTTGAGTGCTAAGAGCCAATGGGCACTGCTTTTGATGATGTACTGCATTCAGACAGCATGCTTTTAAACCTTTATTTCTATAAAGTCAGTCCCATGAATAACAACATGCCGAGTAGATTTCTTAGCAACGGATGATAAGAATCTGGGTGTTTAGCAGAATGCCCCAGAACCCACATAGGGCTGCATGCAATTGCCCTGAGAATCTCATACCTTCTTCTGGTCCCAGCAGAAACCTGCACATGTACATAGACCCACTTGCACACACATAAGTATAGTCATAAATTTAAGATGTTATTTGCAGTGCATCTTTTACTTTATAGTCATGCATTATGCTGTTGGCGTTAAACTGATAAAGTAGCAATGTTTCATGGGTTTAGGTTACAAACACATTTTTTATTGAAATCTCTTTCCTAAATGTATGTGCATTTTAACTAGGTTGCTAACAAGTTTCAGCATACTTGATATACTCCGTGTGCATTTCTTAAGACTTCTTTTTCAGATTATATCTCGCTCTGACAGCTGCTAACATCTTCACTTTTGCTAAACAGCTTTCATCTTAACTTTGCCTCACCTAGACTCTGTCTACTACAACTTACAGGGTTAGCTTTATAGTTAGATGAAATGTATTTTCATGCCTGTAGTGAGATGGCGTTCCTTCCCTGTGTGTGGCTAATTGTTCTCAGTGGAATTCGTGGAAAAGAACACCCAGCTGCTGTGTGTCACCCAGCTTTGTTGAAAACCACACTCTGGCTATTCATCATATACACCAGATATGTTGGGGATAGTTCTGGAGTCCCCATCCAGGTGCAGGATTTTATTTTAACACTCTATTAAGGGTAAATTTTATAATAAAATCCTCAACAAATAATAGTAATAAAATAGGTAAAACAAAAATACCAGAATGTTTTCCAGCTATTGGTTTTACTATCTCACTAGTATACATACTATAAGATTATTTACCAGTTTAGCAAACTAGATAGTTAATAGACTGATAGTGCTTATCTGGTTAAGCCTGAGAAACAGGCTCCAGAGGTTAAGAAAGAGCATAGAAGATACTTGGAGTCTCAGTATCAGTAGCTGCCACATGAGAGGACAGGAACAGACAGCACAGTGAACACTGGTGCTGAGCATGGGTTACTAAAAAGGGTGAGGAAGCTGTCCCTTAAGTACCTAGGCCACTTTTCAGATGCCCTGAGCTTCAGAAAACAGTTGAGTTTCCTGATGCTATTTGGAGGGTATCACAATGCTTGCCTGGCCCATGGCACACTATTGCAGAGTACATGTCTTAAATGGCACCTCACAACACGCACCTCAGTATTAGAAGAGGCTGAGAGGTGTCTGCTGTTACACCATTTTGGATTTGTAGTACACGTTTTGTGGTAGAACCCTGCATGACTGAAGCTGAGGGCAAGAGGCTGTACTTGTTCCCAGGTCTGGCCTGAGTAAATCAAAACAAATGGGCTCTGTCCACACACATGCCTGGCTCTGGTCTTTTGTATCACTAGCCTCCTGCCTTGGGCTGAACATCCCATATTTTGCTAAGAGGCACATTGGGAGTCAGAGCTTGGAGGAGCATGTTCATACAGGCCTCCTGTGATGGCAGGCAGATAAGCTTAGACAGCCCACCCCTCACTGGTAAAGCTGTTCTCACTGGAGTGCGGGCCTGTGGTGAAGGTGCCAGCTGGACACCCAGCCCAGATGCACCTTCCAATGGCCTTAGCACCAGCCTGGTGTCTTAGAGCAGCTACATCCAGGTGACAATTTCAGGCAACTCAGAAAACTGAAAAAATAATTGGAAGTTGTACAGGCTAGGTTTATGTTAACATGACACCAGCTAGAGTTACCCGAGAGACGGGGACCAGTTGAGAAACTGCTCTTAGATGGGGCTGTAGGCAAGCTTGGAGGGCATTCTCTTAATGATTGATGTGGAGAGGCCCAGCCTACTGTGTGTGGGACCACCCCTGAACTGGTAGATCTAGTCTCTTTAAGAAAGGCTGAACAAGCCACGGAAAACAAGCCAGTAAGCAGCACCCTCCATGGCCTCTGTATCAGCTCCTGCCTCCAGGTTCCTGCCCTCACTGCTGCTTATGATAAACTATTATATGAAACTGTAAGTAGGAATAAACCCTTTCCTCCTCAAGTTGTCTTTGGTCATGGTGTTACATCATAGCAATAGTAACTGTAACTAAGACAAGATGGTGTTATGTTTGGGGAGGGAGGGAGAGAGGAGGGGTAGAATGACAATTCAGAAGAAAAGAACCCCCAGGTTGTAGGTCAGTGATAGAGTACTTGCCTGGCATGCATGAAATTCCAGATTTACTCCCTAGCACTCCCCTCAAGACTTGGAAATTGTGACTCCTGAATCCAATGTGGTGAAGGTGGTTCTCTGGCTTTATAAATGCTAAGAATGCGTCTTGTCTGCTTGCTGAGTGAATCTTCAGTGAACACTCAGAGTCTTTCTGAGAGGAATGGTTACTTAGACATCTCATGTCCTGCTCACGTGGGTCTTGTTGGAAGATGGGTGTCTTAGTGAGGGTTGCTGCTGTGATGAAATACCATGAAAAGCCACTTGGGAAGGGGCTGATTTCACTAACAGTTCCATGTAACAGTTCATCAACCAAAGCAGTGAGGGCAGAACCCAAGCAGGGCTGGCACCTGGAGGCAGGAGCTGATACAGAGGCAAGGGGGTGCTGCTGACTGGACTGCTCCCATGGTCTTCTCAGTCGGCTTTCTTACAGAACCCTGGAGCACCTACCAGGGGATGACACCACCCACAATGGTGTTATGCCCTCCTTCCATCAGTGGCTCATTTAAAAACTGTCCTACAGGCTTGCCTTCAGCCAGATCTTAAAGAGGCATGTTCTCAATTGAGGCTCCCTCCTCTTGGATGACTAGCTTGGGACAAGTTCAGTCATAAAACTAACCAGCACACTGGGTTCAAACAAACAAGCTAGCCCTGTGCTCACCACCACTCAGACCTTGTCAAGACAGAGAAAACACATTAACTAAGAAGCAAAAAGACAGAGTAACTGAAGCTAGTTAGGCCAGGGGAGATCTGAAGCCGGCATTTTAATCCTCACAAGAGTTCATCAGGAATGGGAAATGAATCCAGCAAGTTCTGTAGCCTTTTCCTGGCTGTTTCTGAAAAACACAACTACCTTATGTAGCTTTATTCTGGGAAGAATGAAGCCAGCTGCACATGTGGAAGCATTCTCAGGGTGTCTAGAAAATCCAGGGCAGCATCCGTGCTGCCTGCGATTTAGCCCGCTCCCAGGTATCAGTGGGGAAGGCTTACCACAGTGTGGACTGATCAGTGTGTGAGAGAGTATGTGTGCACACTTGTGTGTAGAGACCACATTCTCTGTGTGAGGGAAGGTGTGTGTGCACGTGTGTGCCTGTGGGTATGCAGAGGTAAGAGCAGGTCTGTTTTATTCTGTGCCTTACTGCCGAGTCTCAGCAACCAGCAAGTCCCAGCAAGTTTCCTTTGTCTGCCTCGGGCACCTGTGTGTGCTGCGTGCTCAGCACATGCTCACACTCATGGGGCCCATCTCCAGTCTCATACTGTCTTGTTTTGACTTTCATATTTTCATTGTGTATGTTTGTGAATGCACTTGTGAGCTGCCTGACATGGGTACCCACATTCAGGTCCTCTGGAAGAACAGGAGTTCTCTTACTGCTGGGGCATCTCCAGGCTCAGCTCTAGACTTTTGATGAAGAGATTTTCCCACCCTGTTCATCCCATGTGTAGGCAATAAAATGGCAAGGTAAGATGAAGAGTCATTAAAACTTGTGATGACATC
This sequence comes from Mus pahari, assembly GCF_900095145.1. Taxonomy (NCBI): domain Eukaryota; kingdom Metazoa; phylum Chordata; class Mammalia; order Rodentia; family Muridae; genus Mus; species Mus pahari. Next base: position 71,396,754 of record NC_034591.1, read on the forward strand.
ATCTAAAAGTTTTTGCCCCTTGGAAATATTAACAAAATGCTCAAATCTTCTGGGTTCTGAACAGAGGTGACAAGATTAAGTTTTGAAAGGATAAGGGAGTTCATTGGAAAGTCTAGAACGTAACGCTAGGTGCTTGATGTCTTCAGGTGACTACTCACCTGCCTTACAGGACTGGAGCGGGGATAGGGATGGCTCTGTGTAGGCTGTATTTCCTCGAGGACCCTCCTAAAATGCTAGGGACTGTTTACTGCTCAGTTCAGACACACAGCTGGGGGCTTTGGCACTTCCTCCAACTGTGAAGGTCTGGGACTCTAACAGTCTTGCCACTGGACTAGCTAGCGGGGAAGGCAACAGAAGGGGCAAGCTAAGGGCTTATGAGTGGGGGAATTTGGACTCTGCCATTAAGAACTATCAAATTCAGCCTTATCAAATTAGGCTGGTCAGTAGAGAAACTACAGGCTGTTCCAAAACTTCTATCCACAGGAGGTCTGAGGTCCAGATGCTGAATGGGGCCATCCACCTCCATGGAGTGATCTTTGTTGTCAGTACTTCGGGCCAGATATACCCGGTACATGCCACCCTGGATAGGAAAGCTGGAAGTCAGTTCCTTGAGGTCCCTGGTGTTTGATAGAAAGGACACAGTGAGGGTCTCTGGGGGAAGTCTGGTGAGGAAGGAGAGCCGTCTGGAGGTGTGTGCCTCCTGCCTCCATGCGCCCACACACTAAGAGTGAGGCAGGCAGAAGCACACCACTCAGCCATGGGTCACGTGCTTAGTGTGCACACCGTTCTGTGGAAGGTACCGAGGGACTGTGTTGGGACGGGCTCACTACTCACGTCGGAGGAGGCACTGTACTTGAATGTGTGAGTATCAAACCAGTCTCCTTTTCATACATAAAGATACTTTATGAGATTCCTCCAGTGTCAAATATTTCCAGAGAGTAAGGTTCTATTGACAGGATTTGATCCTGTTCCCCTATGCTTAGAGCTTAGTGTTTCCTAAGTTAGTACCTAGGATTTAAGAGACGTTAGGAAAGAGTTCTTGTGGAGCTACGGACAGCACCCAGGCTCACTGCACACACCAGGCAAGGCCAGGCAAGGATCCACTGAGCCACAGTCTAAGCCCAGGATGCATTTCAAATGGAACATGGGTTGAAGGAGCACACTGAATGCTCCTGAGGTAACTGCAGAGCTCCTGTCGCTCACACCACATGAGGGCTTCAAAGGAAACTGGCTGCATCTGGGAGCCCCCCCCTTGTGGGAATACCCCAAGAAGTGGAGTGGAGTCACTGCCCATGCTGGTCTGTCTGTATGCTGTGGTCTCAGCAGAGGCACCTGTGAGGTACAACTCATCACATGGGCGCACTGAGCACTTGGACTTGCTTTTACAAGTTTCCCAAGAAAGGTTGCAGTGAGCTGGGGTGGGAGTGGGGATCTGCTCTTGGGCTCCAGAGCAGAAGAGTGGAAGCTGCACAGAGTGGAGGGAGGCAGCAGGGAGGCAGGAAGCACATAGGAGGGATTTGGACAGACACCACCAAAGCCGCTGCAGCCACCGCCGCTGCCGCCAACAAAACATCCTGCCATGACAGGCCAGGGTGTCTGGGGTGCAGAGAGCCTGGTACCCTTTACTTGGTTCTGAGGTTATTCACCATGTCAGGGGCCTATGCACAGTGAAGGTGAGTGAATTCTCTCAAGACAGCTCTGCTGCTCTACAGCCAGTTCAACATCTTGCTGGGAGAAGTGGCTAGGGGTGTCTCTGTGCTGTGTCACCTGGCATTCTGAATCAGCAAGGGACACACTTCCCTCACAGTCACTAGAGCCATCTCAGTGTGCCCAAAGCTAATCAGTTCCTGCAGCAAATTTGCTCTTGGCCTTAAAAGGAGAGAACATTCAAACCCCATGTGAACCCAGGTACAGATAGAGGAAGAAGTTGCTAGAGACCCTTCAAAGAGTACGGGAGGGGGAAGAATGCTCCACCCTTCTGGCCCAGAGTGAAGGGTGGGGTTTGTGTTTCTCCCTCCTCTTTCTGAGGCTCCAGACGATGTCCTCAGACCCCTCTTCAGCACGGTTGTTGTACAAGGCTCTGATCACACGGCAGGCACTGGAGAGGCGGCCACAGTTTGAAGAGCAGCAGATGTGGAGAGAAAGGGTCCAACACAGGCAGAACAACCATGACATACCCTGTCCAGCTGTTACTGTGAAGCTGAAACAGGAGGGAAACCTTCCTGCAGTGAGAGCTGCCCTCAGGGCGCTCCGGTCCGTCTTGCCCTTTGGCATACTGTGCTGTTACTGTTAGAGGCCCCTCTTCTCTGTGCCTCTAAGCTTGGATATGGAAGGTGTGTGTGTGTATGTGTGTGTGTGTGTGTGTGTGTGTGTTCTGTGATGTGTGTGTGTGTGTGTGTGTGTTCTGTGATGTGTGTGTGTGTGTGTGTGTGTGTGTGTTCTGTGATGTGTGCTGACCTGACCTGGGCAGCCCTTGTAGAGTTGATAAGACTCACAGCTCTGTCCTAGGGTTTGCATGTTTGTTTAACAAAAGCCATCTGGTCTACCAGTCCTGGAGCAGCAGCAGAGTGATGCCCTCACCTTTTTGAAGCTGATGGGGTTTCTGCTTTTCTAATAGAAAGATTAAAATACTAACAGTTGTTCAGAGACACATATTTAAGGAACAGCATGAGATGTGTTCGTGCTACCAATTTTTAAGCCTTTAAAACCTAGGCAGTCTGCACAGACAGTAGGTAAGCTGGTGTGCCGTCATGTCCACCAGCCATGCCCCGGAGGTTTTCATTTCTACACAGTTGATTTTAAAGAGCTGCTAACACCTGTGGGGACTTCCTGCACACACTTCTCCTTGGCGCTTCTTTTATTGTTTTGTCCTTAGTGGTTTTCTCAGTAGAAAGGTTAGTACCACCGGCTACCCAAGTCACCTAGTGTTAGAACTGCTAGACCCAGCAGGTGGACAGAGAGATGCTGGCGAGGGAGAAATCAAAGCATTTTCTTCCCCTGGTCTTTTATGGGGAGGCAGAGGGGGCAAGAACTGCCCAGCTGGAAGGTAAACACCCAACCCTGTTTTCCAGAAGGCTCTGTAAACCCGGCTGAGGCTTTTACAGGCCCAGCCACCTGGAAATCTATGCACTGAAAAAAAAGTGTTTTGCAAATAAGTAAGCTGACACAGTCCTTGCTCTGTTTCTATGGTGTTGGATGGAACTGAGTCCCTCCTGCATGCTAATTGCCATCTCTCCCACGGATGCTCCAGCCCCTTCACCGGATATTCTGACAGGCATCAAAAACAGAGGCCATCTACAACAGAGTTCTTTGACTTTAGTCTCCCACACAAGTCAGAGAAGGAGAAAGGCTGCCAATCACCCAGAACCCCAGCCAGTGCTCACCGGAAGGCACTGGGTGCATGACCCTGAGGCCCTTGCTCTCATGAATGTGGGTGATGAGTGTCTATCCCCGCACACAGGCAACTCTCTTTAGAATTGCGAAGGGCGGCTATTTTACAGTGTTTCTTTGCCAAGCGGTTACACTGAGTGAAGGGACCTTTCCTTTACCTTGTATCTCTTTTTACACCCAGGAACTGGGCAGGCGAAAGGCTTCTCTTCCCCTCCATTCATGCACATGGAGCTGAGGATTGCTTCAGAGCTGATGGCGCTCTCTGTGGTCCAGGACTCATCGCTGTCTGACTCCTCATAGTCCACCTCTTCCTCGTCATACTCACTGCCTGTGAAGCAGAAGAGACGTACAAAGACCATCAGAAGCTGACCCCTCCCGACAGGCCAGCTGAAGGATTAGCAATAGTGGCAGCCATTGGTGCACAAGCAGAGGGCATGCTAGACCCAGATGGACTGCTGTTAATCCTAGGAGGAAAGGACCTGGTTAGAAGCAATCCACAGCTAGGAACTAGTGAACCAAGGATTTCATTTGGGATAAGATTATAGTTAGGACTGCCCATGCCTGAAAAGGGACCAGGAAGGTTCCAGGGGTCCATGCACAAATAGACAACAATGACAGACCCCTCTTAATACACATACAAGCTAGACTGGACACGACGGGGAGAACTCTGCCCCTTGGTTTCTTGCTCTTCTACTCTAGAAAACACAAACAGCTCTGGGAGAAAACTGCTTCAAACAGATTTTTAGGAGGGGCCATATGTTGGATCTTAAGCTTACTGAGGCTATGGTGGAACTACAGGCAGGCTACCCCACGCCAGGGAGCAGGGGATGTCCAGAGCTCTGAGGTGCAGGTCTGGCTTCCTGGAGAGAAAACATTCTTTTCCCACCCACCTATCTCATCTGCCTTCTAGCCACACACTTCCCAACAGGCCTGACTTGTTGAATGGCTACTCAGAATGGAAGATGAATCCTTTATATTCCTAAAGATGAAAGGGGCTCTGCCCAGAGTTGAATTAAGAATCGGCTTTCCTGGCTCAGGACAGCTGGGATGGAGACCCACATCAACAGTGGTCCTATTTTACTCTCTTTAATGAGGGAGGCCCAGAGCCATTTATTTTGCACTTTTGCACAATACAACCCTGAAGGACATAATTCTACAGATCATAAACAGTGTAAAATAATATGTTGACAAGTCCTAATGCATTTACAAGCCCCGTGGAATAAATAGGAATTATAGCACAACATTAATAAGAATTATATGGTAGCAATTACAGTTGTGAAATTCATCCCCCAGGTGTGAGGCTAAATTGCGCCAGGGGCCTGCCTAGGTGCTTCATTGGCTTGCTCTGCAACATCAATTATTTCAGCACCAAATATTGGCACTTTTATTGGGTTTCATTTTAATAGGCATTAATAAGACTGTTTGAAGAGCAGTTGAGCCAGCAGCCAAGGCCGCCATTATCTGAGGCTGAACGTTGCTAAGGTCCAGGAAGGAGTGCCTGCGTGTTTACTGAGTGCCCATGAGGTTTCAGGTAAACCCCATGCCTCCTCTCACTCAGTCTTGGGTGATGATGAGGTAGGGAAGAGCTGAGCCCTGTACAGGGTAAGATGTATCTGCTCTATTAGCCATGGAGGGATGCCTGCCTGTTCCCTTGGCTGCATCCCGATAACCCTACAGCTTACCGGCTCCTCCACAGGGTCCCTCTTCCTCCACATTGGCTGGGTCTTTACCTCTTACTCTTTACCATTTAGCAGGCTTTTCTGTGCCTGCTAAGAACTCTTGGTGAGGATGTGGAGTGGTAGAGGGTAGGGTGCAGAGAAAACATTTGCTTAAAGTGAGGCCTTGGGATTAAAAGTGGGTTTTAGTCAACCCTGCTGTATATAATACCCGCCATCATCTAAAATAAAAGCAGAGCAAGCTCGGCAATGATTGCACCAGAGACTGCATCACTCGGCCACGCAGTTTTCCCAGTCAGGCCTGAGCAAACCTCTAAGGCCATTTTTAAGCAGGGTATTGCATAAGACATTTTACTCTTAAACAGAGGTCACATGCTGGAGTTCTTTAAAATGCCAGTTTGAAAGCAGTAAATGTGATTTGGAAAGGCCCTTCAGCAGGATTTCAGAAAGTAAGAACAACTAATTTTCCCATCTAATTGGGCTAATTTGTTCACCTGAACATCAAGAACCACTCAGCATTTACAACTTGGGGGAGGAGGTGGGAAACCCCTTAATGAAGCCCAGTAGAAGATAAAACTTTAAAACTAAACTGGATCAAAAGGGACCAGACGCTGAGGGGTAGGAGTGGTGTTGCTGGAAACCACATGGGCCACAGGCAAAGCAGAGAGGCGGGGATGCCATGCCGTGGGGCACAGGGCATGGGCCGAGTCAAAGGCAGTGCTGACATGAGTGGGGCACTGTGGGCACTGCACTGGGCACATGTATGCATCACAGGGTCCCGAGGGGACTGCATGAGACTTATCACCTCCCTTGACTGGGAGGTGATGTACAAGACAGACCTGTGTTTAGTTCTCTCCTAGAACAAAGAGCTGCCAGAGCCGGCTCACATGTTGGTTTTAGTTAGCTGAGGGATAGGGCACATGCTTTTTATTTTTCATGAAAGTGGTACAAATCTCTTTTTTTGCAAATATAATTTAAAGGTTAGAACTATACTCAACAGCACCCCTACATAGGAGGGCTGGCATGTAGTAAGTAGTAAATGGATGGCAGTGTAACAAATCACTCATAAAGTTACATATACATATTACATACACATATTGCACATACATATTACATGCAACACTTTAGAAAAGCCAGTTCAGAAGCTGGGTATGGTAGTTGTATGCCTTTAATCCTAGCACTCAGGAGACAGAGGCCGGCAGATCTCTGTGAGTTCAAGGCCAGCCTGGTCTATATAATGAATTCCATGACAGTCAGAGCCACATAGTAAGAACCTGTCTCAAAACAAACAAACAAGAACAAATGACAACAACAACAACAACAACAAAGCCAATTCAGGAACTAAGAAAGGGGGAGGGGAGGAGGGTGTGGGGACAGTGTGCTCAAACTCTGTTAGGCGATGGGAACTGGGAAGAGTTATATCTTGGTTGCTTATGCAGCATTTCCAGTTTGAGAAGTAAGCAGAGCTAGTAAAAAAAAAAGTGTCACACTCTGTGGGACAGCCTAGAAACTGTCACACTCCGAGGGACAGCACAGGAACTCTGTCACACTCTGTGGGGCAGCCCAGAAACTCCTACAGGTGGTGTGCAAAAGTTTTAAAAGAAATTGGTTTTGTGACTCACATGAGAAAAATACTAAGATGTTCCCCTAACCACACACATCTGTTCACAGCTGCCATCTGGGCAGACCCCATGTCACTATCCACAAGCCCTGCTGTTTCTGCTACTTGTTCCCAGGGGTCACAAGGGTCATCTCCACCCTTGTCCTTTCTCCTCCACTCTCCTCTCTCACTTCCCTGCACAGTCATTTATTGCTATAGTATGCCCTGCTCCTCCTTTGTGGTTCTAAATGCACTTGTGGCATCTGAGTAAACAAGCCAGTCTTTCCACAACACCCATATGCCATGTTTTTATTGCTCGGGTCATTAATATTCAAGCAGCAGTGGTAACTGTGGTAACAGCACACTCAGACCTTTCAGGTTCTGGCAGACATATAAGCCGGACGCCGTTCTGCCCACCGTGGGTCTACCATCAATTAGTAATCAGCAACGATGGCTTCACCAATGCTGAGGCAACAATCCACACCACCTGGGGACGGATGAGGACAATGAGGGATACCATGTGCTGCTGCTGGAAAATTCTCCATCTCCTTTCTCCTAGGCTTGGCTCACTATGGGATATCACTACCCCTCCCCAGCAACCATCCTGTCTCATCTCTCTTGGAGCTTGGGTAATGGTGGAGATGGCTGGCTTGCCGTGAGCTGAGATCAGAACTCTGATGCTGTTGACACAAACAAGTCCTCTTGTTTTTAAGGATTCATTTTATTTTTAAAAATCATATATATGTGTGAATGTCTGTGTGTTGGCATGTGTATATGAGTGCGTACCTGCAGAGGCCAAGAGGAGGATGATAGATCCTCCTGGAGTTACAGGCAATTGTGAGCTTTCCAGTGTGGGTATGGGGAAGAGAACTCAGATCATCAGCATGGGCAGTGTATATCCTTAACCACTGAACCATCTCCCCAACTCCAGCTTCAAACAAACAAACATCCAGAAACAAAAGCTCTTGCTAGGTAGCCAGGCTGGCTTTGAACTCATGCCTTCACTCCCTGAGTGCTGCTATTTTAGGTTTGCTCTACCACATTCAGGCAAGCTCTGGTTTTTGTGTTTGCTCATTGGGTGGAAACATTTAAAGACTTATTTTTATTTTTGTGTATTTGTGTGTCTATATGTAAGTGGAAGTAAGAGAGTGTGATGCCCTCACAGGCCAAGAGGTGTGTGAGACCCCCTGGCACTGGGGTTACAGGCAGTTCCGAGCCACCTGCTGTGGGTTCTTGGACCTGAACCCGGGTCCTCTGCAAGGGCAGGATGTAATCATCTCCCAGCCCTGACTGTTGAGTTTTTGTGACAGCGTGTCAGTATGTAGCCCAGGCTAGCCTAGATCTCATTATGTAGAGCAGACTTGCTTTGAACTCTCCACACTAGGATTAGAAGCACATGCTGCCATACCCAAAACACCTCTTTCTTTAAAAGAAAATTTAAGATCTACTTGTACTTGCTTACTGCTAAATGTTTCTACCTGTAGATCTACTTAACAAACATTTTTAAATATTAAAAACTATCCAATAACTAAGCCAGAATGAATTTCTGAAATACTCATCTGTAAGTGCTGAGTACAGTCAAATTCTACAAATTTCAACAAAATTCTATCAGTTTTTCTCTTTTAGTGGTTAAGCTTTAAAATATTTTAAAGGGGCTGGGGAGATGGCTCAATGCTTAAGAGTACTGGTTGCTCTTCTAGAGAATCTAGGTTCAATTTCCAGCATCTACATGGCAAGTTCCAGGGGTTCTGGCGCCCCCTTCCAGCCTCCACAGGCACTGTATGCAAGAGGTGCAGGCAAAACACCTATCCATGTAAAACAAACATTTGAAAAATAAACATTTACTTTAAAACAACAAAGAAAATGTTTTTATGAGAGGCAAGTCAAAACTGACCACAGTGCCTATGAAGCAAACCTATGTTGACAAGCTAGGTGCTGTGCTTAGCTGTGGCTGTCCTGGGGTTGGAAGACCTGCAAGACTTAAGTGGAGGAGGAGGTGGCCTGATGGTACACACCAGAACTCCTGGGGTCTTCTTGGTACAGGAGGCTGAGGTGGGGAGGGGCTAAGTTCTGGTCTGCGACTGTGCCAAATAAATACATCTAAAATAAGCTATATAAAATAACTTTAGAGGTAGGAGAGAGGGGGAAGCTAGGAGAGAAGCAGGCAGGCAGGCAGGCCAGCAAAACACGGTGGCTCAGTTCGTCAGGGGAGCTGGAAAAAAATGAAGGCAACCTTGCTTTTCTTCCTGGTTTAGATTCTTGAGAGTATGTCTATCAAGGTTTGTCTACTTCATAAACAATAATCTTTATTGGATTTATTTTTGAGACAGGTTCTTACTATGTAACTCGGCTTTGCCTTGAACATGTGATCCTCCTGCCTCAGCCTGAAGAGTGCTGAGTCACCCTCACTCTGGTTCTAATCCTGACCTAACCAGTCCCTTGCAGGTGGCTTCACCCTGACCTGGACATCCCTTGTGACTCTCACCGTGGAAACCCCTTTCTCAAGGTTTTCTGTCTTCTAGCTTTCTGGAAACTCTCTTTATTCAAAATTTCTACTTTCCATTGTGTGTGTTGTTCCTGCCCATGTGTGCGTGTGGAGGACACTGGGTGTGTGCCACGACTGCTCTCCGCCACATTCTTTGAAGACAGGGTTTCTTACTGAACCAGAAAGGATGCTTTGGCTAAGTTTGCTGGCCATAAAACTCCCAGGATCTGCTGCCCACTGTTCCCAGGGCTGCGGTTACAGGCATGAGCAGCCTTGCCCACCTTTTCACGTGGGTACGGGGATCTTGAGAGAACAAATGCTCTTCTCACTGTTCTCTGTTTTTTAATCAATTCTGTTGCTGGCTGTGGCAATGGGTATGAGCCCCGGCTGTTCTGTGCAGTGTTCACTTCTGAGTTTATTATTTGGGTGTGTGTAATGGTGGGGTGTACATGCCATGTATATTACAGCATATGTATGGAAGTGAGAGAACAACTTGCTCTGTCCACCTCGTTGAGGTTGTCTATCTGGCTTCTGACACTCTATTCACTGTGAGCTTCTAGGCGATCCTCCTGCCCCTGTTTCAGATCTTGCTGGAGTTACAACTGTGCATTGCCATATTCAGCTTTCAGTTTCTATGGGTCCTGGGGATTGAACCTGAGTCACCAGGCCTGAAACCAGCACTCTGACTTGCTGAGCCATCTCATTGCTTCTGCCCTCACTTTAACTTTTAAAATCTGATTCTAATCCCTGCCCCCAAGGATTTACTCTAAAGTTTGTTTCCACAGAGGTAAATTTCCACTGCCAGATGTTTTGATGTCTAAGAACTCTGTGGTGGTTTGAATGATAATGGCCCTCATTGGCTCATGTGTTTGAATGCGTAGTCACCAAACCAGTTAGTGGAACCGTTTGGGAAGGATTAGGAGTTGTAACCTTGCTGGAATAATATGACCTTGCTGGAGGAGGGATGTCACTGTGAGTGGGTTTGAGGTTTCAAACGCCCACACTAGGCCCAGTTTCTCTCTCTGCTTGCTGCCTGCAGATGAGGATGTAAACGTCTCAGCTGCCCTGCCCTGCCCTGCCTATTTGCTTCCCACCATAAATGTCATGGACTAACCCTCCAAAACTATAGCAATCCACCAATTCAGTGCTTTCTTTTATGAGAGTTGCCTTGGTCATGGTGTCTCTTTATAAGAATAGTAACAAGACAGAAAGTTGTATCAGGGGCTGAGGTACACCTGCTATAAGCCTGACCATGTTTATAGAGGAGTATGAAGGTCTTTGGGACTCCAGACTAGAAAAGTCACTGAACACTTTAAGTGGGGCAGGATACGGAGATTATAGAATCTTCCTCCATGATTAAAGAAAGCCACCAAAGCCAGGTGTTTGGCAGGGAGTCCATGCATGGAGAAGCCAGTTCATGAGGCTGTGGAGATGAAGCCAGGTTTGCACTGGAGACTCTAATATGTTGGTGATTCCAGTCATGGGACCTGCCAAATACAGTGGCAGATTAGGTAGAGAAGCAGCCTGAGAGAACACGGAGCTGTACTCAGCAAAGCTGGAAGGGAAGGCCATTTAGCCCCTTTGCCATCAGAAGTCAATAGAGAAGGAGGTGACATTTGCTCTGCTGGTTTTGCTTTGCTCCAGGATTTCCTCACCAGGCCCCATTTGTTCCCTTTTGGAATGGTATTGTATATTTTGTAGAAGACCATGGGGTCTTCTCACGTTGGACTGAATGCTTTTGCATTATGATATGGCTACAAGCCTAGGGGCAGGAGCAGAGTGTGATCATTTGAATGAGAATGCTCTCCATAGGCTCATGTGTTAGAATGCTCAGTCACCAGGTAGTGACACTGCTGCAGAAGGATTAGGAGGCATGGTCTTCTTTGAGTAGTATGGCCTTTTGGAAGGAGATGTGTGACACCTGGCCCAGACTCAGTATATGTCTGTCTGTCTGTCTGTCTGTCTGTCTGTCTGTCTGTCTGTCTGTCTGTCTCTGCCTGTTGCCAGCAGATCAGGGTATAAAGCTCTCAGTTGACTGCTCTTGCATCTTGCTTGTCTACTTCCCACTAACGATCATGGACTACCACTATACAACTGTAGTGAGCCCTCAGGTGATTTCTCTTATAAGAGTTGTGTTGGTCATGGTGTCTCACTCCTTTGGGGTCTTTCATGTGCTGGTCTCATTGCCCTCAGGAGCTGAAGAGTCTGTTTGTCCCGAGTGCTCTGTGTTGCTGTTGTATTTGCTCTCTGGGATCTGATAGCTGACACTGATGTACTAGAAACCATTGTACTGGACCATTGGATGGTGTGAGTTCATTTTAAACATTTCTAGTTGAGTGCTCACAGGAGTCAGTGCTTTGTTATTCTAAACTAATGTTTTATCTCCTCTGCCTATGGTCACTTAAGCTTTGTCTTGTCCACTGGAGTCACAGTGATGACACTTACCATGTGTGTGTAAAATGCCAACTGGCCTCCCTCAGGAGTGCTTTTCTCCCATCTTCTCTCATGGGTAGATGCTCACATAGCTTTCAGCTCATTTTAGCTCAGAATCATCTCTGCCATGAAATCCACTCTGATGGCCTGTCCACAGAAGCCACTGTCCCACAGGTACAACCTATGAACCCTAGTGTCCCCTTACAGTGTGTCTGACTCCTAACAGCTGCTTTCACCCTTTCTCTTTTTCATCCTTTTTGTACCTACAATAAAAGGTCTACTTGACTGGATTCCTGGAGGTACTTACAAGACCTTGCACACAGTAGGCAACAATAGGTGTGTTATGTAAATAAACAGATAAGAGGCAGAGGTAATATGCAAAAGTCAGGCACTGGGCCATGGCTTTCCCACATGCAGTGCTGTTCCCTGGAGTAAAGGAGCACAAGTCCCAGGCCCAAGTGAGGAAGGCAGGGGAAGACAGACAGGGATCTGAGACTCAGTGGCAACTGAACACACAGGTCAGTTCCCTAGCACAGTCCTTAGTGCTTGTTTTGAAAGATGGTAGAGCAGTAGAGCTTCCTAAAAGTCACGTGATCTACTCCACAGCTGCATGGTATGTAAAGGGAGCACAGCCGCGGGGCCACCTAGCTACCCAGACAGAGTCCTAAGGACTAGGGGCTGATGGAGGAAGCCTAGCACCTCATCTTCATCCTCCAGTAGCAGACTGGGAAGCATGGCTATCACCATGGTACAAGGCCCCAGGTTTCATGTGAGGAGAAGATCAAGGCTATTCACATTCACATCAGAAAATGGGAAACAGATTTTGAAGCAGTCTCACGATGCAGCATTAAGATACTCTGTGTACAAGTGGCCATGCTCTTGGAAAAATATGGGAAACAGCAACAACATCATACATGGGAAACCGAACCAAACCAACCCACCAACCGACTGACCGACAGACCAACCCACCCACCCACCCATCAACCAACCAAACAACCCACATACCTATCCACAAACTAACCAACCAACCAATCCACTCCCCCCCCCACCGCCTACCCACCCACCGACTGACTGAACGACCAACCAACCAACCAACCAACCAACCAAACAAATGAAATAAAGAAGCCAGTCCTCTTTTCATGAAGCCTTCTCATGTACCCTTTCCTTCCTCTGAGGACTTCACAGCAGGCCTCTCTACTTTCCTCCCACCTAGGAGTCAAACTGCTTGGGCTCTGAGCTGGGAGTCTGATTTCTATTACTGTCCCCAGCAGGGTCTCCATCACCAGGAGTCCAAGCCCAGCCTCTCCAGCAGTACTTGGTGCTGCATCTTAGTTTTCTACCCTCAGTCAGAGAAAGGGAAGGATCTGGGGAGGATAAGAAAATACTGTTTCTTTTATCCCTCCCACATGTGATGTCTTGTCCCATGTCTAAAATTTCATATCCCTTTAAGTAAGCTAGGTCATGAGAGATGACACACTTGCCTATTAGTGGCCACCAGAAGCCCACTAATCTACAGTGGGGTGCCTTGGTGACTTTTCTCCTTGGCTGTCTAGCTGCTGTTAAGGACATGTGAGAGAGCTATATGAATGTCGCTGAGCCATGGCCACTCTAGCAGTATTTGAAAGTGATAGGCATGACTGACATTTACAAAATAACAGGAATGACAGAAAGGCATTAGACACACGTGTATGTAGGACACTGCTCCAGGCATGTGCTTGTGTGTCTTAATGCAGAGTACAGTTTCTTACATGAAAGTTCAAATCCCGGAAGCCACCTCTGACACCCAGTACCTCAGCTCATAGAACTTCTTTCTTAATTATTCAGAGTACCACCAGACACTGTGTGAGTTAAGGCAGGCAGAAGAAAGGAAAGGCTCGGAGCTCATACGCTAGGAAAGTGAGCTGCTGCCATCACTCTTTCCCAGTTTAGGGAGGCAGAGTCTGAATGGCTCTGACAGTCACACAGAAAAGCAGACTCTGGGGTTTTCACACTCTCCACATGTTCTCCAGAGTCTGTCTTTGTTCTCTGGAACTGGTTTAAAGCAACAAGTCACATAGAATTGTTGTTCTCTTCATAAAGAATGTTCACACAGCCAGGCACGATGACACATGCCTATAATTCTAGCTACTCAGGAGACCGAGGCGGGAAGATCACAGGTTCAAGGCCTGCCTGGCCAGCTTAGCTGGAGCATGTCCTTTTTAAAAAAGATTTATTTATTTATTTATTTATTTATTTATTTATTTATTTATTTATTTATTATGTGTAAGTACACTGTAGCTGTCTTCAGACACTCCAGAAGAGGGAGTCAGATCTTGTTACAGATGGTTGTGAGCCACCATGTGGTTGTTGGAATTTGAACTCAGGACCTTTGGGAGAGCAGTCAGTGCTCTTAACCACTGAGCCATCTCACCAGCCCAGAGCATGTCTTAAAAACAAAAAATACTGGAAAAATGGCTCAGCAATTCGGAGTATTTATTGCTCTTCCAGAGGACCTGAATTTGATTCCCAGAACCCATGTTAGGCGGCTCACAACTGCCTATAACTTCAGCTGCAGAGACGTTTGATGCCTCTGGTGTCTGTGGGCATTTGCACACATATACACATATCCTTCCCCAACCAACACATGATTAAAAACAAAATAAATCAAAAAAATGAGAAGAGGGATGGCTGGCAGCTCAGAGGAGAGACTGACTGCCTTGCATAAAAGCCCTAAACTCAGTCCCCAGTACTAAAGGAAGAGGAGGATGCCCTGGGGAATTAGGGTCCTTTTCTTGTCTTGTCCCCAGGCTGTTGAAATATATGGGTTCTCCCTCCAATACAGTTTCCAGCCTTACAGCCTGAAAGACAGGGCTGGTCTGCCAGGTTATGCCATGGAGGGTGAAGTGATTCATGGGGTCAGCATATCAGGCCAGACCCAGAGAAATGCAGCTGCATGGTACAGCAAAGGAGCTGGGGCCTAACTGGGAGGAGGGTGTGGTATGAATGAATGAATGAATGAATGAATGAATGAATGAGTAATGTATACAATGGCTTCCAGGACTGGTCTTGTGCCTTCAGCTCATTCATGGTCTGAGCTGATCTTCAGCTCACTCCTGGGGACAAAAGGAAATCCATGTGGAGCCTGTCAGCACTGAAGGATGGTACGCCATGATAGTCCACTTAGGTATTTGGTAACAATGATTAGTTAAAGAGACACCAGAGTTTTATATGACAGAATAAAGAATGATATTAGGGATTGAAATATGCTAGGGTATACACAAGGCAGGGAGAGCATATGTGCACAAACACAGATACACCCACGTACACAGAGGCACACGTGTGCACACAGACACACAGACACACACACCACAGACACACATATACCACACACAGACACACACACACACACACACACACACACCACACACAGGCACACATATACCATACACACAGACACACACACATAGACACCACACAGACACACAGACACACCACACACACACAGACACCACACACACACACACACACACACACACACACACACACACACAACTTCCATGAAACCAAGTTAGCACTACTGCAATACTGCAACAAGCAAACCAGAGTACGGGAGCTGGGCACAGGGCACATGGATAGCCTGGGTGAAATTTGGGCTCGCACCACCATCTGGTAGCCTCAGCCCGACACTCTTCCTTTTCAGCCCTCCCTTTCCTTACTGGACACTGGAGACGCTGTTGAGGCTGAGCTCACTGGGCTGCTGTAAGCCCGGAGATGTATCGTATATAAGGTTTTCAGTTCATGTCTGCTACACAGTTCCATATTCTACCAGTGCTGTAAGCATTACTGTTCTCAGCAACATTTAAAAAGCACTGGGCTTGAAAGAAATGACAAATGACCCACAATGCTGAGAAGAAATGATCTCCTTAAGAGGCCGGGATGTAGTTCAGTAGTAAAGCATCTGTCTAACATAAAGGTCTGTTAGATACCTTTATGTTAACCTAGAGTACCTCTAGTACCTCAAGTCATGTGTGTGCACGCATGTGTATATATGCGCGTGTGTGAGGAGAGACAGGTCTGGTTAGAATTATCTCCCCAAATAAAGAGAAATGCATAAGATACAGCTTAGCTTTCTATAGAGGAGTTTAGGATGCTAATTTGGGATGCTTTTGACAAATACAATGCTGATTTAGGATTCTGTTAGGTTATATTAAATTATTATAAATATATAATTATAGATACATTACATTCAGGGATCTATTTTCATTAATTCGCTCACTGTTGGAGATCTGCTGAGGGAGCAGGTCTTGACACAGTTCACTGTCTCACCATGAAGCACAGAAGGGCAGATGTGGACCAGAGCTAAGAAAGGGATTACTTCTTTTTTTTTTTTTTTTTTTTTTTTTTTTTTTTTTTAAGAAAAAAATGTAGCCCAAGCTGGCCCTGAACTCACTTTGAAGTGGAGACTGACCTTGAACTGATCTTCCTGCCTCTACCTTTCAAGTGCTGGGATTACAGGCCTGAGCTACCATCCCCGGTTTGAGGGGTTCACTCTGACTGGCTGCAAGCCTGAGCATTGCACAGGGCTGGAGTTGTGTCTTTTTTTCTGCACTCCTAACCCTTCGGCCAAAACTTGATATAGGTATGGGGTTGCCCTTCCTAATTATGAAACAACATGGGCGGACTCACCTCTAAGCTATTAGGCAATATTAGGCACACTGAGAGAACGCTCACAATGGGTCTTCCAAGGGAGGGTGACAGAAAGAACTGCAGTGGCCAGAAGGACAGATAATTAGAGTCTGTCAGTAAGCAAGCACTGTTTCTACAGCAAAGGGGTAATTGTCTCTCCCCAGACAGAGCCCAGCACACAAAAATGTGCCACAACAGAAAGTAAGTTGCTTCTCTAGGGAATAATGTCGTGAGAGTCACTGAAAGTTCACGCCGATCTCAGAGTGCTCCCATAAAAGCTTAGCTTCACACTTTGTCCCATGTGGAAACTACAGCCTGTGCTGCATGAAAAATGGGTTTTATGAGAGTGCTTCTGATGTTTAAGAAGCCTATTTGGCTTCCTAACAGCACCAGTGATGTTGTTTTATACACTGCATGTACCAGGCAGGCTTCCTGATCAGCCGGGCCGTGTTTCTGTCAAATGTCACAAGGATGACGAACTGTGAAACAGTGACTGGGAGAAGTGGAAGGGCAAGAATTTCCCACTCGAGAGACTGCTGAAAGTGTGCTCTAAAGGCAAGTGCAACTTACAATAGGTGCCATGATACCGCTGCCAAGAGGTGGAGGCCACAGCAGCCCCACCCATGTATAGCCTTTATCTGCAAAGCACCTCTGATGTCAGGGCAGGTCAGAAGGCTGGGTCTCAGGAAGATCTCCCACGGGCTGAAGATGCTTTTGCTTGGTGTTTCTGTTTCTTTGGGGTCTAAATACTAGACTTCTAAGGCTGGTTTCATTAAAGATTCAGCTCTACAGCCTTGGCAGCTCACTAATTTTCTTTGCCACTTTCTCCTCTTGCTGTGGTTTCCACACGCAAGGATTTGCTGAGTGACCCGGTGCTCAGACCCTCAGCACTCACTGCTAGCGTGTTCACTGGGAGGCCCCACACATTTCCTCAAGCAAAGTCAAATGGGATGGCAGATGCGGTTTTGTTTTGTACCGTTTTTAAATCTAGGGACACTGGGAGCCTCAGTGGGTGGCACAGTTGATCAACTCCAAGGACATGGGCACAGCTGGGACTCAGGCTACCAGGAACAGGCTGTTCTGCTGTGGAGTCTCTGCCACACTCAGGACTTTATCCTATTGACACTCATACCCCTTCTCCCGGGTCCTTGCCTGTGCCTCCTCAAGCTGACGCTTGCTCCATTCCTGCTAACTGATGCTACTCTGAAGCCATTGCCCTGGTGTGACCATCCTTGCCAAACTCCAGCACAGCTACCTGGCTCCATCATTTCCCTTGGTCCAAACCACCATTGTGATGGTTTGTGTATGCTTGGCCCAGGAAGTGGCACTATTAGAAGGTATGGCCCCATTGGAGTAGGCGTGGCACTATGCGTGTGGGCTTTAAGACCCTCATCCTAGCTGCCTGGAAGCCAGTATTCTGCTATCAGCCTTCAGATGAAGATGTAGAACTCTCAGCTCTGCCTGCACCATGCCTGCCTGCCTGCACCATGCCTGCCTGCCTGCCTGCACCATGCCTGCCTGCCTGCCTGCACCATGCCTGCCTGCCTGCCTGCACCATGCCTGCCTGCC
>NC_034591.1:71415023-71417157 GCF_900095145.1 Mus pahari
CCATGCCTGCCTGCCTGCCTGCACCATGCCTGCCTGCCTGCCTGCACCATGCCTGCCTGCCTGCACCATGCCTGCCTGCCTGCCTGCACCATGCCTGCCTGCCTGCACCATGCCTGCCTGCGTGCCTGCACCATGCCTGCCTGCCTGCCTGCTGCCATGCTCCCACCTTGATGATACTGGACTGAACCTGAGCCTGTCAGCCAGAGTTGTCATTGTCATGGTGTCCGTTCAGAGCAGCAAGCCCTAACTAAGACAACCCTGGCACTTGCTCTACTGCAGGCTGAGGCATGGGGCTACTTCTTAGAAGGTTATATTCCTTCACATGGGGCTCAGTGATGTCAAAAGTGACTCGGGAGATGCTGCAATGGCTACGGCACAGAACCATCAGCTCTGATGAGATGGTCTGTGGATCAGAACTCTGTAGAACTCTTTATACTGCAGATCTCAGGGACCCGATGATGACCGTCAAGCCCAACTGCAGACCCTGGCAAAGGAACCGTGCAATGTTGGCAGCTGGCAGTGGTCACCGCAGCATTAGGTGTGGCAGACAGCAGGTCCAGTAGAGACACGGGTATGCAGTAGGCCCTTTCTTCTTCAGAACAGGGAGGCTGGGCCTTTCCTCCCTTCTGCCCTCACATCATCCTCCCAGGGTCACTGTGGAGACATGCAAAGTTGGATGGCAAATTCTGCATTCTCAGGCCATGGCTTCTCAGTTTGTTAGAAAATAGCCCAGCAGACAGAGGATGCCACATCAATGCCACGTGAAGATAAGACCAAGTTTCCCAGGGTCTAACAAGTCTAAGTGTTTATTATTAGACCTCTATTAAAGGCAGTGAACAGGAAGAGCTGTGGCCTGATAAACTGCACCTATCAGTCTGAAAACAAGTGACAATAAAAATAAGGGAAGCCCCATCAACCACCCAAAGGCTTACGTGGAAATGGGATGAATGACATATTTACAAGAAGAACTCCAAAGTCACCAGTGCTTAAATCCTGTCTCGCTCCAAGTCCTGCAGCTAGCTTGCATGGGAGTTTTTACACAAAGGGACAAGGCCAGGCCAGAGTCTTTGGTGACCTGGGACAGCTGGTCCCACTGGTACCAAATTAGAGGTGGAAACATGGCAGCTGTGCCTTGTCCCCCACCCTGTTTCCTCTCCTTGTTTATAAGACAGATAACAGCTTGACCCATGCTTCTGGGGGGCCACTTCCCTGTGTGGCAATCCCACGGAAGACCTGAGGGCTGCTTTCGCCTTTTTCTGGGAACTGCACAAGGAGAGGGCAGCCAGGAAGATACCCACCCACCACCATCATCCTAGGGTAGGAAGGAGCCTTGTCCAGGAACAACACAAATAGAAACCCAGCAACATAGGCGTCACTTCAATGCCCTCCTGAAACTTCCATCCCCCTTGGAGCTGGGAACATGCTATCAAGTCTACTCTTCCATGCAAATCTGATTTACATCTCAGTGTGTCATTCTTCTTGGACCCCTCTTCTGGCACTACCCTCCTACCCACACATGAGATCCCGTGATGCAGCTCTCTCCTGCGACATTGAAGGCGATGTCCTCCCAGCTCCTTTCCACTCTCCACAGTCCAGTCACCTCTGGCCACAGACCTGCTTTCCATGTCTATCTTCCAGATCAGTTTTAAGTTCTAAGAGGTCTGGATTCTGCTTTCTGTTTCTCTGCTGCACGCCTATGGTTCTAGTGATTTCCTTGGTTGGATCTTCCTAAGGACTGGGGGGAGAGTTAAAACACCCATGCTTCACTCTATGCTGCCATCACAGAACAGTGGGAACGGGACCTGAGGACCTACTCCACCTTCTGTCCTCAGAAGACAAGACAAGACCTGGTGAGGTGAACTGTCCCTGGTAATCATGCCCTAGTGATACATAGCAAAGGTCTAGGCCAGGGCAGAAGTTGGCAGCAGGCTGTCAACACACCTCCAATGTCCTGCCACTCAGTTTCCTACATCAGACCAACAGAAAAGCAGCATCTACTGCCAGGCTGCAGACTCTCTCCACCACACCCTGACCCACTTCCAGGCTGCAGACTCTCTCCACCTCACCCTGACCCACTGCCAGGCTGCAGACTCTCTCCACCTCACCCTGACCCACTGCCAGGCTGCAGACTCTC
>NC_034591.1:71417192-71432155 GCF_900095145.1 Mus pahari
CTCTCCACCTCACCCTGACCCACTGCCAGGCTGCAGACTCTCTCCACCTCACCCTGACCCACTGCCAGGCTGCAGACTCTCTCCACCTCACCCTGTCCTCTGGACTTTGTCTACTAGACAACTGTCTTCTCAGTTTTCTGAATTGGACATTCAGATAGTGACTGATAAAATCTGTGGCAGAGTTAGCAATGCTTCCTCAACAGCTAGGCTGCACTTACTAGCCCCAGCCAAGCCTTGCAAATGCAGAAGAGCTTCCTGACTCTATGGTGAACAGGGGGTGCCACACCCCTCAGAATCCCTGCTCTTTACCTGGAAGTCTTTTTGACCCCATGGAAATAAAAAAGCAAGAGGTGTCAATTCTAAGTGCTCACACCACAGAGCCATCAGCACTGCCCTATACTTCTCTTGCTCATTATTGATCTGTGACCAGTGTTAAGCATAAATGATCCATATATTTAAACCAGCCTAGCTCAGACACACCCAGGTCATCCTTAGGGAGGCAGAGGCATCCTAGTTGACACCTATAGGACATCTGTAGCCCTCAGGTCTAGTAGCTGTTCCTTCCCGTGGTTTTGTCTTGCACCAGACGGAGACTGTTCTGTTTGAGTCAAGGTAAACAAACCTACTACCCTTTGTGAGCCCCCTAGGTTGTAATTTAGGGACAGATTTCCCAGGAGAAATGCTGAGTGCCAGAGACTATAGAGAAGGTTTAGATTTTCAGAGCCTTAGTGAGCATCAAGGACAGCTCCTTGGGAGATCTTGGTGGAAGCTCAGTACAGGCCAAGTGGCTCCTGCTTCCTTCTGTTAAATAAGTAGTCAATCATCTCAGCCAACCTCAGGGGGATCCTGTCAGCTTCAACATCCAGGAGAAGGTGTTTCTGGGATTACATTTTTATAAAAATGACAGTTTAGAAAGCTAAACACCAAATGTTAATTATATCACAGTCCCAATCATTTGGGGATGGATTCTCGGCTTGGAAGCTCACGGTTAGGGCAGAGAGCGTTTCTTTTGCCTTAGCGGCCTGACTAGATTGACCTCTCTGTGTACATGCCTGTCTTGTCCATCTGCCATCATCTATTGTTTACCTCTTGCTTCTTCTCTTTGCAACTGGACTCACTAAATACACAGAGAAAGTATGTTGGGGGTGCTGAAGCAAACCGTTACAACCGCCGCACTGCCCACCTTGCTGGCCAGTCTTTATAGCCACAGTAGGTCCACAGTCTCTGGAGGTTGCTGGATATCCTTACAGTAACTCTCCCCCCCTAGAATCCTGTCCTCCATCGAAAAGGGTCTTTTAATATCGAACAGCCATCTGTTCCACACGACACAGGAAGAACATGATAAACCAAGTCACACAGCTTCAGCCGTAAACATATTCTTACACATGATTTCTACGACTCTGCACACACAGAAAGCAAGCCATTAAGGACTTGCAGAGCAACAACAACGCGCACTGGGCTTCCTGCCATTACACCACAATGTTTTATGGTGTAATTTTATTTATAACTGAAAAAGGTAAATAGGTAAATATATAAAATGGTGAGCAGACCCCTCCCCGCCAGAGGCTTTCTCTGCAAATTAACTCTGTGGTCATAAACCCCATGCCAGCTGGACCCTCGCCCCGTGCTCTGTGGCACGAGCAGCCAGGGCAGGTAGACGGCCGAGGAGAAACAAAGTGGAGCCTTTTCCACCCTCAGCCAGGCATGTTAATTGAACTTTGGCAAATGTTTAAAGATTTCTCTCTCCATGTTTGAGAAGGAATTAAAAACAGTTGAGCTGGGAAAATGAACATCTGTTACTGCCTTACACTCCCGACCACAATGAAAAACACTCATAATTAAAGCGACTTTGCTTCCTTGCTAGTTAGCTCTGCAATCTTAAGTTAAAAATATAAATGCAGAGGCTCCTTATTGTCTTTGGGCCTTCTTATGGCTGCTTGTAAAAAAGGTAGTTTATACTGGGTTTGTTTTTTTCCACTGGAATAACAATATCAGGAAACAGACTTGCGTAAAAAGATAGGGATGACAGCAGCGAGGCACCTCCGTGCGGAGCCTCGGTTTATGAAGCTATGAAACGGTAGTCAAGAAGTGCTTTATATTTGGGAGTTAAATACGCTTTACAGCTGTGTAAAAAACCAGAGCCAGTTTAGGCCAAACATAAACATTCCAGTGTCTACAAGGTTTACTTATATGGAGGACTGGGCTCCTTTCTCTCACTGGGAGGGATTTGTGTGTTCTGCCTAACAACACTGAAAATCCTTCCACATCAAGTCACTTCCCTTCCAACACAAGGAACTTCATCAAGAAAGTCAAATCTGTTTCCTACAGTTTGGGAGTGGGGTGGGGATGGGGTAGGACTGGGAGCGGGTGTCTTCACCCTCATAACTGATAAGGCCCTAGGCCCTTCACCCTCAGACCTATCCATCTCCCTTCTTGCTGCAATCTAACATTTCCTAAGACAGCGCAGACCAGAAGCAGACCCATTCTTTGACTGACTTTCCTCTCTTCTTTAAGATAGACTCTTCTTTTTCCATCAGCTCTATTAAATGGAACTTTCTTAGCATGGCACGTAAGGTCTACATGGCTCTGTGCATGGTTGGAACACCCAGGTCCTGCACCTCTGCAGGGAGACAATGAACTCATCTCAGGTTCAGCACAGGGTTCTTCTGGTGCTGGACGTCTGGGTCTGGGTCTGGGTCTGGGTCTGGGTCTGGGTCTGTCGCCCCAGAGGCCAGGGCAGGCATGAATAGGCTGTGAGCTCTGGCCCAGCTCCCACACCACAGAATCCACTGGGGTGAAGAAGCCAAGCCTGAGAGGCTCCCCAGGGAGAGATGGGCAGAGGACACTATAGCCCTTCCGCCCTCGGCAAAGCATGGGGCTTTCTCTGAGGTTTTGGAAAACAAATCTGGCTGGTTTTCTTTCAAAGTGGTGTTGGCTCAGCACACCTCTCCTGCCCTCAACACCCCCACAGGAACAAACCCCAAAAGTGCTGAGGGAGCTGTCATGTTTTTCCTGGCCTCAACATGAGTGGGAAGTGCTATAAATCTCTCCAGAAAGCCCAGGCTCCTGGGATTTCCAGAACCAATCCCCCGATTTATGAGGACTGGATCATTCAGACAGATGTCTGAGCCTTGGGCCTTATGAAAAACATTAATTTATAGGAACACTCCTGCCACTCAGGAAAGCACTCTTTCAAGGTGTTCCACTTAGGAGGATGTGCCTGCCGTCTAGCAAGAACATCACAGCAGCACGGCCTGTGTTGGCTCAGGCAGCGACCCAGTCTCTTTATTTTCAACTGGTTATCTGGGAGTGTGCCTAGTGGTTTCTTGAACAGGGAGAGGGGCTGGATGTGGGTGGTGCTAACTGCATCTGATTCAATAGCATTCAGGCCATCAACACTAGTCTGGGAAACCCAAAACAAAGCAGTGGCTGGCCAGCACCCAGGCCTGGGCTGGGCTGCCAGTACTGGGGTCAGAGCCTCTACACCTGGCTTTGGCTCCTCAGGTCTGGGGGAAGGGTGTGGTGTCTACAGAGCCATATCTGTCACATGCTCCCAGGTCACTGGGAAGTTTGGGGATGATTAAAACATCACATTCCTTTGCAGGTCAACGACTTAAGACCATGTCATGTTTTTAAAGCAGAATCCTAGAGTCTAGACTGCCCAGTTCTTTCCACATGCCTGGAAAATAGCCCAGGATTTCTATCTACTCAGCTACTCCATCTAAGGAGCCCAGAGTTTGCCTTCTGCTCCAGGCTCAGCAGCTCCTGCAGGCTCTACCCCCACATCAGCTGACCCCCACCCTATTGTCACAGTTCCTGGCTCTCACAGCTCTCCTTCTCTCTGGACTATGGCAACAGCCC
This sequence comes from Mus pahari, assembly GCF_900095145.1. NCBI lineage: Eukaryota > Metazoa > Chordata > Mammalia > Rodentia > Muridae > Mus > Mus pahari. The sequence goes on from NC_034591.1 coordinate 71,421,054, forward strand.
CCCCCCCCTTAGGCATTCATTCCTCTTTCTGCTCCCACAATGTTTCATTCATAGTCAGAACTTAAAAACTTTTTGTTTGTTTTATTATTACTGTTATGATATGTATGAGGGTATATGTGTGGAGGTCAGAGGACAACTTGTGAGAGTCCGTTCTGTCCTTCCACAGCAGGATACTGGGGCTGAACTCAGGTCTGGTCTGCACACAAGTGTTTTTACCTTCTGCACAATGCTGGCTAGCAGAATGTTTCAAGAATGAAAAGCAAACCAAGACATTCCTGCAGGGAGATGACACTGAGGGTTTTGTTGTTGTTTTACAACTTAAAAAAGAAGGAGGAAGAGGAGGAGGAGGAAGAAGAAGAGGAGGAGAAAGAAGAGGAGGAGGAAGAGAAGGAGGAAGAAGAAGAGGAGGAAGAGGAAGAGAAGGAGGAGGAGAAGGGAGGGAGGGTGGAGGAGAAGCAGCAGCAGCTCAGCTCTTGTCACCTGGTGTCTGCATCCAACTGCACATCTAAACCAGCCAGCTTCAGTTTAGATTTAAGCAGAGCAGTTCTGAACGAGCCCTTGGATGCTGGAGTTCAGGAGGAATTTCCAGGGCTCTTGAGGGAGAGGCCTGTATGCTGGGCCTTCCACAACGTGGGCTCTATTCTCTGGGCCCTGGAAGACCAGAGGCAGTGGTTTCGGTTGCTGCCTCATCACATGGAAATCCCGGCTAGCGATGACTTTGTGGGTCTGTATGGTCCAGACAACAGGGTTACTCTTTGGTGAAATGGTCCCCAGGGGAAGTGCCTGTGAAAACTCCCATCCAGCTAATTACCACTCAGGGCACGCTGCTTCCAGAGGGCGCTAGACTTAGGTGGAGACCAGGCCAGCCTCAGAGCCAGTGATCTCAGCTTTACTGCCAACTGCATTTTCTGCCCTGTCAAAGCAAGACGGGAAAGAGGAAGAGAGAAATCTCAGTACAGGGAAGAGGGGAGACAGAGGGCTGCTCACACTCGCTCACACGCCAGGGCCTGCCTCTGAGAGACAGGCGACTCCCCATCACTTCTGTACTGTCACATGAAGCCTGCCAACTTCCAAGCTACCTCTGATCTTCAGAGGCACACAGACACCATGTCTACCCTCTATGCTGGCTAGGAGATACACTGCTCCTCAGTGCCATCAAGGGATGGCGTGAAACCCAGAGTAGCCTGCAGCTATTTCCACCTCAGCATTTATAGGTCAGGAGAGAGGGAGGTGGCTACTGGAAAGAAGACCCCTGTCTGCAATACCCCAATCCTGGTCAACTGGCAAATGGCCACAGTGGTGAGAAGGTGAGGCCTGGACTCCCAGCAGAGCAAGTTCTGACTAGAGAACACCTTCTCCCAGAAGCCCTGGACACCAGAACTGTGCCATGGTGGCCTCTACCAATAGCCTGCCATTGTTCCCATGTGGTCTCCCAGAGACAGCATTCTCCTGCACATGGGGCCGTATTGGGACAGTTGCTGTCTTTCCAACTAGCAGTGCAGTGAGAACTGGATCTCCTCCCACCTGTGCTCCATGGCCCTGCAATGGGCTTGTATCCTAAGCACCTCCTCACTGCCCAGCAAAGTACCCAGGAGAGATGAAGGAAATCTCTACCCAAAAAGGCATTCGGAAAGACAAAACCAAATAAGCCTTTCTTCCTGTCTGCAGGGATGCTCTAAGGAAGCATTCATTCTGTGGCACTAAATCTGAGATGTCCCAGGACCTGCAGCCCAGAGAGAATGGTTCAGCCCATAATTAGATGGGGTCTTAGGAAAGAAGAACACATTCACCATGTTATGACCATGAAAACCAACAGTACTCTGTAGTGATTTAGGGATAAACACTGGGGACACAGTTAATGACTTCACACTGCTCCCGGGCTCAAAACTGTGCTTGTGTAAGGTAAGCCTGCCTGGATTACTCTTTGAATTTCAAATATTAAAAATGATTTTGTTATGTGCACTGGTGTTTTGCTTGCATGTATGGCTATGTAAAGATGCTGAATTCCCTGGACCTGGAGTTAGAGACAGTTGTAAACTGCTATGTGGTTGCTGGGAACTGAACCCAGGTCCTCTGGAAGAGTAGCTAGTGCTCTTAATCTCTGAGCCATCTCTCTAGCCCAGAATTTCAAAGTTTTTGATCTAGAGAAAAATAATTTTATATTAAGATTCTGAAAATATCCCACTCCCCAGTTTCTCAAGTCAGTGTGTATTCTTAGTAAGTGTGGGTTTCTCTATGTTCTGTTTCTTAATTCCTTCACTTAAACATACAGTCACAGATTACAGTTAGTTTCTCATTGGTTGACTCACACTTACATCTGCATAACTCTGGGTCATAGAGAACCAACCAGGTGGCAAACCCTGACAGCATGGAGAGTAGGCTCAGTGTAGGACTCCACCTGGCATCATGCGTTGTAAATGAGAAAAGCTGATCAATGGCACATGAGGACAAACCAGTGCAGGACACTTTCTGGATAAGAACAGGATGCCACTCTGGAGGAGACACAATCTGCCATCTTCTAGAGACAAAGAGGAAAATATTCTCATGCCAAACCTATCATTTTATCAAATGCTCTAGTATTTAATAGAAAACACAGGTGTGGTGTTTGAATAAGAATGGCCCTCATAGGCTCATATATTTGAATTCTTAATCATCAGGGAGTGGCACTATTTGAGAAGGATCAGGAGGTGTGGACTTGTTGGAGAAAGGATGACATTGTGAGTGGGCTTGAGGCCACTCCATGAGATGGAACCCATACCCTGAAACTACTTGGGTGACCAAGAAGCAGAGACTAGATAGCCCAGGGACCTAGGGTAAAGCCAACACTACTGCTCTAAACAAATAACCCCTACACCAAAACAAAAACAGCCCCCCCAAAGGGAAACAAAAGACCAAAACCAACCAACCAACCAACCAACCAACCAACCAACCAACCCAAACCACAGCAATAGAACAATAGAATGACCCCATTTGACACTCTGCTGTACTCACAGAACATTGTCTTGCTCAGCCATCATCAAAGATGCTTCCTTGTGCAGCAGATGGGAACAAATACAGATACCCACAGCCAGAGAGTGTGCAGAGAGTGTGAGACCTCAACTCAGCCCTAAATGGGCTGTCTCCATCAAATCCCTTCCCTCGGGGCTCAGAGACCCCCCACCCCAAGAGGAGGCACAAAGACTGTAAGAGTCAGAAGGCATGAGGACACCAGGAAGACAGGGCCCTCTAAATGACCATGAGCAAAGCTCACAGGAACTCACAGAGCCTGAGGCAGTATGCACAGGGTCTGCCCAAGTCTGCACCAGGTCCTCTCTGTAGATTATGGCTTCCAGTTTAGTGTGTTATGGGATTCCTGAGCATGCCAGTGAGTGGGTCTCTGGTTCTTGTGTCTTTCCTTGGGCTCTTTTCCTTCGGTTGGTTTGTTTTCTCCACTTCCAATTATTAGCGTTTGTTTTATCTTATTATTTTTATTTCATTATATTAATTTTATTTTACTATAACCCCTTTGAGGCCTATTTGAGTTCTAATGAGAGACAGAGAGGGAGTGGATACAGATGTGAGGAGAGGTGGGGAGAAGCTGGGAGGAGCAGAGGGCAGGGAAACTCTAATCAGGATATTATGTGAGGAAAAAACCTTATTTTCAATAAAAGGGGAAAAAGAGATTTTCTATTTGTAATTCCTTCATATTCCTAAGTTTATGATTTTCATTTTTAAACGAGCTTATACGCCTGGGAAGACTGTCTCTGTGGGACTGTGCTATCCACAGCATAGGGAGGAGCACCAGCTTCTAACTTCTGTGGCAAGCTCATCTCAGCAGCTCAAGTCCAACCTGCCTCTGCCATCTCAACTTCTGCTTTTGCACAGTAACTTATTTGTCACATTTTGTTAGGATTTAAGAAAATAATTTTCTTTCCTATATAATATAGCATGTTCTAAATTATATACACGGCTTTTCTACAAACCAAGTGGCATTCATTTATTCTTTGCATGGCAGAAAAATGCTGTTCATGGTTTTTCAGTACTTGGCCAACACTAATTTCACTGGGAGGGGCTGTACGAGATGTACAGCACGACAAAGGTCAAGGGGATGGGGTGCCTACTCAGCATTCAGGGTCACAGTCATGTCTTAAAATGTCATCCCAAATAGACCGCCTATTCTCAGTCCCATAACAGCCAGGGTATAATGACCTGCCTAAAATAACAGTTCTACCTGGGGGAAGAGATCCAAAGACGCGCAGGAATGTGTCAAGGGTCTTGGAATCCTGTTCAGCTGCTTTCAGGTTAAACATCCTGTTGACAACCTCCTCGTCCTCCTCTTCCTCCTCCTCCTTTTGGAGCTCGGTATCTCATTTTGTGATCAGAGTGGCCTTGTTAGGTGATCCCCCTGCCTGAGCATCCTGAGTGTCCAGAAGGACAGGCACGGAACCACCAGAGCCAGTTCTGATGAAAACCTTAACTAGGCAGCTTACATTGGCATGTGGACGGCTTTGTGAGGAGCATGGTCTTAAGTTTTTGCCAGGAGGAGAGCTGCTTTTTTTTTTTTTTTTTTTTTTTTTTTTTTTTTTAAATCTGGAGGATGTTGAAATATGTTTCTATGTTAAAACTATATAAATCCACCCAGCTGAAGCGGTGGGTGAGGTGCTGTCATAGTGGGTAGACAGCAGCAGGGAAAGGCTCGCTGGTGCATTCAATGTTGTTTCAGTTTCCTGGAGCCTCTAGACATCCAGAGTGTGCCTGCCTGCCTGTCTTCCTTTCTCCTTTACTTCCTTTAAAATAACACTTAGAAAGGATGCTACAAAGACAGAAACCATAGTACAGCACAGCTCTGTATGTCAAAACTCCCCAACAACTTCAGTTTCTTGTGACTTTATGTGACTCTTCATAGCAAACTGAGCCAGAACTCGCTCAGCAGAGCGGAGTATGAACTATACCTTTGATCAGATAAGATCTCCCCAAGGCATGGACAGAAATTAATGCCAGTCCTCATTTTTCCTAAGAGGGACAGTGTAGGTTTGTTTGCAAGGTGCTAAGACGGTACCACCAGACACCATCCAGTCCTGGCGCTCAACAGTTTCCAGCGGCCTAAGCTTCCCCTTCCTGGCAATTACCACTTCCTTTTTAGTGCATTTCCAAGAATCTGAGCAAATTCTGGGCAGGAGCAGGGAGGCTCTGCACCCTGTTGTCTTTTCAGCAAAGGCAAATTAGCTAAGTCACCCCACCCCCCACTTGCAGATCCTCTCTTTAATGCTGTCCAGCTGGGTGTGCCTGGGGATCATTTTATTGTTAAAACTAGAGCCACATGGAAAAGACATTAAAATGAGTTCGCTGCTGCGATACCCACAAAGATGAAAGGGCTTCCCTGATTTTAATGTGCCACGTTTTAGACAGTGGGTTGGGATGAGGGGGAGAAGAAAGGGTTCTTTGGAGACCTACCCATTTGGCAGGTCTGCAAATCCATCAGAGTGGACTATCCATCCATCCCCTCCTCGATGGAGGTGTGTGGAGCACTGAGTCAGCTGGTCTCCCATTCCCATAGCATCCACACCAGTTCCTAGGTGTGCCATCGGCTACCTTAGCCCCCATAGAGCAGGCTGTTCTTGCTGCCAGAAGAAACTTACTGGTGAGTGCACATGGAGGGCAGCTGGCTCATGTGAACTATGGCCCTTGGTTTAGGGAATTCACTTTGGATGCAGGGGTCTGGGCTGCAGAGTCCAATGTGTGAGCTTTAAAGCAGCCTCATCCTGTCATCTGTCTGGCCTGTCTGGGATGTGGTTTCTGCTGGGACAAAGAAAAGCAACCAGGATTGAGGGCAAAGCCCTGACTGTTTCCAGCACCAGGCAACATGGCTGTAAAGCCTGTCAGGACTTCCTAGTTGGAATTCCTAACAGGGGACATTTTGGTTTTTATTGGTTTTGATTAAACAATAACAGTTAATAGTGGAGATGAAATTTAGCTTTATAACTAAACATAAAGTGTTAAGTATGGAAGCATTGCATGAATATTAACAAACATGGAAAAGTGGTGTTAAAATGGTTGTACTCGAAACAGTTTTATCACAAGTTAAATTATCAACATTTTTCATTACTCTGAGATTAACCTGTGGGACCAGAGCCATCCCAAGTTCACTTTGGATTCACTTTGAGGATTCTCTGGACACGGGCTGAAATAGATAGTTTTTCTTTCTTGTAAATTTCTCAACATAGCGAAGTAATCTTTTTGTCACAGGACACAAAATATTTTAAATATTGCAAAATCTAGGCACTTAAACACTTTGAGCCACTCATGGATTTTCTGTAAGATAGTTCTGTAAGGCAGTTTGGCTGCTCTCTCCGCCCCTCACCTTTCTCTGCAGTCTCTCACTTGAGAGGAGGTTACTTTCCTTCTTCATGTTACTCCTTTAGTAATGTTCCTAAGTTAGGAACACGGAGGACCCTGCTAACTGTCCTTCAGTGGGAAGGAAATGCCAGAGAGCTTGACAGCCCCTCTGCTGCTTGTACTGACGTCCTTTGTTCTCAAGTGGGCTGCCTGTAGCAGGGAAATGGTACATGCAGCTTCAGGGAGCCCAGGAAGCAGGATAACACTCACTAATGGTGAGACGCACCCTGGCAAAAGTATACATTTATGTAATCAACAGCCCAGAAAAAAATGTAGAATATATCCAACATCCCAGAAGATTCCTGTGTATGGCTGAACTAACCTGATTTCTACAGCAGAGAGGTTTCAAGGTCCTTGAACTCCTGTGTTCTTTATGTCTTCTTTCCCTCCGTGTAGCATGTTTCTGAGACTCAAGCCTGTCTTTGATACACCAGTAGTTCTGTTCCTTACTGCTGTAAGATAGTATGTACATTCCACATACTATCTGGCTGTACATTCGGTCAAGGGTCTTTTGGGGTTACTAAGAACACAGCTACTCTGAACATTCTAGTACCTGGCTCTTGTGGCCAGATGTTCGCATCCCACTGGATAAATGCCCAGAGGGACTGCCAGGCCCATATCATTGTTTTGAACCCCTGAGAAGACTAACCTTGTTAACCTTGTCCTCCTCAGGTGGCTAGAGAGACAACGACCCCTGGGCTCTCTTCCCTTGGAGCAGTGTTGAGGACATTCCCTAATCTTTCCAGTCAGGGCCTCTTTGAGATGCTGTGGTCAATAAATGCTCTGAATGAAGTGAATTCATGACTATGGTCCTGAATACTGTGATGCCCTTTACACGCCACTATGACGTCAGTATAAAATTTACTAAGTAGGTATTCAGTGCTATCACTTCTTTTTAGATTTCTTTATTTATATGAGTACACGGTAGCTGTCTTCAGACACACTAGAAGAGGGCATCAGATCCCATTACAGATGGCTGTGAGCCACCAGGTGATTGCTGAGAATTGAACTCAGGACCTCTGGAAGAGCAGTCAGTGCTCTTAGCTACTGAGCCATCTCTCCAGTCCTCAGTGCTATCACTTCTTAATGGGAAACTAAAATGTAAAACATGCAAAGGTGGGGGAGAAAAAGCTCTCCACTTCCTGACTCTGGTGGTAAATGAGCCCTTGTGGGCATCACCTTCAAGCGAGGGCACAGGGCGAGGACAGTGAGTGCGAATCTGAGAGGGACAGCCAGTCTCCTGCTCTCTTTGAAGCTCAACTACTGGGATTATTGCTATGATCCTAAGATAACAGAAGAGGATCTAGACATTTGTAAACCCACCACCCTTTCTCCTACCATCCTGGGTGAGAAAAGGTCACAATAGTGTCATCTGTTTCCAATACTGAGTTGTAAGAATTCTTGCTATGGTGAACTAATATTTTTTTCTGGTTTTGTTGTTTCTGGTTCTGTTCTCAATTTCACAATACTATTCTTTAAGCACTTTATAAGGGCTGGGGAGTTAGCTGCAGTTATTAAAGGCATTTGCTGCTCTTGCAAAGAACCTGTGTTCGAGTCCCAGAAACTACAACTGTCTGTAATATTAGTCCCTGGGATCTGATATCCTTTTCTGACTTTTGCAGGCATACATGGGATGCACAGATATGCATACAAGCAAAATACTCATACAGATAAAATAAATAAATAAACCAATAAACAAATAAATAATTAAATTTAATAAATTAAATAAATTTATTAAAACAAAAAGGTTTTATAAAGTCCGAACTGTCTATGCTTTCTTTGGTTTTATGAAGTCTTTAGATGCACCCTGCATCCCTTCTGACAAGGAAAGGGTAGCCTGCTTTCCCCTGAAACTGTGCTATGCCAGAACAGGTCATTAGCGGAGCCCACCTGTACTGCATGCTCCTGGCACCAGCCCTCTCTGAGGTTAATACAGACCAAAAATAAACACACACAAGCAGTCCTGGCCAGCACTAGAGAAATACTGTCTGTCCTCTCAGCTAAGGGCAAAAAATGTCTTCTTTGTGTTGAAAATGTGCATAGCTACTTCACGAAACTCAGAGCAGCCTGACCGTAGCACAGCAGCCATACTTGCCTCTGACAGCCAGAGGTCCCCAACACTGGCTTATTAACCAGTGCAGAAAGTCTAAGGGGAGAGTGAGGCCTGCCACAGTTGCTCCCTGTTCTCATTGCATGGACAGAGCCTCACAGTAAAGCGGGCATTGCTGCCAGTACTCCAGGAGGAAACTGAGGTTTGGAAAAGCTTAAGGCCACTTACCTCCCAGACTTCTCTGACAGGAAGGGCTCTCACTACTTTAGCCCCAACACCCAGAAAACTCTAGATTGACACACCAGCTTTGTCAACATATCTAAACCTGCTTCTCAGTTCCCTAAGCTGAGATTCTAGAATGATCTGGGGCTATAAAGTCCCCACACTGATTTCTCCCTGATGCCACCCTGTCCTCTTTCCTCTGGAGTTTGTGTTTGGCTCCATGCAGGCAAGTGTACAGTCTATATGACTTGGATACTCACTGCTGTCATACATCCTCATAGGAAAGGCACTGACAGTCTACCTGTAACCTCTGTCATGTCTTATAGGCTGTGGCTGGCCAGTTACCCTTGCATACGTACACTACAGTCACCATTTTTCAACGTGCTTTCAACTGGATTCTACTGAGGAATGAATATTTTAACACAGAGAGAAGCCTTATGGTTCTCTGAACGCCCAATACTAATAAATATGTCCACTGAAAAGATCTTAGCGCTGTGGGAAACGGAGGCTAACCTGCTTGGGAAACAGCTAATGCAAGAAAGTTATTTAAGCCCCTTTGTCTTTAACATGGTATTAATAATGTGTCTTATCAAGTGTTAACAAAAAACCAAATTACTTGATGAAAGAGAATATTGTACATTATAAAGTACTAAATATATATAACATACTGTTATTGCTACAGATCATATGGCACATGGGTTTGGTTGTTTCTTCTGGTTAAGAACAACATTGTGTGGGAAGGCTTCGAGGTGGTATCTAGCAGTAGTTATATAACATGGATGGAACCCTATTTCTTTGTCTACTTTACTCTTCTAACTCTTTGAGAAGATGCTAAGTCATCCGCCACAGCTGGGGTGTGGCCCGGGGTGTGCTTCTCATGCGTGAGGCCCTAGGGTTTATCCCCAGTATAGGGATGCAGGAGAAGAGAACAAGATGGTAGAGATCAGAGTAAGTTGTGAGAGACTATATTCTCAGGCAACACAGCTTCTATTAGTCTCATAAGCAGAAGAGAGGAAGATTAAGACACAGCAGAATGTAAACAAGCTGACAAACACATCTCAAGCCGGGAGACGTCTATGGTGGTTCCAAACACAAGCAGGCCGGACAGAGGCTCTGGCAACAACTTCTCCACAGGAAGATTTTAGGGAAGGTTTCTTAGGCTCCATTCAGACAGTCCACTCTTCAATGCAGGGCCTGTTAGTCCAAACTAGAGCTTCCCATGTTTGTAATAGATCGCAACCTTCTGTTGGCAGCAAGTAGCTCCTTCTCATGTCTCACTGTCGAACGGGGTAAGCATCTCCTCTATGCTGCAGTCCACACTTTGCGGCTGGGCTGGGGTAGGCTGCACTGTGCTGCGCTCGCTTGGGCCTTGACTTTTTCTGCTTGGTTTTTGTTTTTGTTTTGATGCTTTTCTGCTCTTATGGAAATTTTATTTTGATTTCCGAAAATAAAGGCATGGAAAAAGCGTCCATTGCACCTCTACTCAACAGGAACTTCCAAATACCTTGAGCAAAATCCTATCAGCTCATTCTGTAAGTCTGTATCATAGAGTCTTTGTCACCCTCAGGAAAAATTACTATTTTGCTTTTTTAAATTGCTGTACATTTATTTCTTCTCTTATATGTATATGTGGGCACATCACATGTGCCATCCCATATGTGTGCAGGTCAGAGGACAAATTGCAAGAATCGGTTCTCTCCTTCCACCCTGTGGGATTTGGGATGGGACACAGGTCTTCAGGCTGGGTGACAAGCACCCTTACCCTCTGAGCCATTTCACTAGTTCAATATTATATATATATTTTTTAAAAAGTTGCTGTTATTTAGGAACTTATATAATTTTAAAAATATTTGTCATTTGAACAACTTACTGTAAAAACACCAAAAAGAAATACTAAAGAGGCTACTAAAAGGAACAGGAAATAAACTAAAACAGTACAGACATTTCTGCAGTAATATCAGTCTATTATTCATCTTATCGACTACTTGAATTTATCAATACAATGGGAAAACGTTCCCATTCCACTGATGGGGACCTTTGACATTGCTGTGACTGGCTGCTGTGCACTCCTCTGGCTACTCTTTATTAACTGGTGACCACTGAATAGTTTAGGTCTCTATAGATTCAATCTAGACTAGGATCTTGTGAATGAGGAACAGATCAGAGAACGCAGACATGGAAAGGATATGACAGTAAAGCAATGACACATCGTGCCTGACAAGCTTATTTGTATAATCTCTACCACCCTGGCCAATTTTGAGGTGTCACTAGCTTGTTTGTAATCATGAATATGCAAGTACCTTAATCTAACTCATTACACTAGAGCCAGTGGTGTGAGCAGTGAGTGCTATAGAAAGAGGACTGGCTGGCTGAGGGTGAGCCACAGTTCCTGGGCCTTTATATGTCTTGGGTTTTCAGTCTTGCTGAATCCAGTTAAACTGCTGGGTTGTGAGCT
>NC_034591.1:71432254-71507148 GCF_900095145.1 Mus pahari
TAACAAGATCTGATGCCCTCTTCTGGAGTGTCTGAAGACAGCTACAGTGTACTTACATATAATAAATAAATAAATCTTTAAAAAAAAAAAGAATTTTAAGCAGGTGGGCATGGAGGTGCTCATCTGTGATCTCAGCATTTGGGAGGTCGAGGCAAGAGGATCAGGAGATTAAAGTTGTCTTAAACTACACAGTGAGTTTGAGGGTGGCTTTGGCTATCATAAGACCTGTCTAAACTATTCCTCATAATTCCCCAAAGGATAGTATGCCATAATTGTGTGACTTCTGAGGTAAGGCAGTCTTTTTCAGAAGGTCAGTGAAAGACAATGAAAGAATCCTTTCAGAGGACAGCCTCTGCTCTCATTGCTTCTGAACTGCACAGCTGTGAGATGCCTGCTGTGTGAAGGTGAGGCTGACACAAACCCCAAGTCCACTTTGGTTCATAGCCCTGCCACTAAAGCAGTGTGCATCGGAGACCTCTGACTGGGTTCCCTGTATTATCCTGGCCAGGTTTCCCATGACTGATGACAGTGCCCTGTGTCAAGATGCCATTTAACAACTCTTCCAGAACTTTCTGCACAGAGGTTCTTAAGTCCTCTCCAGAGTGTGATATACTCTCAAAACGGAGTTTCAGTTTATAAACACTCCTTTTTTGTTGTTTTTTGTTTTTTTCTTTTTTCAAGACAGGGTTTCTCTGTGTTTTTCTCTCTGTTTTTTTTCTGGCTGTCCTGGAACTTACTTTGTGGAACAGGCTGGCCTTGAACTCAGAAATCTGCCTGCCTCTGCCAGACACTCATATCTCAATCAAAACAAAGACCAAAAGTTGGTCAATAGCTGTTGAGATAGGTAAGCAAGTAAAGGCACTTAGGCACTTGCTGCCTAGCCTGAAGATTCAAGTTCAGTCCCCAGGACCCACAGAATATAGAGAATGGCCCCTGAAAGTTGTCCTCTGATACACACAAGCACACACCCATGCACACGCACACAGCACACACACATGGTGTAATTGCAAAGAAATTTTACGAGGGCCATAGACAATAAGTCCTAATGCAGAACTTCCAGACTCCTGAACACCAATCATTACAGGAACAATATCAAAGGAGCCCTCTAGGTATAGTGGTGTACATTTATAATTCCAGCAATCTTGGGGAAGAGGCAGGAGGAGGAAGAATTCAAGGGTAGCCTTGGCTACATAGAAAGTTTAGTTCCGCCTAGCCTAAATAAGACCCTGACTCAAAATAACAATGAATGTTTTAAAGATCTCAGCATAATACTGGTTACTAGGGCATCCTGGCAAACCAGAAAGAGCACATTCTCTTCAAAGACAGACACGGACGGGAGTGCAGAGTGACAGATCTCCTTCACCACACTTGGGGCCTGCTGGAGGGCTGAGCACAGATCCACCCAGAAAGAATGCAGTGAGCATGAACAGTAAACAGGAATATGAACTGCCTCCCCCCTTAGAAACTATTCTGATACTCTCATTTCTACAGGACAAAAATGGGGTTATTCTGACACCCTGCTTTCAGAGAACCGAATCGTCATCTTTATATTTCTCTATCTCTGTGATTGTAACTTGGGCCTATGTAATGGAAGAGTTCACTCTCGCTGAGACACACCTTGCTCACCTGTCCCTGTGGTGGCAGATTCTCCCAGAGACTGGGAAGCTAATGTCAATGCCCAAACCAGGCTCCAGGCTGTTCAGAGAGCAGAGCTTTAAAATATCTATAAATGAAATGTTCTACAAAGTGACCGCTACTTCCAACCCAGGACTGCACCTTGACTGTGGGAGCTGGGAGAGCAGGCTCAGGAGGTGGAGCGGCGGGATATTATTTATAACCTGGTAATGGAAACGGCTTGAACCACATGAGTCAAGCACAAGGCTGATTCCCTTGCTACAGGTAAAATAACATTCAGAACAGGGAAAACACCCACAGCCCAAACTGTGCAGGGCAGGGGCTTAAGAAACCATTTCCTCTGCTGATTTTTGATGTTTATGTGGAATGTTCTTCAAGCAGCAAATAACTTAACGGTGATCCTGACAGACTGAAAATGATACATCTTTCCCACGACATAAATTAATTTTTTTGGTGGGAAATTGCTAAAATGGACAGGGTGTCATAAAAATTTCTTTATGGCCAAAGAAAAAGAAATGATTCCATTTCTTGCAAACATTCTTCCATGAAAAATAATAAACTCTCACTTCGAACTGTCCTGGTTTTCACAGGGCTCAGGGAGCCTGTTACTAATTGGGGCAGTCCAGTTTAACTGATGTTGGCCATGAGTCACAGTCTATGTTACCTCAAGTATGAAACACATTCTGCTGGAGACTGCTGGCCCCACAATTCACTTCCCATCTGAGGAACTAGTATAGGGAGTCACAGGGAAAAGGACCCAGCACTCTCCATGCCCAGTTCTGCCACTCCTCAGATTTACATGATAGATAACACTCGAAGGCTCTGAAAGCTGGTGTTCACAGAACAGAAAGCAAGAGCATCCTGAGGCCACACCCCCATGACCCAAGACATCGAACTGATGCCAGGCCTTTAACATCTGGTAAGCTTCTGTGACCTGCTTAGGGTAATGACATTTATGAATAAAGAGCTCGCAGGAAATTCTGGTCCCTGGCTTGTACAGCTTTCCCGTCTTCAAAGTATTCACTCATGGCTACACTGTGGATGTCCATCCACCATGAGATAAAAGTTCCCCCATTATAGTCAGGAAGACTGGGAACTCTCTAGGGTCTTCCTTGGAATGCAATCATGAACACTAAGGACTCTCCTCTAACTCTGTTGAACTTAGCATATTCCCAGACTCCAGGGAGTTCATTACCACAATATTTTGTGAATTAATGAACGAGAAGTAGAACTCTGGGTACTTCCCTTGATAGGAAACAAGGCAGGGAATTATGGGACTTGCAGGACTCAGTCAGGGAGGCAATGCTAAAGGGACGCTGGTGCCATCCCAAGTGACTTTTCTCTTAGGATTGACCAGAATCTCAAACATGATCCCTGGTGTCCTGGGCCCTGCCACCACCTCAGTTTCCTCTTCTGTATGCAGTGTTGTCTGCTGTGGGGCACGCAGGCTCCCCCACATGTGGCTGTTGTACAGTGGAACACACTTCCTGCCTCCTTCCCCAACCATGCCTTATTGACTGCATTGCTCTTCCCATGAGCCTCTTCCTCTGGTGCCAGCTGAGCTGGAGCTGCTCATGTCACTGAGTTCTAGGTGACACAGCACTGTACTCACGAGCACTTCTTTGATCAGTGATAGTCCATGTTCCTACAATGGGAGGGGAGAGAATCTGCTTCTCAGATAAAGCTCAGAAGGACCTTCCCAGTCCCCAGTGTCTGCTTTACACTCTGGCCTTGAAGTGAAGTTCCTGAGCAACTCAGGGCCTCCAGTACCCCTGGGATGCTCCCAACCTGGTGAGATAGAAGGATGCTGTGGCAAACAAATGAACTCAGCCAAGATGCTCTAAGAAACTCAGTTGTCAGGCACACGAGCCCCCCCCCCCCATTCCTACCAGCTGCTTTAGGCAGGAATTGAGTTAATGTTTTCTTCTTCAGCCCTGACCCTGACCCTGCGTCAGTGTGTAATCATCGTTGAAATCTGCCAGGTGTATGGTGGAAATGGGGCTTGCTCACTTCTGCAGCTCACTCTCTGACATGTAGGAGCCAATGATTTTGTTCCTCATTTAATTAAGAAAAATTTCAAGAATAAGCAAAAATCGGAAGACAAGTGTATGGAATGTCCCAGTGGTCCATGTGTACAGATGAACCTGCACAGCACCTTATCCTTGTCCCAGGCAGAAACATGAGCAGGTTAAACAAGGTTGTCAGTTCACACACAATAAGGGTAAGGTCTTAAAAACCTATAAACCCATCTCACTGCAGTCAGGCACATACTCTATAACGCCTTACAGGTAACAAATAAATGAACGGACACAGTAAGTTGAAGAAAGGATCCAAGCTGTGGGTCTGTGTCCCCAGCTAAGGGGCTTACCTGTTGGAGTGCTGCTGCGGAATGAAGAGGAGGGAGTGATGGGCGGGGTCACAGGGGGAGTAAGGCTTCCACTGCTATGTCGAGGTGGAGTGGACACATTCCCTCGAGACACGGAGCTGGACAGGGTTAGTGAAAGCTTCGGCTGAACCTTCTTCTTCAGAGATTCCTGTTCTCGGCGTGCAGCATCTGTCATGAATCTGAAATGAGAGTTGAAGGTGGTCAGCCAAAGCCTTGGAAGAAGACATGTGACAGTAGAGTTTGATAGATGCTCTGCTCTGGGGAAAAACCTGGTAGTAGGTTGTCAAGTCTCATGAAAGGTTGCCCTTTCCTATGTAATGGAATGGCCTTCTAGCTTGTTGCTTTTGAGTTTCCTCCAAATTAGGCCCATTATCTTTGCCAGGAAACCTCGATTCAGATCTGTACCTACCCTGAGGCCTTCTGTTTCAAGAGCTTTTCTCTTGGGAGGTTCTCTCTCTCCTCCCACTTGGAGGAAACCTACCCATCCTTAAATCCCTGGCCATTCCCAAGTTTGGAGCTTCCTTCTTATAGAGGATGATAGTGCTTAGTGCTCACACCACTGACTGAAGCTCAACAGCTATGGTGCTGTCTATCTGTTCCCAGCTATGGTGCCATGTATCTGTTCCCTTTAACTGCTTTTTGCTCTGACTCTCCTAGTAAGAGTTACTGGTTACTTGAGGTTTTAGCACACTGTGGTGCCCCTGGCTAGGCCAGCAGCTGCAGATTGCCTGTGCTCACCAGAACACGCAGAGTCAAGAGGAGCCTGAGAACAGGGCGAGGTGGAAGGTCAACCTACCCTCCCCACAGGCCTGCTTAACTTGTGATTTTCCTACTCAGAAAGGAGGCCTTATGTCCTGTATGGCTCATCTGGACATGAGAGGTATTGTCCCAATGTTTCTGCTTTTACTCCTGTGTAATCTAACATTTCAGAGTCCATGCAACAATCTGGATATGGTGGCCTTTACCTGGAAACCAAACACTTTCCATATTAATGGCAGGTAGACTTTGTCAGATGCATTTCTGGATGTTGTCACGATGAGCATGGTGATTACAGAATATGAAAGCATCCAGGTTATAACAGACACATATGTCTACCTAGGCCAAGAAGTGGCACTACTGTGCCTCTCAAGTCTTCCCCATCAGCTGCAGTCTGACACCATGGTATTTTATCGTGGCATCTTACCACATCTACTTAACATGCTGCTAAAAAAATTCCTGAGTGTTTTTCTTCACTATGCTATGAAATTTTGGAAGTTAACATATGGTTCTTAGAGTTAATTACATACACAACGAAACAATAGCAATACTGTCCCAGTGTCTTTAAAAAACCTAATTCCTACTTTTATATTTGGTACAAAGATGGCCCATTCCTTAAATGATTCAGGAAACAAGATCCAGATACACAAATGGACTTTTCTACATAGAGCTGTACAGGAACTTTGGCCACACTCTGACCAAGTCCTTAGGTTCAGTGCTTTAATAATATAGGGATCACTTACATAACAGTGACTGAGAAAGGAACTGTGGTGCAGTGAGGACTGTCTGTGCCCAGGAGCCTGAACTGGTTTATTCTCTAGTGAAAAGCTGGTTCGGTTCTTCAATTGCTTTCCTGGCTTCCTCAAAACCTCTATTCAGAATATAGATGCTCAGGGGGAAAAGGCAATGAACTGTGGTTTCCTTTTATTATTTCAAGTAGAACCACTAACTAGCCCAGTGCTAAGTATCTCAAACTGGGGTGTGCTGTGTGCCAGGGAGTGGACGAGACCAAAATATAACCACAGCTTCTCCCAGGAAGACCAGTTGTACTCAGTGGTGGGTAACTCACATGGTAAGATAAACATAAGTATTTCATGGGCAGAAAAAAGTATGTAACTTGTATTTTAGCTAAGAATGTGGTATTTGTAGTCACAAGGGCCAGGGTTAAACCCTGTTGGGTTACTTACTATGTGACTTGAGGCAAAGTAATATAAGCCTTCCAGACCTTTGCCTTGCTGTGTGCAGAAGGAGACTGAAGCTTGCAAGCTCTTATCTGATGTGTTTCAAACCAGAAGATTTAAAAGAGCTTTGAATTTTAGAATATTTGCATAAACACTATCAGTTGAGCATCACTAATAGGAAAGTCTGAAGTTTAGAGATTTTGGACTATTTGGAGTTAGGGATGCTCAACATGCAACGACTGCAAGTGAAGATGCATCTTTCTCTTTCTATGGGAGAATTTGATCTTTGCTTAATTGGCAACCTGCTAAGCTGGCATGTCAACATTCTTAAATGATAACTCTAAGCCCTGTCCTACATCACCATCTGTATACACTCATAGGAAGTCTGGTTGTCTGGATAGGGCTTTGTAAATGGGCGCCCTTGTGAGACAGCAGGTACCATGTCTAGGCTGCTACAAGAAGAGCTCTGACTGTGGGCGGGGCCTCCGGTGGCAGGGGGACTCCTATTCCTGTTATCTGACCTGTAGCAGATTCACAGTTGACAGTGGACTGCAGAGCTCTGTGTGAGGACTGAATGTGGGGACCCACCTGGAATGTAGCAAGTGGCTCAGAAGCTGCTAGTCTACAAAGAACCACACTGTGCTGTCTTAGGACTTGGTCAGCCTTGCTCTCTAACACATTCTTTGAGTTGTTTCTAAAATAACTTGAGTGAGCAGAAATTTCACCCAGGGAGTGGCTGATGGGAAGGGGCCTGGAGAGGGTATATTTAGTGTTAGAAACTGGCCAAAATACAAGGGAGTTCTCCACACTTTCTCTTTGGTTTAAAATGTATCAATACCTCACAAATAAAAATAGAAGACAAAGGTGTCAGTAAGTCAGGGTAACTTTAAAAGTAAATGCCCATTCTAGCTCAGCTATGAAGAACTGTAGCCACAGTATCTTCTTTCCCAAGCACAGCACCCATGTGGGTAGGTCAGGCTGCTGATGACGATTTATCTTTGCTTTGCTTTTGGGGGGTGGAGTAGGTTTTGAGACAGGGTTTCTTTGACTGTCCTGGAATTCACAGCCTTGTTCTCACAGAGATCTGCCTGCTTCTGTCTCGAAAGTGCTGGAATTAAAGGCATGTGCCATCACTGTTGGGCTTAGCTTGCTTTTTCTAAGTATGTTCTAGGTGTTGAGGATGCCATGCTCACGACAAAGCACTAAACATGAAACACACACACCAAGCATCACTGCCAACTCCCCTCTCCTTCAGTCTTTCTTAGCCTTAAGTCATGGAAAACCTGATATACAAAACACACAGCTGCACAATGCACTTCCAGTAACTACACATAAACGCACACACAGGAATGCCACACCAATGCAAGCCCTGGTTAAAAGAGCCACTTCCTAACACAGTGGGCCTGGGTCTTCCCTTTATTGACTTTGACGGTACTTGGTTTTTGGGGGAAGGGTGTCTTGCTATAAAGCTTGGGTTGGCCTCAAACTGACAATCCTCTTTTGTTGGTCTCCTAAGTCTTTCTCTATATGAAGACTTGAGACTTATTAAATTCTAAGGCTTTAAGTCATATTCTATCAACACACTTATTAGTCAAAAGGTGGGCCTGTTCCCCCAAATAAGCACCCACATGGGGGTGCCACTCAGAAGAGAAGAGGATAAAGTAGTCAAGAACTGAAGGCTTAGTGATGCAGCTCTAAGCGGGGTCCGGCTCCTGCAAGCACACCCTGGCATCCCATAAACAGGCCCTCTCCACTATTTGGCTGGAAGCACTCCCATTCTATAGCTAAGAGAAGCTGAGGATGTCATGTTCCTCTAGTCTGAGATGCCTCCCTCAGAGGGCTGACACCATCTGTAAGGCCCCCAGTAATCACAGGAGACAGGAAGAACTCAGAACTGGAAGAAAGACTGGTCAAGTCACATTCCCAATCCTGTACACTCACTCCTCAGTTCCTAATGAGGTGGGATGACCTGTTCTAGGCCACCGGGGTTGATGAGTGCCTGAGCTGGCACAGGTCTGGAGTCTGAATCAGTGTCTCCTACAGAAAACTGTGTGCCTGCTGGGTTGGGCTTTAAAGCTGTGCCCCACAGTTCTCAGAGGGTTTTGGTCTAGGGACAGTGGAGGAGACTCTTCTGGAGCTTACAGGTGGCGAGTGGGATAGCACCTGGTAGGGTGGCCAGGGGGTGTGTCCTTCAGGTCTCAGCCAATTGCTGCAGTGGGGCTGTCTGGCTCCTGGAGGCCCTGCCCTTTTGTCCTGAGTGGGCCTATTCGGGAGAAGGTTAGCCATGTCCACTCTCCACTTCCCTCAGCCTTGCTGCAGCAGGCTTGAGCTAATGATACTGGCCTGTGAGGGCAAGTCACTTAATTTCAGAAACTCTATAAACTGGCTGTTAAATACAGCTATTATTAAATATTAAATTATGTAAATGTATTAAATAAAATGTATTAAAACAAAGATTCACTGGTTCTTAATTATCCTACGGCATTTTACTATGACCTATGACCTCAAGGTTACTGAAATTAATGTTGTGTCTACTGGGTGGAAAGATACTACAGTATCTGCGTTTAGTAGCATTACAGTGGTAGCTGGGAACCGAGAAATTGGGAGTATTTACACCACAGAAATGGGCAAATGTTACCATTCAGGACAGTTTTCCTCGTCAAGATTAGCTACTAAATATTAGTCAATAGACCTTGTAGTCTTATTTTTAATGTGGAAAAAAGCATTCAAATCAGGCTCCTTCCCTACTCCCTGAAGGAACTAGGAAGGGATGAGGGAGACCAGAAAGGCGTCCTTTTCTTTTTAACATTATAAAAAGGAATATATCTTAGCGTATTTACTATGAATTTGTAACATTTTTAAATGATTTTTAAATTATGGGATATAGGCAAATGAGTAAATGAGCTTACTCACACAGTTTAAAGAATAATAAAATTATGTTCCATGTGCCCAAAATTACCAGACACTTTGAAGTTTCTTTTATAACTTGTTTTCCCAAGAGAAATATTACCTAGATCCAAGTACAGTAGATTTTTTAGGGTTTTTCTTTCATATATATATATATATATATATATATATATATATATATATATATATTTACACGCACAGAAATTAAATGTTTTTAAAAGAAAAAGTAGTCACTAGGGACTTCATCTACTGTTGACTAACAGCCTAGAAGTCTGCGGTCAGCAAAGTCATGTTTTGATTTTGAAACTGAAGCTGTTGTAAGATTAACTTTAATTTTCCTACAAATCAGAAATGTCTAAGTGACCATAATTTAACACAGTCATTTGTAGTAATATTTGTTATTGTGAAGGGAAGTTCATATTTCTTAAGTAAATTTTCAAGTCTCCATTATAAACCCTTTAAGTCTGTAGACCACAATGCTCTCGAGTTGGAAGGTTAAACATGGACCATGAATGTAACACAGGGGGAAATGTCAGCTGCTGCTCCAGGGAGACCAGCTGCAACCACAAACTCAGCAAATTTATAGTCTCTTCTGAAACCTAGGCAGACGTGCACTGCCATCTCATTCACTCGCCAAAACACTCATCCTGTGCTCTTCAGGGGGTCTAGGAGGGTGTCACTTGGCTTTCAGTGACACTGGAGGTCCCTAAGATGGAAGTGACCACTTCAAACTTAGTGTTTCTTGGAAAAATCTGAAAAGAACTGGGTTTTATGAGAGGGCGGGGAGTGTGAGCGGCGTGCACGGTCAGGAGGCTGTCCTGGTACAGATGCTTCCTTGCAGAGTCCCAGCCCAGCCCCAGTCCTCCTGGCTGCTGAGATGCAGGGCTGGAGTTTGAACCTCCACAGTCTGGCTCAGGAAGCCACCCCAGCAGCAGCACAGCTCACTCTCTTCATGCCTCATTCTGGCTTCAAGTTCTGATCAGAAATGTATCCCATCCTGCTGCACACACCTAGAGCGCACACAGCCTGGGGTTGTGAAGCCCCGAGCTCTGAAGACAGACAATGGAAAGGACAGCACCTGAGACAGAGCTTGGCTGCTACTCCAAAGCCATTCACTCACTTCATCCTGAGGATGTAGGCAGTAACATGCCAGCCTGCAACCTTGCCAGCAATACCATATAACATATGAATGAGGTTTAGTATTTGTGCTACAATACCTTCAGGCAATCTGGAAAATTATGAATTATGAAACTTACCTAGTCGTGGATAACACATTTTAAGTGTTTTGTTAAATTAGTTATTCCTTTTATTTCATGTGTTTTTCCTGCATGTATGTATATGTGCCATGTGACATGCACACTTGGTGCTCTCAGGCGTCAGAAGACATTGTTTCTCAGGAACTGTAGTCATAGACAGCTGTGAATCATCACGTGGGTGCAGAGAATCAAATGAGGGTTCTCTGCAAAAACAGCAAGGGTGTTTTATTTTTTTCCCTCTGAGCTATCTCTCTAGCCCTGGATAACACATCTTAAAGTAAATACTAGAAATTTCAATAAAATATTACCTTTGTTATTTATTTAGTAAGTATGCTCCTGGCCGTTACATGGGCTCCTTTCCTTCCCCAGTCTCTCTGACATGGTCTCACTATGTAGCCTAAGCTGACCATGAACTTTAGTTGTCTTGCCTCAGCCTCCTGAGTGCTGGGATTACAGTTGTAAGCCACCAAACTCAGTTTACACCCATGTCTTTATGTAAACCTGGGGTTTGAATATATTAGTGTAGCAGTTAGGGCAGACTTTGGAAGACTGTCAACGCTCAATCCTCTGATCTATGCTGCTTAGCTGTGTGACCCCACACAATCTTCTAACCCCTCTGGGCCTCAGTTCTCCCATCTGTAACTGCTGACATTAATAGAGCCAACCCAAGAGGTAAAAGGAACGAGTCAACGGACACAAAGCCCTTGCAACAGCACTGATTCTTTGTGCTTGATGAGGGTCAGGTTCCTGGTTCACAGCAGATGCAAACAATACCAGCACTGGAAATCTCAGCTCACAAGTCGTTCATTGCTGACATCTACACCAACAATCTGGCCAGAGCTGAGTCACCAGGTAGCCCACCCAGTTCTGCTGATCCTGTACGCTACACTCCCAGGCAGCATGGTGGAGGCAGTGACAGTGACTGAAATCCAAAGGGCTCAACCCTCTCTTTAGAAACAGTGCACTGCTAAAAATCAGGGACTAGACAAGGCTGCCCACTTTCTCCCTACCTATTCAATATAGTACTTGAAGTCCTAGCCAGAGCAATTCAACAACAAAAGGAGATCAAGGGGATACAAATTGGTAAGGAAGAAGTCAAAATATCATTATTTGCAGATGATATGATGGTATACATAAGTGACCCTAAAAAGTCCACCAGAGAACTCCTAAACCTGATAAAAAGCTGTGTGTGTGTGTGTGTGTGTGTGTGTGTGTGTGTGTGTGAATGTGCATGTATGTGTTGTGTGCTACCTGGCCCTCACATCCACTGTGGGCATCCTTTGGGAGGGACCAGATTTCATCACACACCATAATAATACCAGCAGGCTTCCTACACGGAGAGGTACTCCTTCTTTACAGAGTTTCTGTCTGGCCTGGGTGGAGAGAGCTTTGAGGGGCTCCAAGACAATAGGTACAAACTAAGTGACGATGAAAGCACACCTATGTCCTGTCAGATCTTCCAACTCTGCTGGTAAGGCAGAAGGAAAAGAAGAAAAGAAGACAAGAAAAGAAAAGAAAAAGAGAGTAGGGGGAGGGAGGATGGAAAGATGGACAGAAGGCCTTTTCTGTCTGGACACCCATTCTCCTTTCTGCTCTCTTTCTCCCCCGAGACCCCCACCCCATCTCTCATACTCTCATACTCTCTCTCCATTGTACTGAGAAACAAAGCCAGGACTCATTTATTCCATGCCAGCCTCACACCACTAAGCTAGCATTCCAACCTCGGAAATAATATTTTTTTACATAATTCCTTCTTGTTCTTCTTTATTCAGACATTACAACAACAATATAGGAAAAGTTTCCTGATGTAGAGAAGGTATAATATAAAATTGCTTTTGATTATTCAATAATATATCATATATATCATCGTAACATAATTTATAACAATATACTATTGATTATTATTTTACAGATAAAAAGTATAATAAGTACCTGCTTACTAAATATATCCAATCTAGCTTTCTCTCATTGTTAAACCTTCAGTTTTGGACAGACAGACAGCTGAGCAGTGAAGAGCATGCACCCCTCTTGCAGAACACCTGTATTCAACTCCCAGCACCCCCATACACTGGGCAGCTCACAATGTCCAGGACCCTTTGATAAACACCTGAACTCGAATGTGCACACGGTCTACCCTATACACGTACACATAATTAATAAATCAACAAATCAATCTTTAAAGCTTCCCAGTTGAGCAGAGTGAACGCTTACATTTGGGTGGGACTTACTGTTAAATGGATAGATGACAAATAACACACACACAGACCCAGAACCAGCAGTGTCTTCTAGGAATCGGGAGGAGGGTAAGCAAGCAGCCCAGGAGGCAGAGGTTGCAGGACGATCCTGACCCTTGGCCATGTGCTGCCCAGGAAACACACAGGCTACAGGACCTTCCAGGTAGCACCGTCCAGAGACCAGAGGCCACTCTGTGGACAATACTTAGGATCGATGATCCCCTCCCTCTCCCTCCCTCCCTGCTCCCTGTTTCTCTTAAGTTTTAAAACAGCAGTATCTCGCCCTGGATTTAATCACTTAAGTGAAATCTATGTATCGACGTTAGGCAGCGGGTGTCATGAGCAGGGCTCCTCTCTCAGCTGCCATGTATTTTCTCAACAAATGTGGGAATTTTCTACAGCCCTGTGAAGTATATGGTCAGTTTTACCACAGTCAAAGTCCTGGCTCACTTAGGGTCCAGTAACAACCCTTACAAGTCATAGGTCAACATACACTATCAGTGAGGCAATTACTCTTTAGCTCCAAATAAATTAAACCATGGTCTTTTTCATTGTTGATGCTAAGAATAAAGAAGTTCTAAGTTCTCTTCCCCCCCCCCCCCCCGCACAGCACAGCCCTGGGCTTAGAAGGCAGACCTGGAAACTTCCTGCCACCCTCCCCTCCCTCCAGCTTTCTCTGAACAGGGAATATAAGAGCCGATCCTTACACATGGGTTTCATTGTTAACTTCACATCCATGTAAAAACAAATGGACAAAACAAAGAGCTGCTGTTTATGAGATTTTGTGGTACAAAACTACAAATGGCTCTTCCAGTTTTCCTGTTTTGTCTTCTCTGAAAGCAAATTAAATTAGCATAATACTGCTAATGAGATGAGGTATAATTCTCTCCATAAACTGGAAGTTTATTTTATTTTTATTTTTTGGCCTTTTCAAGACAGGGTTCCTTTGTGAGCCCTGGCTGCCCTGTAACTCTCTCTGTAGCCCAAGTTGGCCTCTAAATCAGAGATCCTCCTGCCTCTGCCTCCCAAGTGCAGCGGGCATTAAGGGCATGTACCAGTAACACTTGGTTGGAAGAAATTTAAAAATGGGAGAAAAGAAATTGGTTCCAGGACCTCTTGGAGTTTTGGCTGCAGTGTCTGTGCAGTACACACACAGTACTGCCTACTCACTGAGACACTGGGAATCTGCATGAATGGCCCTAACTTGATTTGCTTGGTCCTCTGAGGTTTGGAAAATGGTTTACTCTTTCTGGACTTGGGCCCCTTATTACAAAGCAGACATGATCCTAAGATCTCAGGGAAGCTGTTGCCATGACCTTAGAAGGTGACCACAGGGGAATTTCTTGGCCTACTTAGGAATTCCCATCCAGGCGTCTCTGGGCGTGGCATTTCCATGGATACTAGTTCTCCCTGACCTTTATCCCAAATTAAAAGAAAGTACGTTTAAGTGTAACAGCCATCTGGTCGGCCAACTCCCACACAGTCCAGAGAAGAGCTGTGGTATGTAGCTATATTTGCAGTTAGAAGGCTCCATTTTCTTTACTTTCTATTGTAGAAGTGTTCATGCTGTGTAAGTGAATGCTGTATATGTGCAAATCCACAAAGCCTGGAAGTAGATGTTAGATCCTTGAGAGCTGTAGTTATAGGATGCAGTGTGTGGGTGGTAGGAATTGAACTCAGGTCCTCTAGAAGGACAGCAAGCTCTCTTAATCCCTGCACCATCTCTCCAGAAGCAATAAGATGTTTTCTTAAAGTGAGTTATCCACTTAGACAGTGACTATTTTGGGAGCAAAATAGACTCCATACAGTGGGCTATCCCTTCATATAATGTATGCGCCTGGGCATCTGAGAGGTACAGATTTCAAGTTTCACAGGCCTCGGGGGCTGATATTTTTCCAAAGGATTTTCCCAGTTTTTATTGAAAGAGTTCAGTTTAATTGCTCTAAAGAGTATTAAATCATATTCATGGGAGGCCATTGGTTCAGGCTGAGCTCCTGCATTAGGCTCTGGCAGACAAGAACAACTCAGAGTGCAGCCGCCCCTGCTTGGTGACACTAATCCAACTGAACCTTTAACTAGTCTTTCATAAAATAGGAGACTTACCAACCAATTAAAAATGGTTTTCCTTGAACCTCTTGATGAGAGAGTCCCTCTGCTTAACCCTGGAAGGGAAGTAACTTTGCACCAATCTGCTTTTAAGTCGCCCTTGCCCTTTGAAGCCCTTTTCTGCCCACAGGCAACCTCCTCATATACCACCAGAACAACTGTTGTCTGCAGAATGGGTTGTTGTGCCACCCCAGAATTGCTAATAAAAGTCAGTTAAGTCTTCCAGGCTTTTACAAATATGCTCTTTGCCTTACTGCTCTGTTTTCCAGGAAGCTGCCCCTTTATGACTGTGTTTATTCAGCTATTCAAAAAAGCACACACATGAATAATCTTAAGAAAAATGTTCGAAGATCTGTGACTGTTCTTGTCTCTTTTTCTTGCTGATGTGGAGTTTGTGAGTGCAAAAATCCTTGGCAAAGGAGACTGCCCATGTGTGCCGGTGTGCAGAGTGTAAGGTAATTGTGACAGTTTAAGCATTTTAATAAAGATACGTTTTTAAAACTCACAAAACACTAGTGCGATGAGTCTGGACATCTGCTGTCTTTTTCGATGACTTCCTTTCATTTTTTTTATAGTGATTATTGGTCAGTCACAGATTTTTTTTATCTTATGTTCACATAGTGCTTTAAAACTACAAATGGGAAAATGAACCAAGGGAGAAGAAAGTTTTGATACAGCCTCTAAAATCTAGTAAGATGTTTTATAGCACAACTGCAGGAGCATACAGTGGTTAGAAAGCTTTCAGTGTTTGCCAAGTCTGGGCACGGTTAGGTGTATGTACCACTGTTATATCTAGGGCTCACTCATCTGGAAGGTCAGATCCAGCTCTTCCAGGAATGGAGGCTCTGCCGCAGTGTGGACGGAGGCTACTCTGCACTGCGTGGTGCTACTTCTGCTGTTCTATCAGTTGAGGAGCAAAAAGGAACGTCCCACTCTTTAGTAATCCTTTGAAATGAGTTTGTATTTCACAAGATCTCCTAGTTACCTTAACCCACATGCTTCACCCCATACACAGCTCCATAAATGAGGGAATTTATAGGTTATTTGGAAGAAAAAGAGCAGGGTATTTAAACTTTAAAAAATGTCACTGTACTTAACTGTTAATGAAGTGTTGTATGGTGGGGCCTCCAGCTCTTCTGCTGTTTGTAGCCAGCAGCCCTCATTTGCATGCCCAGGGCAAGCACTAATCCTTACCATCATCTGCTCCCCAGAAAAGCATTCACCCCATAATACTGTTCATCCCGCTGGTTTATTTAGCAAAGCCTTTCTTCCCAGCATACGCAGGCTTCCATTTCAGGCCAAGCTGATTACCCCAGATTCCTAATTAGTGCTAATTAAAGCTTTAATGGCTAGCAGCCAGAATTTAAAAGCATGCCACCTCCTTTAAAGACCTATGGCTGGTTCAGTGCAGGAATGAGCCAGCCCCAGGACTTCCCATGGAGTGACACAAGCTCCTGGATACCTTGACACACAACATGCAGGCCACGTCTGGTGACCTGGAGCCTCTCCATCCTGTTTGCCCAAGGAAAGCAAGCTGCTTGCTCCAATCAATCTCTAAATGTCTACTGAAGTTATGGATAGTTTTCAAGGAGGACATCTTTCAGTACTCCTGTCAAGGCTAGCCTCAGAGGGATTTCCCCACTCTTCTCATGGCCGAGGAAACAAGACAAAATACCCTAACTAAAATAATTTTGAGGAGTGCAGTAATCCTGTGTTGGGCTTGAAAAACCTTCTCATACTGAGCCTGCTGCAGGGAATGGCTCAGAATATTCCTGGTATGTCCAGCCCAAAGGTAACAGTCTAAATCTACCTTTTTCTTTTACAATCCCTGTAATGTGCAAGCTGAGTCATCGTAAACATGGCCAGATTGAGTCATCAATGTTCACAACACAGAAAGAAGAGAGGATCTGGAGTTTACCATGAGCACATGAGTGCCCAAGGAGATGCTGAGTTACAGGGGTTGTGAATCACCGGCCTGGCTGCTGGGAACTGAACTTAAGTCCTATGCTAGCTCCGCAAGTACTCTCAACACTAAGCCATCCCTCCAGTCCCAGATCTAGATTTTGAGGACATTCTGTGCTAGGTGCTTTCCTCCCGAGACAGGGTTTCATGCTGTCAGATAGATCTCAATCTTACCATCAGTAAGTAGATGAAGATGGTCAGAATTTCTCATTCTCCTGCTCCCACTTCCCATCTGAGATTAGTAGAATATGCCAGCACGCCTAGCTTATGTGGTAGTGCTGGGGGGGGGGGTGTCAAACCTTTTGTGCATGCTTGGCAAGCTCTCTCCTAACAGTTAGTTTAAATTTCCACAGCAGCGGGGCCTGTGTGAGGACCACTGGAACAGCGATCTCTTACTGGCACAAAGTGTTCCTTCTGCTGTGCTGTTTTTGCTGCTAAGGAGAATTTTGTTTGGATGTGCTGAGACTCAAGTGGTAGTGAGACTCCAAGGGTGTGAACAAGGGGTAAGCAGTCACACCCTAGAGGAGGAAACATGGAGGGCTATCATGGAAAGGTGGGACAGGACTAAGGCCAAGCAGGCAATACTCCTGCTTCTTCAGTGGAAGGCGAGCCCTGCAAATGATTTCAGAGATAGTTTTTACATTTTTTAAAGGCTTAACACACCTTTTATTTGTTATGTTTTTGACGACTATTTGGGGCACAAATATAAAAATAAAAAATACATTTTTCCTGTGTGTGCTGTGTATGTGTGTGGTACAAGCTCAGTAGTGTTCAATAGCACGTCTGTGTGAGTGCTGGGCGTTTTCTCTCCTCGGCTCCTGCCTTGCTTAGACAGGTCTTTACCTGGATCTGCCTCCGTTGCTGCTCCTCCTCTGCCTTTCCTCCTCTGTTGGGGTCACCAGCATGTATAGCCACACTTGGGTTTTTACAAGGGTGCTGGGATTTGAACTCAGATCCTCATGCTCTCAGAACAAGTAAACTTTCCCACAAAGCTGTGTCCCTAATCCCAAAAGATTACTTTTGTAATGAAATCACATAATTTATTCATTTGTTTGTTCAGCTGTTTTGCACAAAAATGTATTTTCCTTCATGGCTGGGAATGGTGGCATGGTCTGCGGTCTCATCATTTGGGAGGATGAAGGAAGAGGACATGAGGCTGCCTAGGCACACAGGGACACTGCATTGATGGCAGGAATTCAGTTCCTCAGCCCCCATGGAAAACTGAGTGTGGGGCCATTCAGTAGGGGGAAGGCACACTGATCTACCTGCTTGCTGGTCAGCTGGCCCAGCTGAAGTGTCACCCTTAGGCTCAGTGAGAGGTCCTGTTCCAAGAATAATGTTAAGAGAGACAGAGGAAGACACCTGACACTGACCTCTGGCCTCCACAAGTGCATATACAAGTGAGTGTGCTCACAGGTACACACGTATACCTCCCAGCACACACACATGCACATGCACTCACACACATACATACATACGAACTAGCTCTGATTTCAGAAGGAAACCTCCACCTATTTGTCAATGGCTGTAGATGATGAAGAGAGTGACTGTGGTGTGTAAGTAGTTTATTTTAAAGGCACCAAAGATGTACTTCACATTGTCTGGCCCATAGTTTCTTATAAAATATGTTTCTTGGTTATTTATTAAAGTTTTCTACATTCTTGAAAATTTCATGATCATGTGCTCCCCCTTCCTCCAGCTCCTGCCACATCCCCACAGCAAGTCCTCCTCCCAGTGTGTGTGTGTGTGTGTGTGTGTGTGTGTGCACAGTAAGTCTAATTAGTGCTGTGCATGGGTGTGAAGTCATGCTGGAACATGGGAAACCTACTAGTGGAATGTCCTCAAACAAGGATTCTCCCTACTCGAGCAGTGGCCAACTGCCAATAGCTACCCAGCATGGGGTGGGGCCTGGAGAGCACCTCCGCTGTCTACACCAAAATTAGAGCAGTTCTTAGGTAGGGAATGGTTAGTTTCAACTGTCAATGTGATGCAATCTAGAGTCACCTGGGAAGAAGGTCTCAGTGACAGACTGTCTAGATGAGGCATGCTCTTGGGGGACTGTCTAAAGCATGTTGAGATGGGAACATCTACCCACTGTAGGTAGCTCCAGTCCCTGGGCTTGGGATCCTGAAATATGTAAGAATGGAGACCTTAGTGTGCTGAGCTCAAGCATTCCATCATTCTCTCTCTCTGCCCCGACTGCAGACTGACTAGCTACTTCTAGCTCCTGCCTTGACTTCCCTGCAGTGGAACTGTGAGCTGAAATGAACCTTTTGTCTTCTAAATTGCTTTATCACAGTGACAGATACTGAAACCAGGACAGGAATTGTGACAAAGGTGTCAGCAAAGTATTGAGATCAGGGTGAAGGTTACAAAAAACAAAACAAGCAAAGAAACTTGAAAACCGATTAAGACGTCTGCTTTCTTTCCCTCTGTAATCAACAACAGGAGCTTGGTGGCTATTCGTGCCTCCTGTGGCCCTAAGGACATAATGAAGGATTTAGCAGAGGAATTCATGCTTCTTCATGGCATGCTGGAAGCTGACAGACAGAATGCTAGGCTTGGCTATTAAAACTGGGAACGCCCAGGGAGGGAGCCGGGAAGCCCCAACCGCCCCAGCCTGTCTTGTGATTGGCATAGGCCACATTTCCAGCCACTGCTGCTAAATTACACAGCCGATCCTGGCCTCCTTCATGCAATTAACCAGACTTTCTTCAAGTCTGTATCGCTCTCTGGGAGAACATGAGGAATCTGTGAAGAGACATTATATCTTTGAGGATACTGGGGAGCCATTTAGTGGGTAACTCACTGAAAGGAACCCCGTGTCTTTGAAGGAGTTAATTCAACTCCTGAGGCGGAGGAGTTGGCTTCCTCATCAGGCCTAATGGGGTGGAGGGAGCAGAACAGGTTACTACTTTTTAAAAAGCCTTTTAACCATGCAGTTCATTAAGAAAAGGACCCTACGATACCAGAGAGGCCTTACCTTTCGGATGAGTAGGCCAGTGAGCCAGTGAGGCCTTGCCCAGGTCTGGCTTATCTTGCCTCTGAAGAGTTCACAAGTGAAAGAGCTAGGTTTGGCCACCTGAGGGGCACCAAGGATGCAGGGCAGTCAGCTTGTCCTCTTTGTCAGAGCACAGCTCAAACCCAGTCTTCCCCTCCACCTCCTGCCTGATCCAAATCTCCTGACAGACTGTCAGCCCACTGGTGGAACCTTGGAATCTTCATTACTCTAAATTCAAGCCAGTACATTTCCTTTCTGACCAGGGATCTCCTCCCTCTGACTGAAGGACAGTGGCTCCTATTCCTTCTCCGTGAGGTGACAGGGAGGGGGACCTTGCACCCACCCAGCCCTGCCTGTGTCAGGGTTAGCCTCCCTCAGCTTTCCTTTTAGCTGGAAGGTGGGAGAGGGAAGGGCTCTGCATTTGTTTATTTCCATATGTTCCAGAAGAGTGTGAGGTGGCTCTCTAGGATATAAGAAGGCAGGATGGGTACTGAGGAGAATGGGAGAAGACAACAAAGGAGGGTGGGGACAGAACATAAAGGTGGGGATGGGCTGAAGCCACAGGGACCAGAACTGCAGGCTCTTCATGTGCTCTGTATGGCAACACATACCTGTAATCTTAGCTTATGCAAAAGGAAGGCCGGAATGTCAGTTCAAGGTCATTCTTGGCTACATAGAGAGTTTGAGCTTAGTGTCACCCTGGGCCACCTGAGACATTGTCTGACTCTCTATTCTCCACCCTCCGAAAATGAAAAACTTCTTAAAAATACTCTTAAATTGTAAAGTTCTAAATAAACCAAGAAGCTGCTGCTTGTGCTCTGAGCAGCTCCTGAGATGCCGGCTCGCACAGGCAGCAGAACAGGGGTTCACTGGGGGCTTGCTGTCGGTGGCCTGAGGGATGTGGAGCTAAGGCAGGAGTGACTCTGCTCCCAGTCCTGCCAGCAGCTTGTCACAGGAGCCTGAGGAAGGCACAAAAGGTCTTCAAGCACATGGTCAGACGTGCATTATAAATAAGATGAGGCTTAAAACAGGATGACGACGGCTGGGCCAGGGGGACACACTGAGTCCTGGACATTGTGGACTCTGTGTGCCTGTCACTCCTAAGTAGTCCTCATGGTTTTCTGAAACTGGAAAGTATCAGGTCACCAACCCTGGAGGCTGTGGTTAGCATTACTTTGCCATTTTTCCTTGGTCCCCTTGTCTCACAGAGGACAGAAGAGAATTAACGGCCACTACACAGGGTTCCTTCCCCACCATGCCAATCTGTTCCCAGCTCTGAGGGCCCTGAAGACATGCACACCTCGACCCTGGCCAGCATGCTAATACAACTCATTTGTTTGTTTTGATTCATAACAGAGTACTGCTTATGTGGCGGATGTTAACTGGTGCAAGCATAGAGCCTCTGTAACGCACAAGATGGTGGCCACTAGGCATTTAGGCTACAGGTTTACTAGGAGGCCAACTCCTTCACGTAGGCCCTATAAAAAAATAATTGCCATCTGCCAGACTCCCTTCTTTTTTTTTATTAAACTGTCATTAATTACTGGTAACAACAAATTTCATTTGGATTTTATTGAGTAATTAAAAGATAAACAGGGAGGACATCAAGCTTTTGCCTCGATGAAGGCAGGGATTCTTTATAACGCTACATTCCAAAGGCGTCCACGATAAGCCACCCATTCTATTTATTATGATAATTACAACTCTGGAAGCCCATCTTTCCTTGGGTAACAAGCATCTTCTTTCAGCTTAGCTCAGCCTGACTTCAGCATGCATGGGTCATTAAACGGAGAACCTGTCACTGCCCATGGGTAACAACAGATCTTTTGTGGGTTACTGTATAATTCACTAAGGTTGTTGCATAACTTGATCACTACTATGTCTTAAAGTTTTCATATTCCAGGTATATAACAACATATCATTGTAAAGTAATTAAAAATAGAGCAGGTTTTAATGTCTTGATTGGAACAGGTTTACTGTCTGGAAAAGGTGAAGTGCAAAGTTTTACTGATGCTTTTCAACTACAACATTTAGGTTAAAACATTTGAAACAAGTCATTAATTTAATAACGTGTTCACCCACAACAAATCATAACTCATTTCTTTTTACTGCAAAAGTAATTGAGTAATGAATAATGAAAATCATCCCACTGAAAAGGGGTAGTAAATATGTTGACTTTATTATTAATACTCAATTTTGGTTAATAAGGCAGCTATTAAATTTGTGAGAGGATGGATCTAATTTATTGACTATTCAAGATAATAGTGAAATATTATCTGGTAAATACCTGTGTTCTTACAAGAGAAAATGTGACTCTAAAACAACAAATAGAATCCAACAGAGAGGCCAGCTCTCACTGAGAGCTCTTTGACCCTAGCCTGCTTATCCCTACACCACACAAGTTGCTAAAATACTTTAAAATAGATGCATGTGCATGCATATAGGGTCACTGAATAGAGCTGCACACCTCAAACCTTAGTGCTATAGTGAGCTGGAACTCTCTAGGGAATGAGTTTATAACAGTAAAACCTGGACGCTCCACCCAAAGGAAGGCTCGCTCCTGATGTCCCGGATGCAACATTCGGTGCAAAAATGCAAAAGCAACTCTTGTTGATGGTGGAAGGGAACAGAGTCGGGTGTTTCTCACTCTGTCCCTGTAAACAGGGTCACAGCAGATTCTCGTTACAGGCAGTGTGGTTCTGAGTTCGAGGAGGCTGGAATACTGTTCAGGGACACAAGCTTCCTAAGAGCTCGGCTCACTCCATCAAAGCTTGTTTATGTCTGTCTCTGTTTAAGGATCCATTGTTGGTTCTCTGGAGGTGCAACCAGCTGCAGAGTGACTCACATCTGCAGAAAGCTGATGTAATGCTTGAGTTTTCTCTAAGAGATATCACCATCCTCTTGTGCTTCCAGACACAAGACAAAACCTGGGACTAGGCTTCAGGGCCATTTTAACAAAAAGCCAACACAAAGCATGAAACTTTAAAGCAAAGCACAACAAAACAAAAGCAAAAACAAAAATGTGGCAGCAAATGGGCCCTGGAGGAGTCTCTTGTTGCTAGTAGGTGAGATGGAACAATCGGACAGAGAGCCTTGCCTTCTCTGACCTCAAGCCGTCAGACACACATATTGACAAATGACCACAGAATGCTTCAAGTAAGGATTCTGGGGTTACATATAGACTTTTAGCAAGAAGGCAAATTTACAGTCACCCAATCTACAAATAATGTGGACTGCCCAGGCTTCACACTTCAGCCCTACTCACTTGCCCTTGTGCTGTGCTGGCTTTTCCTCTGCAATTCCCCTCACTTAGGGGCCATCTCAGACTACAATATGCCCTTCATACAACAGGAAGGACCAGAGCTTACACTGATTATTCAAGTAATCACAAAATTAATTTCTAGAAATCACTAAGTTCTGGAGCTTCGAATAATAAGTGTTTGGAGACTTTTCAAGAGATGGCCCAACCTTTTCTTATTTGCATGTTTCAGATAAGAGATTAATTTTACTAGAGGGACATTGTATAATGCCTTGTTTGCTAATAGTTCCAAAGTGACATTGTCACTTGTGACAACAAGATTTCCTGCTTGCCCTTCAAAGGAAGACTACTCAAGACCTAACATGACTGACATGTGGCATTTCTACAGAACAAAGGTGCAATTCAATGAAAAGTATTTAATAGATACTTTCAGAGCTGGCCCAAAGATCACCAGCACACAGCCCAGAGTGCCAGATTCAAGAACAAAGATATGACACCACCAGCCTATGGCCCAGTGTGCCAGTTCCAAGAATGAAGATATGGCATCTCTCACAATGGGTCAAACTTCTAGATTCTCTGAAGAAGCATCGGCTCCTGTATTAGTGGGCACAGACTCCTATAGAGTTATGATAAGGAGCTTAAGAGAAAGAAACACCTTTCTGTGTCTCAGAGAAGGGCTATGGGCTCTCAAACTTTCTATTATTCTAGAACATAGAAGATATAGCCATGTTCAGCAATTATATCATTTGCCTGATACTTTAACAATGCTTTAACTATCTTCTAGGTATGAGGTCATTTGGCTCTGTGAGAAAAGTTCAAGGGGCCTTGGTCCAATCTTGAGAACCTGACAGAAAACAAAACATCAAAAAGCAAAGCCAACCAACTGAGCAGAGATGATCATGTTTGAAAGGATGGAGTTTTAAAATAAACCAAGGGAACTTAGGGTGCAAGGGATGAGAGAGTGAGATGCACCTCAGGCTGCTGCACTGAGTGAGGGAACTACAGCTAATGTAATCTTAGGAAGCAAATAGATCCTCATTCTAATGACTAGGATGGAAAGAAGCGACTCACCCTGAGAAAGGTGTGTGTGTGTGTGTTTAGGTCAGCACAGGGGTCCCTTGGTGTTTTATATGTCTTCTCTTAAAATATGCTAAGAGTTTTGGTGCACTTTGAATGGTGTCATCTAGCTCTTCAGGCTCATCTGCTCCTCACTATACTGTCCTGTCACCTGTCTGAGGGCATCATTGATTCACACCCTGCTGATGGAGGCTGGGGGGAGGGGCGTAGAGTAATAAGGAAGCTTTCTTATTCCAGGGAAAGCAGGGAAGCTCCAGACAAGAAATGTGAATGTTTTAAAAGCCCTTTCTGAATCTGGAGCCCTTTCTAGCAAAGAATACTTTCACCTAAACACTCTGACAGTGAATTGTATAGGAGTGGAAAAGCAATGAGCTAACCAAACCAGACCAGACCAAACCAAACCAAACCAAAACCAACCCAACTTGTACAGCAAAATGGGTCTTCAAGTATAAGAGGCTAGCATGATTTGAGACAATCATCTCCACAGGACAGCATCTCCTGAGTCCTGTGGCAGGCAAAGCAAGGAGAAGGAGACATTTTGTTTCCAAGCTAGGATACATTAGCTGCAAATAACCTCACCAATACAGATTTATACCTGCAGAATGTTGGATAAAGGGTGAAGTGGATACCAGTGAGCTCAAATTATTCAAGATTTGTGGCCCTAACACACAGCCTTT
Organism: Mus pahari; assembly: GCF_900095145.1. Taxonomy (NCBI): domain Eukaryota; kingdom Metazoa; phylum Chordata; class Mammalia; order Rodentia; family Muridae; genus Mus; species Mus pahari. The sequence continues at coordinate 71,456,692 of NC_034591.1, forward strand.
AGAGAATTCAAGGGACAGAAGAGTTCAGGACAGAAACTAGCAATGCAGTTAACAAACCAGCTCTTTGCAGACATTTCACTAAGACACAGGGCACTCATTGGTGGGAAGCCCAAAGGTGCCTTCTAAGCAGTAAAGGAATCTGAGAAGACTGTTTTAGGATCCCCACACAGCAGGACCTTTTGGTCATGATTGCCAGGGTATAAGCTGTTTTTACTAATAGTATACCAAGTATTTTATCCTTCCTAAAGACATGTGCTACCACCTCCAGGCACATGTAAGGTTCTTGACTGGCTACAATGAGTGGGACACCTTCCAGTGAGCTCTGGAGCATGTGAAGAGCAGTCACCAAATGTTCCTCATGGAGATCTAGCCATGATTTGCTACTGCAATATTGGCAAATGCATCTGAACTAAGGTTAGGGTTTCTTCTTCACTTTTAGTTAAATAATAATAAAAAAAATTCCAGTGATTCTTTACTTTCTGGATCAAGTAATATTTTCATCTGTACTCTAGCAACACTTCTCTCTGTGTGTGAACACCAATTCCAACCTAAGACAGTCACAGAATTCAGCACTCAGTCATTTCTGTTTTCCTATACATGTTAACAGTACTTCACTGAGGTGACCAAGAGACTTCTGAAGGGCAGAGGTCATGTGCTTGGCATCTCTACAATATCGTCTGCAAAGGAGGGAAGTCGTCAGCTTATGAAGGGTGTTGGTGGAGGAATGGAGCAACCCACATGCTATAGTGCATGGACTCTGTGTTACTGACTTAGCCAAGTTACACAGAACATGCACTGCTGCCCAAAGCATGGGGATTTGAGGACAGACCTGCCAGCCGCCGCATGGCTACTCCACTGAGAGGAGCTGTGGCGATTTTTGCCAACAATGCAAATTTCCATTTTTCTGTATGAATTAACTATAGATTACCTGTTCACTGTAGTTTAAAAAATAGCCAAGGAGTAGAACCTCGAAGCAGAATGGTGATAACTTTAGGAGCAGAAAACAGCCAGTGGGATTGAAAGTGGCATCTGGTGGTTTGTACTGAAGTGCTGGGAACTGTGAGGAATGGCAGAGACTGCCGAAAAGGCGTGCTTGAGCCTGGTTCAGGTTTCATTAGTGCAAACAGTCTAAACATGGCCCTCTGCACCCATACAGTCCTCTGGCCAGCCCTCTGCCTCAGACTCCCCTTTCTCAGGCACACAGAGCTACGATTTCTGAAGTGGCAGAGCTGACTCCAGGACAGCTGCTCCATAAGCGAAGGAGGTGGCTCGGAAACACAGGCAAGCAATTTTAAGTGCTAACCAAGAGGGAGAGACCATCTCATTGGTGCAGGCTTGAAAATTATATTTTGCAGAATTACAATGTTTGAACGTGGAGGGCATATTTTAGATCTGGGAGTTACGAATAGGAATGAAAGTTGGACATTTTAAGGAGCTAACTTCAGTGAGGGATAAAAAAAGTAAGAAAAGAAAGAAGTAAGTTTGCTCATTCTCCAATTGGTGAGGAGTTTAAGACTTAATTTCTCCAAAAGTAAGCGAAAAAGTAAGCCTGTCAACCATACCATGAACACGGGAGGCACATGCTGTCTTCACTATCTGACCAGCAGGGCGAGGAGGGGCTCCACGGAAGGAACAATGCATCGCCCTGCCCACAGGCTAGACCGCACACAAGCTCAGGGCACAGGTACAATGAGGTTACAGCTGGAAAAGGAGGGCGATCGGCTGGCTGTTCAGTTGTATCTATGTTGCTTATAAATAATCACTATTTGACTAATTCAAGCAGAACCACTAGAGATAGGCTCAACTGTTATAATGCTATTAAGGAGAGGCATAGAGGAAAACTCACTCCTTGTTCCTAATAGGCGATTGCTAAGTGACTATGAAGGCTGTCCTATACCCACCCTATGTAACTGTGTGCACCTCGGAATCCTAAACTGCTGCTCACACAATCCAAGCAATGGACAACTCACATTGAATGCCTGAAATGACGTTCCGTCGTGCTGGAGGAATGCAACTGCCCCTGGACTCACCAAGCCCTTGCTGCACATTACACTCAAGATGTTTTAGAGTGCTGGGATGTCGGCTTGATCTTGAGACTTCAGCCTCTCGTGGCGACTGATGCCTCTTGTGGCACAAAATTATGTACATCGTTAAAACTTCATCAAGTAATAATTCTACTATGATTGTTAACATAAATAACAGCAGTAAATAAGTACACAGTGATAGATCTGTTTCCGTTCTATCCAGAGAATTGCAGTTTAGCTCTGATGTGTGATCTCAGGACACTATTCCCACTGCTAACTGCCACTCACCTTCCTGAGGGTGGGTCTTCCTTCAATTTAAGGTTAGCACATTCCTAGCTAAACAAGAGAAACAGACCAGCTTCAAACAGGAGGACTCATTCACCCAGGGTGAGGTCTAAATCCTCAGGGACCACATGACCAGGCAGACACGTTTCTGCCTTCTGCTGTTTTTCTTCCTGACTATAGAAGGAAAAACTGTTCTTGTGAAAATTAATTGAGTTTTGTTCAGATGGAAAAAGAGGCCAATGTGAACAGACACAAGGCCCTCTCCCAGGAAGAAGTCCTTGTCAGTCTCGGTGGTGCAGGACAGCTTTCTCATCTGACCAACGTTCCCCTCACCTTTCCACCAACAACAAACGTATCGGCTGCTAAGATATACTGCCATAATATGATTGCTGGGAAAATACATGGTGTAATACAGGGCGGCCTAAATACCTGCGAGTGGAAAAAGACACAAACGGCCATTTTAATTACTTTCCTCATGGAAAACGCAGCTGTAGTAATGTTGGCAGGTCTCACCTGCCCTGTTTTAAATCTGTGACATGAAATCATGACACTTAATTAAGTCTTAATGCATAAAAATATTTTTATTTACTTTTTATGGAATATCAGCATTTAAAGCTTTCTATTTATGTAAGTGTTTTATAAATTACTTGAAATACTTAAAAAAAAAAAAAAAAAACCCTGAGTACTACTAATCAGCAGTTATAAGTACCAGCTTCAATTTCATTAATTAAATGCCTTTTTGGTGGACTCCTGCTGCTGTGTGAACTAGCTCTAGGCTACGAAAGTAATGAGTCCGGACAGAGTCATCTGATCTCACACTTGGTGCAAAACGCAGGGAAAGGCCTGGCCCACAATTCCTAGCCTGTTTACCAGACTGCAAGCGGTCTGACTGTTGGAAGCATTAAGAAGCCTCAGGCTTCGCCCTTCCCCCTTCTGTAGTTTCCCAGATTCTGATTTTTATAAGGATTGGCTCAGAAAATATGGTATTCTAGCGCCCTCTGCAGGCCACAAGCCTGGTTGCGTCTTGCCAGCGTGGCTTTTCATTCAGCAGTAGTGGAGGAGAGGGATATCATGATTATCAAAACCCAGAGGCAGACCTCACTGGAAGGATACTTCCTAAGGGTAGGGTGGCACTGGTTAACCCCACCCCCAATAAAAAGCCTTAGGAAAAACCTCCTTTGTTGGCTTGTTCAGGATGTAAATTTCTGTCTTCAAAGCACATGGCAGAGCTTTAGGAACTGACTTGTTTTTATTGTCAATGTCCTAACAGTTCTTAAGGTCTGGAAGAATACAGGCTCCAACGGATCCCTCAGAGACTATTGCCCATACGGTGCCCGGGCTTAGGAAGGCTGGTTAGGGAGAAGAAGAGAATAGACGTCAACTGTGTGGGCACAGCTGGGCCTTGCTCAGCCAAGTCCTCATTCTCATCGAGTGGCAACTTAGGAAAATGCAGGGGCTCTCTAAAGGGTTTTAAGGAACTTAGTATGGATTTTTACAGGGCATTTTATATTGATTTAAAACATTTTAGATGGGATTGATATAAAACATTGCTGAAAGAAAGCTACTTGTAAAGATAAAATTGTGGAGGTGGGGAGGTGGAGAGACATCTTTGGGGTTAAGAGAATTCACAGCTCTGGAGTAGGACCCGAGTTCAGCACACATGTTGAGTGGCTCACTACTGCCTGCAACTCCAACTCCAGGGGGTCTAAAGCCTTCTTCTGCACACATCTGCCACAACACTCACCTATATGCATGCACATAAATCAAAAGAGATAAAAACGAGCAAATGTCAAGAAAGTGACAAGAAAACAGAGGAAAGCCATGGCTCTGATGGAGAGGCACTCCCCAGAACACACTGTGAGTCTCGGAGCCTGCTTGATTATCAACAAACAATCAATAAATAACCTTTTTGTTCATTTTCTTATACCAGGTCTTGCTATAGCTATAGCCTGGGTGGTCTTGAACTAAAGCTGGGATTGCAGCTGTGTGCCACCACAGCTAGTCTGAGAATTGCTCAGAAGACATGTCTTTCAAATAGTTTTAAGTCAGTGTAAGTATTAAGAGGTACTGAATTAGTTTTCTTAACAGTTAAGAGCATTAATTTTTTTCCTTCCAGTACTGGGGACTGAACTTGGGGCCTCAGGCACAAAGAAAGCACTCCATCAATGAGCTGAAAGCATTCGCTTGCAATGTGGAACATTATCCCATATATTCCCTTTTAGCGGTTATACAGTGTAGGGTCATTTATAAACCTCTTGAATCATAAAGAGATCCATACTTTTGCCAACTCACAGAGGTGGGTAGACATCTCACACACAGGGACTCTGACCCAGGCAGTCCACAATGAAACTGAAGAAATGTCTGTGTTAAACTATCCTTTCATGGTGCTGTGGTCATTTAACAGGCTCGCTCTCGAGACTACAGGGATACCAAGGAGGAAGGGGTCTGAGGGCAAGGCTGCAGTTTTGCTGGGAGTCTGGGACCTGGCAACACCTTCACCCAGAGGATATTCAGTGCTTCAGACAAGATCAGTGTGTCCTCAGGGGACCAGACCAGAGATTTTGGTTCCAATAAAATGACACTTCCAAATGAAAACTCAAAATGAAAATGTTGAGCTTCCAGATTTGTTAAATTCAGGAACAAGGGCACTCAGCAGGACCTGTCAACAGCCCGGGTTAGAAGCCGCTGTGGTGTAGCTCAGCATACCCATCCCAAACATCCCAAGTCAGCCACACACCATTCATCCAGGCTGGAATCTGGCTGCCAGACGAGTCCCCAGCTCAGCTTATCTCCCACTGGGAGGCTGAGGCAGCCAGGAAGGAATGGTGGTTTCCCAGCAGATGTGGTCTGCTGAAGAAGGGCAGCCCAACCCAGGCTTGGCGCCGCCACATTTATGGTCTTTCCTCCACTTCTGCCTGCTGCCTGCTGCCCCCTCATTGCTTGCTGGCAGCCCCGGGCCAGGGGACAGGTGATGAGGATTAAGCCTAGCATATTTGCATATCCTCAGCCCAGGGAAGGACATTAATACCACAGTGACATGATTTAGTGGCTAGGTTTATACAGTGGAGACCGCTGCAGCAGTTGTGAGCTCTGGGAGACCAAGGAAGGCATGGAAGGCAGCATGTCTGGCAGGATGGGCTAGCCCCTGGTCAGTAGAAGAAGCACGAAGAAATAGATCATTCTGGGGAAGAGTGTCCAAAATTCACTCACAAGTCACGAATGGGCACAGGAAACTATTTTTGCCCCCTTTTTGCTGGGTGGGGTGGCCAGAGGTGGGGCCAACTGCCACCCTCACCTCTTCAGAAGGGCCCTGTTATGGCAGGATAGGCCCTGGGCCACACTCGGCCCACTCATCTGCAGCCAACTTCAGACCTTGTCTGTCAGGCAAGTATTTCAGGAATGCCAAAGACATTTTCTCTTTATAACAAGAACGTAGAAACAGTTTTAGACTCTCCCAGAAGTTTAGGACAAAAAGATTTGCTCCCAGGCACACGCGTTCATTTGCCCAAACTACCTTTCTTCAGGAGGGCAGGAAAGGGGAGCTTTCAAATGAGTATCTAGATAGCCATAACATGCTGTAGCTGAAGCAGGCAAGAAGGCAGTTAATGTTCTTTCAATTCGCTGACATCCAAAGGTCCTTTTAAAAACGGATGCCATTAAGAGCTTCTCATTTCCATGCATTCAATCCTGCAGTGGGTACATTTCTGGGCAAACATAAGCTGCTGTATCGGTGCCCACTTCCCACAATAGCAGTGAGTTCCCCTCTAAGCATAATCTCAGAATTGCCTAGGACAGAAACAGCATCATCGCTCAGGATGATGGCCAACAATAAAGCAAGCAAGCTACTTAACAACAAATGCCAGAACTCACATTAAAAACAGGGCTTTACTGCTGCCATCTAAGGTGGCCAGAGACACTTAAAATTGGCACGTTGCCAATTTATTCTCCAAAAACATCTTTGACATTTTCTTAAAAAGAACTTAGGCCAAGCTTTTCTGTGATTAAATTTGGAGAGTAAGTAAGATGTGCAATTCAACCCCAGAACCCCTTGGACCAGAATCCACAGGGCTAAAGATGCCTAGACCAGGTAAATTGAAGCTAAGTGTGGATTTCAACACCCATCAGAACAGAAACTCCCCCAAGAGCACATCTCAAGTATACAGCTAAAAATACTTAAAAGCCTTGATGTGTGTGAGCAGTGTGCACAGTGAGGCTGGGAGTGGGGGGGGGGTTTGGAGGGGTGGGGGACACTCAGGAGATCCTGCTCGCCTCTGCCTCCCCTTTTCTCTCACCACTGCTGAGAGCTTCATGTTGGAATGCCTGGGTTGCTGCAAGTCAGCCTCACTGAGCTTCTTGGGTCCTGTGAATCTGAACCCAGTTATGCTCCTGCAGCAAGCGCTCTTACACAATGAGCTGCCTCCTCAGTCTCAATAGATGCTTAGACAATAAGAGGATTGTTAGCATATAAACATCTCACACTTGTCCAGGTTAGCAGGGTTTGGTTGTACATAGGCATTTTGGCATATGTTCCTATTAGGCATTATTTGTGAACAGTAAACTTACATTCCCATCAGAGGAGACCCCAACTATCCCAGCTGCTGGAGGCACAGTATCTTCATTTTGGACGGACACTTGGGTGCAGCTCTTTGTGCTGAGGAAGAATTTTCTACAATACTTGGGAACCTAGCTGCGGTTAGGTTGCATGATTTGCATTAGTATGTGGCACTGTGTCCCAGTCAGGGTTCCTATTGGGAGGAAGGGGTTTGTTTGGCATATACTTCCTCATTACTGCTCATCACTGAAGAAAGTAAGGGCAGGAACTCAAGAACGGCGGGATCCTGGAGGCAGGAGCTGATGAAGAGACCGTGGAGGGGTGCTGCTGACCGGCTTGCTCCTCATGGCTTGCTCAGCCTGCTTTCTTATAGAACTCTGCACCACCAGTCCAGGGACAGCCCTACCCACAATGGGCTGGGCCCTCCCAACTCATCACAAGTTAAGAATATGCAATACAGGCTTGTCTACAGCTCATCTTTTAGAGCATATTTTTTGGTCCTAAACTGTCTATTGGCTATGAATTTTACAATATCCCGTGTATTAGCAGTAACTGTGGAGCTGCAGAGTATTGCGTCTTCCCCAGGCTGCACAGCAAGAGTCACCAAGTCCCCTAGGGATTTAGAGCTTGTGGCCCTTTCCAAGGCCATGGCTCTACATCCAGCAGACGGTAGCCCAAGCATCTCCCTGTGTTTGTGAACTGGTTTGGTGTCCGGATTTGGTTGGGTGTCTGGATTTCTTCTGAGAGCTTTCTGGAACAAATCAATGAGGACAGGCTCAAAACACTTACATGTGGAATCTTCACCAACCCAGTCGGAATTCAGGACTCTCAACACCCCACAATGGTATCCAGCTCTCTCAGAGTGGACTCAAGGCTTTGGGCAAATTCAGCTGTTTAACACCATGATGGACAGGATTGCTCTAAGTTTCACCCTTAGGAACTGTGCAATTGCAACAACAAGGTGGACACGAATCCTGTAAATGACATGACCTTGCTTAGCCTTGTATCCCAGGCTTCATGCTCTATCAGGCCAGGTCCAGTGGGGAGCCCTGTGTAGCACAGAGAGCTGGTGGTATTGCCAGCAGTGGGCCCTCAGGAGAAAGCGCATCACATGGGACTGCTTCTTCCTCCATAGCTCCTGGATGTATTTGTATGCACCCATCTTGGCTCACCTGATGGCTGCCACCAGAGAGAGGTGGAAGCATTTTCTTTTCTTTTTTTTATTTTTGTTTTTGTTTTCGAGACAGGGTTTCTCTGTATAGCCCTGGCTGTCCTGGAACTCACTTTGTAGACCAGGCTGGCCTCAAACTCAAAAATCCGCCTGCCTCTGCCTCCCAAGTGCTGGGATTAAAGGCATGCACCACGCCCAGCAGAAGCATTTTCTTAGTTGAAGTTGCTCCCTTGCAGATGACTTTAGCTTGTATTAAATTGATATAAATCTATCCAGCACACATTGAATACTGAGCATTAAGTGATAAGTCTCAAAAAGGGGCTGATGTCACCACTTGGTCAAGGAAAGCTGGTTTGGGAACAGTATGACATGCATTAGCTCCTTTGTGCCTGCTGACATGCAGCACTGGGGACCTGGATGGAGGGTGACCTCTCACAGCATCATTACAATGTAAGGCAGGGACCAGAGCCCCGTATGAGCTCCATCACAGTGTGGCATGAGCAGATCTGCAAGCTCAGCGTTATGGCTTCTAATCCTTGGGTATACCTTTACCTGAACACTGTAAGAAAGATGGCAAAACAGTCGCTCAGGATCTGGCTTCCCCTTTCCCCTCGGCCTAATAAGAGACTAACCTTTCTGGCTGAGTATGTTAAGAAGGTAGCTGACTTTCTGCTAAGGCTGTATTAGGGCCCCACTAGTTAGAAAAACTAAGAGATTTCACCATATCAAGACCACAAGCTCAGTATTCTGTCATTTGACATCTCATTCATTAGTTTGCAAATATCACACATTCCACAAAGAATTTGTCAATGCAGATTAAGACCCCATGATGCACACAATTTGGTTCGTAGCTTTCATATAGGAAAAGCATTAGGAGGTTCATTTTACAGACAAGGATACTGAAGGCTAGGGTACTACATGGTTAAGAGGATTCTCTTGGGACAAGGAGTTCAAGCATCCTTTTAGCCTGGCATCCTTCATAGTGTACTTATGGGCCTGGAGCCTAGGGGATTTGAGATTCAGGCTTAGTGGCAGGAGGCAGTAGAGGTAGGGTTTCAAGGCAGAAGAATGCATCCTTCCACTTTCTATAGGAACATCCGACTTGCTGTTCAGAATCCTAGGATACTGAGTCAGATACTGGTCAGAGCCACTTCTGGAAACTAGCTTTTCTTTCCCTCAAATCAGTTTTCAAGGGATCCCACAATGAAGTCCATATTACTGTGGGTTCTCAGAAGGATAGGGAGGCTACCCCCAGGAGAGCTTAATTTTGGAATATTCCTGTTGCTATAAGAGACAAAAAGGTGGTCAGTTTTCTATTCAGTTGGTTCAGATAGTCTTTTAGAAGCCAGGGAGACAGCGACAAGAAAACGACTAGGGGCCTTATGTCCCCAACACGCTCTGCCTCCACAGTGTAGCTGTTTCTGGTGCTCAAGGATAATTCATTACCTTTCCCAGCCTCCCACAATTCCTAGGGGCAGGGGCTGCCACACTCTTTTGCTCATGTGAAAAACCTCTGTGGAATTGTCTGTTCCAATGCCCCCACAGAAGTTCTCTCTACACTCACTACTGACATGTACAAAGATTCACTCACTTCTGGGAAGGGCCTTAACTACGTGTTTAAGGGGATCCTCCTGGAACCATACTGTTGTGCTGCAAACACTAGCTTGGCCATTTATCTACTCTGTGTGACCATGGACAAGTTTAACACTGATGCCTTAGTGTTCTGCATCTGTAGAGCTAAGGTGTGAGCTTCCATCTAGGATGTTACAAGTGAGACTATCTGAATCCGCCCCACCCCACGATGAGAGCAAAAGCTCCACCAAGGACTACTTCCTCATGGTAGACCTGGGAACAGCCCATGAGTGAGCAGCTCTCAGCTCCAGTTAACCATCCCAGTTAACCATCCCAGTTAACCATCCCAAGTGCTGTTCAGTATCCTAGGATACTGAGTCAGATACTGGTCAGATCCAATTCTGGAAGTGAGATTATCTTTGCCTCAAGTCAGTTTTAAAGAAATCCCCCAATGAAACCATTTCCTGTGATACACTCTTGCTACAATAAGATAATAACAGAATCTTCAGTGCCTACAGCCTGAGGTCACACAGCAATATGTATTAACATTCTGGTGCATTATTTGAAAAACTCATTTGTGTTTACTTAAAATGATATAGACTCATACTGAATTGTGCCAAGTGGCATGTGATTGCTGTACTTAAAATGTTTGGATTATTTTGAATGAATGGATTTCTTTCCTCCTCGTAGCTTTGAGAAGTCTGGTCTATCTGGTTTCAGTTAGGCAACGGTCTGTGGCCAGCATTTTCTGGTACATTTGAAACTGTTGAATACTGAGAGCTAAAACCTCTCCACTGGCAGTGCAGCTTAAGCCTAATGTAGATATAAACACATTTAATGGCACTTTACTTAGGTACAGCTTTATTATTCTTAACTTACATAGTAATTTTGAATCACATTGCATTAACAAATTTTTATTAGGTTTCCCCATGGCAAGCTGGTTGCAGGCAAGGCCCTTCCTGACTCTCCCTGCAGAACACTAATCTTAGGTCTCCTTCCTAACTCCAGACAGCACAGAGCTGTGAAAAGCTGGCCTTTGCCCTTTCCTAGCTCAGCAGGCTCTGAAGGACATGGGTCCCACTCCCTACTCAACCACCCTGCAGATATGAAGGTTGGTGACAGGGGAGAACTGGCAAGAGTGACTCCTTCAGCTGTTGGGTTTATGAACTATTTAATGGCCTAAATGATTATTACCCTGTGCTTTTGTGTAGGATGGCTCTAGTAGACAGCTAGACCCTGCCTAAGAGCCTACAGCGTGGCCAGCATACTGCATGTAGTGCGCAGGGAGGTAGGAGCTGAAAAGACAGTCATGCTGGAAACCCTGGTGCCCAGCAGGCCAACCAATGTGTCCTGGAGTGCTGTGGAGGAGGTCTGGAGCCCCAGCAGCAAAGAAGGGCATTCTAGAATCTTCAAGAAAGCATACCCTGCAGGCTGCACTGCTGAGTCATAGACTAACCACAGACCTCATCCAGGCCACTGTGCTCAAAACATTAGCTTATTAGCTAGAAACAAAAATTAATAGGGAAGACAATATCTCTCAGTGAGTTTATGTGTGACCGGTGTAAGTATGGGCAGGTGAATTTTCCTGTGTGTCTTTGTTTCTCACAGGCATATTGCATTTATTGAGACATATTATATCTGCATAGGATAGGTAAGCATAAAGCTGTATCAAAGTATGGAGTTGGACCAAATAAAAGGCAGCTATCTTTGAAGATGCATACCCTTTATACACGGCAAGGGGCTAGAAATACACACCTAAACACCAACTGTGGTCTGTCTAGGTAGTGGACTATAGATGATCTTTTTACTTCCTTGCTGCTCTCTTTCCATGTTTGCTGTATTTTCTCTAATGACATACTACCTTTTGATTAGAACAAAAATAATTATACCTATTTATAATTATTTTGTTCTATATATTATATGAAAATAGTCATTGAGTGAGAATGGCCCCCATGGGCTCATTAAATTTAAATGTTTGGTCCCCAGTTGCTGGAACTGTTTGGAAAGGACTAGGAGGAGGCATGTCACTGTGGCAGGCTCTGATGTTAAGAGACTCACACAATTCCAGTGTCACCCTCTCTGCTCCCATTTATGGATCAGGATGTGAGCTCAGCTGCAGCGCTGCTCTGTCGCCCACCATGATGGCCATGAGCTCACCCTCACTAGGAAACTGTAAGCCTCCTAGGTCATGGGGTCTCCTCACAGCAACAGAAAAGAACAAGATGAGAAAATGTTATTGAAAGTCTGACTATCGCCCCACCCCTACCCCCGGGCAGTGTCTATGGAATATTCTAACATTATCTTCCTCTTTTTCCAAAGAGAACATATCACAAGTGGTCACAGTGATGTCAATGTGAGCAGTGCACTGACAGCAAATCACAAAGGGCGATATAACATGTTCAGTCACTATCTGACAACTCTGTGAGCCTTCAGATATATTAAAAAGAGGGAACATCTCTCCTCTCCCTCCCCCGCCCCTCGCTCTCTCTTTCTGGTTATTTGAGACAGAGTTCTTCCATGTAGCCCTGACTATCCTTGACCTGATCTGTAGACCAAGCTGGCCTCGAACTCAACAGAGATCCACCTGCCTCTGCCTCCCAAATGCTGGGATTAAAGGCCTGTACCCACCACTACCCAGCCAGATAATTTTATTAAGAGAAATGGCTCAGATGATTTCAAAATAGCTTATAGATGCTTGCTTTGCTACCAAAAAAAAAATGCTCCCATAATCTACTTCTATGTTTATGACTTTACATCAGGGGTGTTCCTGCAGTGCCACCAGAACACAAATATTTCAACAACATCCCCATAACAGAGAGTAGATTTGTTTTCTTTAAGGAAAAGCTAAGTGTTGAATACAGAATACTAAATATAATCACAGTTATAATCAGGGCATTGGCTTTCTCTTCTGCACCAACATTTGAGAGTCTCATATAGCGTATGATTGTAACTGAAGGTTTCCTGAGGGTGCCTTGCTCTCAGAAGAACAGAGAAGGTATTAGTTATTTCTTTCCAGATGGCATATCAGCCCTGAGGAGTCCAGCTTCCTTTACTAGAAAGTTCCTCAGTAAGTTGGTGGTGGCAAAGGAGAACTTTCAGTGTGTTACAGCGTTTCCTGATGATCTGCAGTGAAACTGGATAGCAACTAGACTTTGCCGTGCCTTCCACACAAGGGCAGAAGGTAGTTTAGGCTTTGTGGGCCAGAGAGTCTCCCTTATAATGACTTCCCTCTGCTGAGACAGGGTGAAAGTGACCACAGACAATTAGTAAGCAAGCTGGTACAGCTGTTGCCAATAAAATTCTTTATAAAGATGGGCCAACAGCCAGAGTTGTCGCCCGAGTCTCAGTGTGCCAGTCCTCAAGGACTGCCAAATTATTAAACCATTCTTTAAGATTTGTACTGCAAAAAAAGAAAAATGTGGTATCCATAATCAGAACAAACTGTGTGTGGAGATTGGGGATCCTGTCACACAGCACATGTGTGCCCGCATGAGGTAGTGCATACCACGTGACTTCCGGGAAGTACTCAGAAGCGTTTCCTGTGACACATCACAGCTCAATCCTGAGCAGACTCTCACCTGATACACTCACAGAGCAGGCTTCTTATATATGTAAAATTTTAGATTCATTTATTTATGTGTATGAGTGTTCTTCCTGTATGTATGCATGTGTCCCAAATGTATACTTGGTGCCCATGGAGGTCAGAAGAAGGCATAAAATTTCCTGGAACTAGAGTTACATATGGTTGTGAGCTACCATGTGGGTCCTGGGAACCAAACCCAGATCCTCTGGAAGAGCAACAAGTGCTCTTAACAGCAGAACCATCTTTCCAACCCCGGTATGTATGTATGTATGTATGTATGTATGTATGTATGTATGTATGTATGTATGATCATCATCATTATTATTTATTGTTATTGTCATGGGAAGGACAGGGAAGAGGAACAAGGAGCTCACAGTCCATGCATGGACAGTGAGAGAGGGGAGTGAGATCTGAGAGCCAGGGACACTGCTTGAAGAGAGGGCATGAAGGTCCTTAGTTCCTAAGGGATCTCCTCCAGTTGCTCTTGAGCACATCTGTGAGTAGAACAGTGCGCGGGGCCATCAGGCCAGAGAACTGAACAGTGTTCAACATAGCGTAATCTTAGGCCAAGGGAGTTGAGTACAATATGCTTGGGCAGACACTCCCACAGCCCAGTGGTGTTTAAAAAGACCACCAAGGGGCAGAGGCACAGAAGCTATAAGCCAGGTATAGGTGGAGCACAGCTTACATTCTCCATCAGCTGGGAATGATATTAAATTGGATTCTCAACACAAAATAGAAACTTAAAAATGACTTGGAAGGAAGGGTTTATACATGATTTATTCTAAACCAGTTTAATATGTCTCCATTTATTGCAACTTCATCCTTAAACAACTACAGCTAGAACTAAGTCCAGAGCAACAACAAAAATGAAGTCTTTCAAGATGTGAAAATGAGCTGGAGAAGCTGTGTTCAAAGCTGCCTCCCTTGCTCTTTGCAAATCCTAGCTGGATTCAGAGCTGCTTCACTATGTGGTGATGAGCCTGTGAAAACGCTCTTGCAGCTTTGAAGTTTACATACTTACACACATTAAAGAATTTTATGCTGATGATGCTTTTCCTATTCTGTACAAACATGAAAGGGCATGTGTGACTCTGATCCAGAAGGAAGACCTGCTGAGGAGTGTTGTCATTCACCGAGGAAGGACACTGAAGACAGCAGGAGGCATAGTACAGATGTTTCCAGGGGAGACTGGACCATGGGCTTTGTGCTTCTACTTTCCAGTAAAGGAACCTGGACTCACAAGGAGTCAGCCTGGCTCCTCAATGATATGGGATTCAAACCTGGGCCAGTCTAATTTCCAAATCCGTTGAGCCAGGATTCCTCCTACAGTGACTATGATCCACCCTAGAGCGAATGAGGCCCAGCTTAAGAAGCAGATGTGCAGAATATCCGATGCATTTTTTTCCCCTAAGTTCAAAATACTGTGCTTTTCACACATAGCTACTTCAAACGCTTTCAGACCCATTCTGGCACCAAAATTAGAATGAAAAGAAAATGAGTGCTGTGAGGATCTTTGAGCTCTTCCTAGACATGCTGCAGTTGTTACTGAGGCTGGTGGCGTTTCAGGAGCCTGTCTTGATCTGTTCCTCGCTTACCAATATGCCTTTCTTCTTGCTTCCCCCTCCAGGCTATGCAAAAGAACCTTCTACTCCTTTAATATTCTTTTAAAAATATAGTTTACGTTTAATTATTTTGTGCATATGTGGTAGTCAGAGGACAACATTGCAAGAATGAGGCCCCTATTTCTACTATGTGGGTTCAGGAATCACACTCAGGCCCCAAGGCTTAGTGGGAATTACCACTAACCACTGAGAAGCCACACCAACTGTCCCCTTCCTTAATGTTTCTAGAGTTTAATCTTTAGAACTCCCACACACACTTCAGTGTATTTCTCCTTTCTCTCTCCCTCCCCCTCCCTCCCCTCTCCCTCCCTTCCTTCCTCCCCCTTCCTTCCCTTCTTCCCTTCTGTAGTGCTAGGGGTTGAACAGGGCTTTGCAATGCTTCTCTACATCTGAATTACATCTCCCCATCTCCCTAGTCACGCTAATTAGGATGTTTTTGGATAATCAAACCATCAAACCTAACAGACAATGTACCACTTGTGTTCATTTTCCTAACACTTGTTCACCTGACTTTACTCTTCGGAGTATCTGCCCCACACTACAGCTTCCCACTTATACTTCGGAGAGGCAGGCCTCGGAGTATCATCATGATTCATAACACTGTATCTATGGAAACGTACTGTTTCCAACCCACAATTTACAGATGGACATTGCAACTTAGCACAGGAACTGGAAATGAAAAAAGTAGGAGAATGGCTTTTTTATTGGCTTAGCATTGTATGGTTCTGCCATTCAAACTGCACAAGGATACTTGTGAATTAGCAGTGCATTCTGGGTATTGTTCTCACTGCTTAATGAAGGGTTCTTCCCAGTGCTGTGGGCATGGAGCCAGTAAGTGAATTCCCAGGCAGAAAGCAAAGTCCGAGGCATGGTCAATGAGCCAAGAGAAAGCCACACTTCCATTTTAAGTTGGTAAAAAGGAACACAGAAGCAGAAAAGGGACCAGCAGCCACCTTCACAACCACACAGCCTCCACTCTGCCATCTCCCCATCCTTCTCGCATCTCACACCCGAGTTGAGCTGCATGGTGACAGATGTCTGAAGGTTACACTGATGCTCTGAAGAAACTCAGTAAGAAAGCTGTCAGCTCAGTGGCGCGTCAAACAAGTCCTCTGCTCTCTTCCCGTCTGTCTGTTCCAAGAGCTGTGGAAACGATTCAGTCCCACAACTGACTGGACTGCCTGAGGACTGGCTCTGGACCCTTCAGTGAGATGTGGCTGAGCTGGAACCTCGGCCTCCTAGCATCCACACGAAGGAGGGAGCAATACAGAACCAAAGTCAACTCAAAGCAGACATCTGCACAGCTAAACTAGTAAATGTTCCCGTCAAACACTCCAGTTTTGAAATTTAATTTTATTTACACTACATATACACAATTTCTCATTCATATGATCTGTCTTTATATGTGTTATAGAATGTTCTAAGTAAAATTTAACTAAGGAGGACTAAGTTCTTTTCCTTCTCCCCTCCCTCCATCCCTCCCTCTCCCTACCACCTTTCCCTCATCCCTTCTTTTGTGTTCATCTTTTTCTAAAAAATAATTCTCTAAAATCAGTGGTTGGGGCCTGAAAGAAGGATGGTATTTAATGTATACTCTAAACAGGTATATTATATAATGTGATTTTTCTTCCTGTACTGGGGGTCGAACTCAGGCCATTGTACATCCTGGGCAAACACAGTCACTTGGTCATATCCTCTCCCCTAGCATAATTATGAAAGCAAACACGGGATGCAGCAGCAGTAACAACCACCAGCAGGCAGATGCTTGTTAACATAAGGAAACAGGCATCACCAGAGCAATTCTTCAGGTGGAAGCAGTGAGAACTGGCTGAAGGCAACTCCGGAGAGCATCAGGCTGCTTCTACATCAGCACATACACTACTAAATCCCTTTTGGGTCTCCTTTGGGACTCTTAAGCTTATACATTACACCACACACACACACACACACACACACACACACACACACACACACAACCACTCCACATGCAGTCACATGAATGTGATGTTGTTTTTAGGAAGAAGTACAAATAGTCTGGCCATTTCATTTACAACAACAGAATCATTCCAGCAGGCTCTATTTGTCTAAATACTCCTTATGGCCGCTGTGCTGTGGCTGTTCTGTGTTCCTATGGCCTTGGTACTGTGGATGTTTCTGTACACTTGAGGACAAGATGTTGGCTTCATATTACAACTAACATCTTGTCCACATCAGGGGAGCGTTCTCACACAGACACGCATACCATGCAGGCTACCTGCTGAGTCTGGCAAGCTTGGCTGACTGCAGACCATAATGGGAAGGCAGTTGGAGTGGAAAAAAACCTTCCTGGGAATTTTTTAAGTGGTTAAAAAGGGGGTGGGGCACACACTTCCTAATGCCCCACACTGTGAGCTGGCACAAAGGAAACAATGCAGGAAATTCAATGTAAAATCATATAGCTTCCCTCCAAAAAGAGGCATTTGGCAAAAGCCAGCATGAAGAATGCCTTTCTCTTCAGAAGGTTGACCACTTGCAAGTTCTACTTTTTAATTAGCCTCATACAAGTTGAAAGGGCTGAGCTGGAAACCATCACTGGTCCCGTGTGGGCCCTTGTCAGCCCTGCAGCCTACTCAGAAGCTGGCAGGTTCACAATGGTGAGGCACACATGCCAGTCACCCGGCGGCACAACTGTGTGTGTTTATACGTCACAGGAAGAGTTGCTGGCGGCTAAGGACTTGGCTAAGTGTTTATGTTGCTGAAATGAGATATTTGAATTTTCTATGTTGCTGTAATGATTTCGTCTAGTAAATTATATTGACTTATCAAAATAGGACGTAAACCTTCTAACTTAAGGAAAAAAAGAAGGAAGAAAGGAAGGAAGATAGACAGACAGACAGAAAAAAAGAGCGAGCAAGCAAATGCTATAGCGCCACCTAAGGGGCATTGCAACAGCATTGAAAACAACTGGTGAGACAACAGTAAGGAATTCATGTTACACACACACTGTATAGAGATAGACTCTAGATACAGTTCATCTGGACTGCTAAGATAAATGCAGTTTGCCAGACGAAACACTTGATGTAGACTCTGGAGCCATAGTATTCTGCTTGCATATCTCATCTGGGAGAGGGAAACTATTCTACAGAAACTGTAAAGTTCAAAATTCATTTGAATAAATTAAATATATAGGCTATTGGCCTGCAATCTAAGACCTGAGAGTGTGAAACCACAGGAGGGACACAGGGCTTTGGGTCAGGCATAAAGCAGAGGAGGAGGAGGAAGAGGAAGAAGAGGAGGAGGAACCATACTAAACCATTAACAAAGCCATACTAAAAATAAAGACTCCAGTATAAATGACACCATCAGTGCAGGAAGCCCACAGGAAGGCAGGGACATATGCAGAGCATGTATCTAGTAAGGCCTGTGTACAAAGTGTAGAACGAATTTTACAACTCAACTGGAGCAGGATAGACAACCCAATTAAACAGTGGAAAACAGCATCTGGATAGAGATACCCTCAAAGACCACATACAAATGGTTAGTGAGCATCTGATGGATGCTCAGCATCACTTCTGATGGATGCTCAGCATCACTGGTCATTAGGGAAGTGCAAGTTTAAGTCACAGGAGATTCTGCTTTGGACTCACGAGAACGGCTATGATCAGTCAGACAACAATAATTGTTGGCAAGGATGTGGAGAAACTGGAATCCTCAAAAGTCATTCCTGGGAATGGAAAGTGGTACAGCTCTTTTGAAAAAGAGTGGGAAGATCCTCCAAGTGGAGCTGCAATTCAACTGATGAGTAGCTAAGGCAAATACCACACAACCATACACTGGAGCATTATCTGGCAGGAAAAACAAAATGCTATGTTAGAACACGGATGCCTCGAAAGCATCTGCTATGCTGTGAAAATGGCCAGATACAGTCACCCATTTTTTTATTCTAGTTGCGGGAAACGTTCAGTGTAGGCAAATTTATACTGACAGACCATGGATTAGCAGTTGCCTGGAGTTGGGGAAGTTGGAAACTAACATTGAGAAATTATAACAAAAAATTAGACTGTGGTAATGATCCACTGTGAACTGTGACCCAGTTCCAGAGGGTATGGGGGCCTTTTTGGGCCCCTGTGGGTACCAGGCATAAACAAGGTGTAAATACAGACATGCAGGCAAAGCACACATACCCCTCATAAACAACTCTTTAAACAGAGAATTCTGCCTGGCTGCTCACCATAGTCTTGCGATTCTCATTCCTTGACTCTAGCTATGTGGTCTAAGTGACGTTTAGCACACACCCCATACATTGTTTGGTTTATATCTAACACACGTTCTCAGGGATAAAGTGTTTGTGATGACTATAGACAAGTTCAGCTACACTGGGTCTGCTTGTTAATTTGTGCCGCAAGCTGACAGCCGATGCTTGACGGAGACTCAGGATTGGATTGCTTTTCTCTCTGGACTGCCTACTGATCCTGCCTGTGGGTGGCATCAAACATCTCCTAAGACCAGCCTTTCTATTTACATGTTCTGATTTATTTGCTGTTATTAAAAACCTGCCTATTATTTCCTGCAGAATGAGCTCTACACATTTTCACTCTACTTCCTACTGTAATCATAGGAAATATTTGACATCACAGAGATGCTTGCTTACCCCAAGTTCAAGCATCCCCTCATCCAGCAGGTTACATGGGTGTCTGGGGTGTCTAGCTCTACCATCAGCTTTTCTCTATCTGTTCCCGAGATGCGCATTTTACTTCTGCCTACATCTTCACCAGATTCTTTGCCTATGGTGCTGGCTGTCTTCATGAGCTCCCTTGGCTTAGTGTGAGCTAGGGCTGCAGAAGTCTGCACAGGGAGGATGCTCCCATAGGCAGATGACTCTCTCTGGGGAAGCAGGTAAGTTTAATGGCACATGTGGGCTCCACAGTACTAAGACACTGCTCGAAACCCACTCTGCACACTCACTAGCTCTGTGAATGCTGTTATCTCAGACTCTGCCTGCTTCCCTTAGCTAAAACCCTCAGGACCGACACCCATCCTGCCCATCAGGCTGTCAAATCTACTCAAGGGGTGCAGCATGGTCACTCTATAAAGCATGACACTATTGTGGAATTTTTGCTCTAGGCTGTACCCGTGACATCCTTGTATTTCAGTTTTCTATCCAAAATAGCATCCTTCTTCAAGAGAATAGAAACTAATCTGGAAAAAATTTGACTTGAAAACACACAAAAATCTGTAAAAGACATTTATTGCTCATAAACAGGGGGACAGATCAAGCAATCGGTGTTCACTCTTATTTTAACAAGAGGCTCAATATGGTATGAAAAAGCTCTATATCTCATGGGCAACTCTCAGATATTGGCTAGGTAGGACCACGCATTAAAACTTTTCTCTTTATTTCCTTGGAATCTGAAAAGACTAGATTTTGCTATGATGAGAAAACACTGTAGGTTTTATTTATATGCAAAGGAAGCTGGGGGCCAGGGATGTTGTGGAGTAGCAACTGGTGCTTGCTCAGCATGCACTGGGCCTGGGGCTTCATCTGCAGTACCCCAAGACGATATAAAACAAAACAAAATGAAAAACCCCTATAATCTCATTCTATCCACTGTCAGTCACTGGGAAATTTCTGGAATGGAAAATTTCGGATATTTCTTCATCAACTAAAATACACTTTTCTTTTCTTCTTAAACAGAGCTACAAATAATGGACACCTTTTCCAGTCAGTCCAGAGCAGTCCACCTCAGCTTACACTCAGCACACAGTATCAGGCTCAACTGGAACGCTTGGTTACTCCAGGATTTCTTTTCCTATCACAAATTTTCCAGTCCTTCCTCAGGTTCCTGGCTGCCTTGCCTCTTTAGCTTAAGGGCACTCTTCCAGGTCCCATCTGCGGCAGGAGGGGCTTCTGCCCCTTGTCCTTCCTCTCCGGAACCTTCCACTGTGCACATTGGAAGGGTGCGCTTTTGTCCTTAGCCTTCCAACACCTGACTTCTCCTTAAAAGAGCCCAGACTACAAATCAACATGACATCTGGGTTTATATTAAGTTCTGGGAAAAAAAGGAAAAGGAATTTGAGGCCAGCCTGGTCTACAGAGTGAGTTCCAGGACAGCCAGGGCTACACAGAGAAACCCTGTCTCAAAAAATAAATAATAATAATAATATAAAAAAAAACTCCCTCCCACCCACCCACCCACCCTTTCACTAGCTCCTTGCAGTAATTTCCAAGGCGGTCTAGAGCATACCATTCTCAGCTTCACTTCTCTCTGGTGCTATAACTAGGGGCAAGTGACTTGCCCCAGTCTCTGTGCCTCAGTTACCACATCTGGAAAGTGGGTTTAAGGCAGGTGGATTTCTGAGTTCGAGGCCAGCCTGGTCTACAGAGTGAATTCCAGGACAGCCAGGGGTACACAGAGAAACCCTGTCTCGAAAAACCAAAACCAAAACCAAAACCAAAAAAAATAGGAAAGCTGTCTTAGGCTTTCTTAAAGCTGTTAAGTGAACTGATACAATGCCAAGTGCTCCAAACAAACTGTGGCCCAGCAACAACAAGTATTCAACAAACTGTAGTTAAAAGTTATGTTGTTGTCTTTACTAAGTTTGTAATATAACACAAAATACCAACCTCTACCCTTTTTCAGGGTGGTTCTTACTTTTGCTTCCCTAAGTCCCACCAGTATCCAGCAGGGGCTTCCTCCCATCCACTCCTCTGTGTTAAGGCCCAGGAGCAGCTGGCCAGGCTGTGCTCTAAGACACACCAACAAAAGACTACAATTAAACTGGGCCCTGGGGCCTGGGCTAGGGAGCCATCTGGTTAACAGGCACTCACGGCTGGAAGGGGTTCCAGGAAGAACACCTCGAGTCTACCTGGTTTTGCAAGGGTAAACTGACAGGGAACCACACCAGTGTGGTGGGAACAAGGAAGGTGGGGAAGAGACAGACTGCCTGTGAGAAACAGCCCTGGGGCTGAGGGAGGGGAGAAGGTCCCATGCTTTTCAGGGGAGACCTCGAGCCTTATTTCATCCTTCAGGACCAACTCCAGGAGTATCGAGCCAAAGTGAGACCCCATGGTCCTGGAGAAAAGGCCCTGGAAATGGCCGTCCTGGCAGCCAGTTCGTTACCCACAACTTAGTTCGTTTTCTTTCCCACATCCATTTTTAAGCAACTGCAGCACTTGGCTCTAGTGTAGATAAGGCGTAAGCAGGGTCTCTCAGAGGTGGGACAAGCCAAGGGCCCTAGGGCAAATGCCACCAGGAGTAGTGATGCCAACCACTGGAAGGGGCTTCCAGGGTACCTACTCACTGGCATTCCTGAGCATTGAGTTCCAGCCAGGTCTGCACTACCTGTAGAGAAGGCATCAATCAACATTGCCTGTGATTTCTCTCGGCATGGAACAGTTTCCAACTGCGGTTTACAGTGGCCCAGCTGCAGTGGTCAGTGAAGAGGGTCCGAGGGCATCACACAGAGCAGTACACTGTCATTGGGTTCCTGGGAAGATGGGAACCTGCCTCCTGCCATGTGGCTCCCACGCACCTAATCCCTATGATGCCATACCAGCTCTACCATGCCATTCAAAACAGGCCCAAACACAAAGAAAGACCTCCTCATGCTCGCTTCTGGGGCTTGTGAGAAAAGCCACAGCATTTGCCCATGGCTATGCAAGGCTGCAAAGGCTCTCAGGTGCCTCAGAGGATCCTGGGCTGAGTGCTGTCAGTGCCTTCCCCACTGTCAGCCCCTTGCTGCTCCTCGCTGAACGCTCAGCTGTGCTCCTCCACATTTACCCCATTCAGCAACACACACACACACACACACACACACACACACACACACACACACACACACACACACACACACACAGAGGCAGTGTCTCATGAGAAGCCTCAGTGACCACAGTACCATTAGGCTTTAACAGATCACTCTGATGAGGATGGTAAGCTGCTCTAAATTCTTCCAGCAAAAGCAGTATGAAGCCAAAAGCAGCCCCTGAGAGCCGCTGTCTGCTGGAGCTGGGGTGGGTTATTCGGGTGTCTGTGTGGACACAAGGGTCTTGGGTTTTCAGGAGGGTTTTATACCAATGCAGCAGCCCTTGAAGCTAATTTACTATTCAAATCCAAGCCTCTCAGTCTGATAAACAAACTGCACATTTACTGTGGATTCTGTCTCTGACCTTTTATGCTGGTTTTGTCAACAGAATTTACTGTATTCATAAATACTAATGTTCTCATTTGGTTCCCAATCTTCACTATACTGTAAATTATAAGCAAGTACATAAATGTCTTGCCTGGTAATATAGTGGCCTGAAATGACTTCCTTTTTGCTTTAAGGATGGTGCATGTTTTAATGGTAGGTGTTTTTAATTAACTTGAAGTGCTATAAACTGCCCGTGTATGAACCAAAGACAAGTGAGTTGCATTAAATTAAAAGTGCAGTATCTAACTAATGTTAACAAATTAGGCATGCCTTCAAGATGCAGGATTTTCCTGTTTGGAGTTTTCATCTTATTAATGCAGAGACACTACAGTCCATAGAACAGCAGCACCAAATGAGCCTTTCAAAATGACTATTTTGGGCAATCAGCTGCGAACACAGTTTTAAGCTTTAGGAAGGCCCTGCCCAGGCGTCTCAACAGCATCCCTTCCTTTTTCCTTCACAAATGAGCTCCATTTGAGAATCTGATCTTTTTGCCAATATCAGTCTAAATTAGCACTGTAAATATTGAAATCAAATGTTACTACTTGGCCTAATTTTCTTTCAGCCTGCAGTTAATCTTTATTCAGCCTTAATGAGTATTTATTGTGTGACCCTGACAGCTTGCTACTGCTGTGATAAATTATCTGACTCAAGTCCGATTAAAAATGCAACCCTGAGTGCTAATTATCTCAACAGACCTGCTTAATAATAGTATTTCTTGTCAATTATGGAGTCCCAGCATGTGTGTCAATAGCAACAAATGTGCAGGCCTACCTTAGCCGCTGACTTCCCATAATGCTCCTTTACTTGCCATATGTAAATCAGAGTGCTCTGTACCTGTGCTGACCTTTTATTAGCAAACTGTCAAAATGATAAAACTCACCATAGAGAAACCCCCACTACCATACAATTAGGGGCTACAGCTCAGGACAACAGGAGGGCAATCAGACATAGCTAATTATGATGCATCTTACTTATGGCCTGTCCAGCAGGAAGAATTAGCCGCATCTGAAATTTATGCTAGCTTAAGCATGGCCCACAGGAGGATGCTAGTGCAGTAAGGGGGTGGGGGAGGGGAGAGGAGCTACACATAACTCAGCTTTTCAGGAAATCTGGCCTCAGATCTGAATTCAAGTTGCAGCTTGATTACCTAACTTGCTGTCTTACTTTGACTAAATCATTTCATGTGAAAAACTGAGCCACCACCATCTGCTTCCTGGCCTGCAGGCTCAGGTCACAATGAACAAACACCCACTATAGTGCTGTCATACAGAGGCGCTGAGTACCAGTGCCTGGCCCTTTCCTCTACAATGACTAAGATAACAGGCAATAACTGCGTACAAGTCCTGTTCATAAAGCTCAGCATCACAGAGTAGGGAGCCTGGTACTTTAACCTTTTTCCTTCTTGAACAGAACTGAAGAGCTCTGTGAAGAGCCTCTCCACACAGACTACACAGAGCTACCCATCATCTGTAGGCACAAATGCCTTGAACTGTTCAAAGCAAGGGGACTCCTTACTCTAAGGGATGCCTGAGAGGGACATCTGAGGACCATGCTTTGTGACAGCAGAAGCAGCACTGTCGCAGTTGAGCGCTGACTGATTAGTGCCAGCTGTCCTGACCAGGGCTTTATTGTGTTGTCTCCTATGGCACACCTTCTATCATCTGCCCACTGAATATGAGGATACAGAGGTTAAATGATTTCTCCAGTATCCATGGCTGGGAAATGCAGGCCTCAGCTGAAGGCCAGAGTCAAAGCACCGACTTTGTAAAATCGGAGGGATAATCAAAGGTATTGTATTTTCCACCACAAGGGATGGCAACGGGAGCTGCAGGATGAAACGCCACACTGCTATGGAACATACTAATTAATGATCAGGAACAAGACAGAATCCACACCTTTCTCATCTCTACTGTGACAAGCTACAGAGTAGCTAGGCCAGAAGCCTGAAATGTAGGCTTGAGAAAGGGCCTCACTATGTAGCCCAGGCTGGCCTTCTGCTTCTGTCTGACTGTTGGGATTGCTGGTGCGAACCACCCCAGCCCTACTCTGGTTCTTTCAAGGATATAGAAGTCCTGAGGAACAGGGATAAAGAAGTGCTTTTAGATTCAGTAATTTCAGCGGCACAGATTTCCACTGGCTATCACATCCAGAGAAGCAGGTTCTTTCATGTTGGCACACTATACCTGTTTAACACTGTTACCTTCTTGCTTCACTCCTGGCTCTTCCTAGGCCAATGGAACCACATCTACAGAAGACCAGGGCTCTCAGCACACTCTGGGTAATCTCAGATACATGTTGAACATCCTTCCATTAGAAGGACATGGTATCAAGTGAGCCCTATTGGAATACAGATGTTCTTAACACCCATATTTGGACTGCCTAGCCTATTCAGAGGTTAGAGCATGGTTCTGCTCTGTGATGGTTCAAATGGCATTTCCTGGGTGGCCACACCCTAGATGACTGGCAGAAAGGCCTTAGATTGTGAGAAACCACTTAGGGAAAGCAAAACAGCCCGGATGCCTGGGTCAGAGCTGGGGGCTGCATACTGACAGCTAATGAGGCCCAGATGTGCTTCTTGGTGACAGAGCAGGGAGGTATAAGACACACCCTCTTCCCTGACACCTCGAGCCCCACTTCATGACTTTCTTCACAAATGATCTCCACTAGGGAGCCAATCTCTCTCCTCAACGGAATACCACATTAGGGTCACAAGTGTATATAAATCCTAAGCGGTGTGGGCTCAATGTTTTCTCAGTGATTGTCCAGTCAGTCATCCTGTTCAGAGTGTCTATTGCTTTCCTATAAGGGAACTGTGCCTGAATGCTTGGATACGCGCTGCTAATTGTCTTCTGGGGTGAGCCCCAGAGCCCTTTCTCCACGCAGAGCCCAGGGGCCTCCCCTGAAGCAGCCTGAACCATCGTACCCATTGTTCTGTCAGGGTAAACCCAGCTTTTAGCTGGGAGTAGACATGCACACCGCCATGTGTCTTCTGATTGTCACACTTCCTTCAGTTCCTGTGACACAACCCAACGCTGATATGGAAATTGCTAAGTGCCATATACCCCCTTTGTGTATAACATCCACTCCAATTCCACATACGGCTTTTCAGGAACTATGGAAACACATCCTCTACAGACACAGTTTAGCAAGAAAGTTATTGCCCCATTGGGCAGAGCGCAATGGCCTGATACTGTTTAGCTCTCGCTGAATGCTACAAAGGGGACTAAATCTTTCCAAACACTTTAGCAATAAGGAATGCAAGCCATGTGCCCAGCGTGCTGCTGGCACCACACTTGTCTTCCCTAAACCCAAATTGTTCTTAGCCTGTCTCCAACTCAGCATGCTGACATGTGCCTCAGCGTCTGTGCCTCCAGTGAGTGTGCACAGTTTTAACGGCTTTTTGCTCCCCTGCATATCAAGCCCTTCATTTGCTGGCATTATTTAGAAGACAGAGCTTGGTGACACATTTCCACTGAAAAAAAATCAAGTAATCTGAAGCACAAACCATGACTTATGTATGGATTATAACTTGTTTTGTACATGGCTGCCAGATTTGAGTAGCTTGCTTTTTTATTCCCACTTTATAATGTTGACCGCATCTTAAAAATTAATTATGCCTGCTATTTATTTCACAGTTCTGGTCTCAGGCCAGCAAAAATAATTCCTTGAACTTGACTGCAACATATGGCTGACTTTTGGTAAAGTCACGTTCTCCCAGAACGGCCAGGGTCACATGAGAACCCTGGGCGGTGCTGCCTGCCCGAAGCTGTTTCCATTAGCAACGATTTTCCTAAAAACACATGTCAGCAGTGACTACTCCAGCAGGGCGAGTGAGGCCAGCCCGGGGCTTTGTTTCTATTTTGAGGCCTTACTGGTCTTCCAAGGGGTGGAAGAAGAATTTGGATCATCTGGCTGGGCAGGAAATCCCTCGCCTAATTTCCACTTCTCCAAGCCACACCCTCTTTGCAAGCCTACCATCAGCTGCAATATGACGTTTAATACATTTTAGATTATAAAAAGTAGTCTTTGGCATTTCCTTACCATGCATTAGCATCTTAAAGTGATCATGAACCCAAAAGAAAAAAAAATCTGTAATCGAGGACCTTTGTTAGATCAAGAAATCAGTTGTTATTTGGGTACAGCACTTGAGGGGTCTTAAAAGTATTGTTTCAGGGGCCAGAGCTTAAACACACAACTGCTGGGTCAGGATACTAGAAAGTCAAGTAAAAGCAGATGACATGATAGTGCTGGTGCAGGAAACACGTGATGGAGCCTGCTGGATTGGAGGGGACCACTGTAACTTTTCCTGCACTGTGGCTCTTTCTTCAGCCCTGGGTAGAGCAGGAAGCCCTGATTTCCAGGGGTGGGGGGAGAGTGGGGGTGTGTGCTCTGCTTTGCTTCTCTTGGGCTCAGGAGGTCTCCGAGGCTTCTGCCCATCATCTTTTCCATTTTTCTCTTCTCCTCTTCTCCACCAAACTACCCAGGTTTGGTTATGCTAGTTTTTATGGTTATTTAATTCCCTACAGGTCAGTAACCAATACCCATGGGAGGCTCTAGTTACCCGCATCTGTCACTCTGGGTTCTCAGTGTCAGCAATGGCTCTAAGTAGAAAATGCAGACTTCTGATGTGTGGACATAGTCTATAGCGGTAGATTTTTTTATTTTACAGTAGTTTCTGAGAGTGTAGAAGTGCCTCAGGGATTGCAGACAGTCTTCACACCTCTAGCCTTCTAAACTGTCGCAGTGGGGAAGCTCAGTTTATCTGGAGACTTGTCTACAATTTTAGTAAATCAATTTATTCTGGAAAGGAAAATAACTATTCATGCATATCTCTTAGGGACAGATGTTTTTAAGAGGTGCCCTAAAAATGGCTTTGCCTACCATGCCATTCTGGGGTCACTGAGCGACCAGGAGTGATTTGATGTTAGCACCAGCTTACTGGCGAGGGATTACACAAGAAGGAGTCTCCATATTCTCCTCAGGATGATACATCAGCATCACTGAAGTTGCAGGGTATCCTCAGGGTTCTGAGACGCTTCCAGAAGTTACCTGAGATGTGTGGAAAGGTACCCCTGGGATGTGTGTCATCCTTCACACACCAGAGTTGCTGCACACTGGAGATAAGCATTGGTTTTCTGAGCTCCCTGGGAGACTCTATGAAGGGCCATGAATGAAGTGAGTGAAATGGAAACCATTATTCTAGGCCACTGAGTGGTTCCAAAGGTGTAGGAGCCCTCGCTTTGTACTCCCCTTTCACTCTTCCTACACGGGGTCAGATGCAGGACGCCGCAGCACTGAGTGAGAGCGAGGCTGGGTGGCTTGAATACTTTCTCTTTACTATTTAGTCTCAATTGCAAAGACAGATTTACACAGAGAGAGTTAGATAAAGATACTTGTGAACCCAAAGGCAAAGGTTTTTGTTTTTGTGTCAGTCCTTGAGATCATGCCTAGATGTTTACTAAACCCTGCTGTTATTTATTAACTAAAGAGAGGACAGATTATCACCAATGCCATTGTCCTAAAGAGGAAAAGTAATGTAACTCAAAATACTTTGGAACACTATGTTATATACAATGAATTAAGCTAAGAATGGCTCTGTGTTCTTTGTGTTGTTTAGACTGAAGTCTTAGATCATTTTTGAAGTTGAATTGAAAAACAATTTATTTTCCTCCTTAGGAATAAAAGTAAAAAAATCATATGTCTGTTAGGTGTGACTGTTACTGCACCACATACCACAGGCGATGCGCATTTGACTATCTTGACTATGCATCTGCAGCTTTCTAGTAGGATCAGACTGTTTAATTACCCTGCCTGGAGATGCTCACAATGGCACATGCTTGCAAAATAGTTTTAAATGCTTTCAAACGCTTCCAAGATTAAAATAACCATCTTGAGTTATTTCTCCTTGTGCTGACAGTTCAATTTCATTTCATCTCTGGGTGTTCTTCGTCTTCCATGCAGTCATAACCACTGCATATTAGCAGCCATTCATAAAGAGCTGCATAATAGGAACAGTTTGTTTGCTAGGAATCCGCCCCTCACAGTCTGTTTTCTGGTTTGGGCAATTGAGGCTCAGAAGGTC
The DNA here is from genome assembly GCF_900095145.1 of Mus pahari. Lineage (NCBI taxonomy): Eukaryota > Metazoa > Chordata > Mammalia > Rodentia > Muridae > Mus > Mus pahari. The sequence goes on from NC_034591.1 coordinate 71,485,758, forward strand.
TTTGCTATTCCTTTCAAATAAATCTGCTTTTCTACAGCATGCATTTCTTGACATTTGGCATAATTTATTCGACACTGCTTAATTTTTTTCTCTTATTCATTATGATCTGTAAACAAACCAGACCAAACCAAACCAAACCCTAGGAACTTCCAAATGTAACAAATCTACCCTTCGTTTGGTTACTTACATTGCTAGTGACATATGGTAATAAATAGCCATCACCATCCACTCCTCATTGTAGATCAAAGCCTTGGGTGCTTGATGAAATTTTATTGGTCTCTGCCCACTGACTCTCGGAGGGCTGCTCAGCTCCCTGGGTGCGGAGATGCACCCTGATCACTAACAGCTGGGCAGCTCTACCAGCCAGCTCTGCCTGCAGCCTCCAGGGCGGCCTCACCAACTCTCTTAGTTCTGCTTTCATGGTACCCATGAAAAGGGGACTGGAGAGGATGCTAGGAGCAACGCAGGTGCATGTAGCTGCCGATAGCATGTGGGCTTCACCAAGCAGATATGCTGCTTGGCTGGAGATTGTGTTATTGTAGGGCTAGTTGGCCACTGAAGGGACCTGAGAAGCTAAAAGTCAGCAGCTAGGCAAAGGGGAACTCTGAAGGACTTTGCTCTGGGAGATTTATTGGCCCTGGGGGCGTTTACATCTGTGCTGAGTTCTGAGCATTTTCCTGACTGCTTTATGCTATGGTCCTCTGGCTTATGCCACAAAGATGGTCAAATAAAAACTACATGATGGTATTTAGTAAAATTTATATAGGGGCAGCTGCTTCATTCCTCCCACCTGAGTCTCATCTAATCGAATGATTCTAGCAGTAAATATTATAGACCTTAAGGTTTCTACGCAAAACATAGTCTCCCTCCTCCCCATGTTACCTACTCTCATACTACAATGCTTACAGAAAAAGAACCAAATCAAGCTGGGTATGGTACCAATGCCCCTTATTCAGAAGTAGAGGCAAGGAGGCTACAAGTTCAAGGTCTGTCTCACTAGTTACCTAATGAGACCTTATCCCAAACAAGCAAGTCAACCCAAGCCTTAGTAATGGTCTCTAAATATGGTGACAGTGGCTACTAAGCATTATACAACCCATGTTTTCCAGAACTGGTGACAATTCTAGCCTCTAGTTGCACAGCCACCGAGGATGGATCACCTTGCGATGCCTAAGACCACAGTGGCAATCAGAACTGACAACCCACAGGGCAGATTACCATCTCACCTTTCTGCTGGCTTAAAGGACAGGGGAGACCAGAGTTTAAACTATCACACCTTGAAGGCAGTAGCTGAGTTCTAGAGCATTCTCACCAGAACCATAGCACAGCTGTGCTAAGTTTCACTCTAGAGCAACAGTTAGAAAAGGGCAGTTTACTTCCTAGACCTTTTGTCTTTAGACATATACAGAAACATGTTTCACAACACTGCATGAGAGGCTGTTACCAGATCAACAAAACTTTAATTCTATATTGTCCAGGGAATACACCGAATTCTCATTGTGTGCCATAAGCTTGATATTTTATTGAATCTAATAATTTGTGTGCACCGTATCACCTAAGACTACATGAAGCATCTGGCCATAAGATCTCTAAGTTAGTGGTTTCCAAAGGCTAAGCCAGAACAAAAGAATCACAGGGATTTAGTAAGGCCACTGCTAGAAATGCACCTTGGCTCCAACACTCTGAATTCCAAGGACAGAAGACACAACGTCACATAAAAGATCATTTATGAAAACACACCAAAGCAGGTGCATTTCTGTTTTGAGTGGTGTCTGAATCAATGCTGCTATGTTTTCTACAACTTGGCTCATTCTTTCAAGATATTAAAGCTATTTAAACTAAATATTTAATTGTTTCTATACAATTAAATTGTACACCTCCAGTGTACTCAGTAACAGTGATTAAGCCCATCAACCTATTTGAACTACTCCTTGCCATCAGGACATGATGGTTTCCTGTAGGAGTATGATAGTTGCTCACACTGGAGCTCCACTGAACAGTGGTTCCAACGTCAGCATTTCTGGATACATTAGCCCTGCTAAGCCAAAGGACGGCTTTGTTAACTTCCTAAGATGCACATGCTTCTGCTCTCTCAGTAACATGATTTCTTACTGTTTTAAATGACTACAAGGCAGAAGTATGCACTCAGTATGCTGAAGAAGCAGCCTTATTGTCACGTCTCTGATTCTGGTTATTTTTCCTTGGTGACTGCTAGAATGTAGGTGTGTCCACTCTTTTTAAAAAAGTTCACTAAACAAATACTAAAGATTCTGTATAACTACAAATGAATTGTTGGAGTATCTAGCTAGGACTTGGTGTCACTATTCTTTTCTTTCAAAAGGCAGAGAACACTGTGGATGTGGTGACCTGTAACCCTAGTGGTGAAAGGCTGAGGCAGGAGATTAAGACTCTGAAGCCCACCTGATTACAGAATAAGACCCTGTCCCCAAAACACCAAAACCAAAGTCAAACATACACCACAAACTACCAAAAATTAATGAATAAATAAATAATCGAATAGTAACAACATATTATAGGAGGACGAAAAGGGCACGTAGGTACTGCCTAGCTTTAGGTCAGCACATAGAGAAGTGTCTGCTGTAAGATGAGCAGATGGCTGCAGATGGGACCCCAGGCTGCTTCCAGAGTCTTAGGTCCTTCTCAGAAGGAACTGTTGAGCAGAAATGTGGTTCTGACTTCTTCCACACCTATCCCCTTTCTTCCTCAGGGCAGAGTACAAAATCCTAGTCTTCAAAGTTCCTTCTTTAAGGTAAATGCTCAATAAATATTTGTATGATAAAACAACCTGTTTACAAGTCAGGGAGGAAGTATGTGTCAAGAGCAGAGTCATGGGCAGCTGCTGTGAGCCTGTAGGGAGGAAGGCCCACAGAAGGAGAGGAAGCCGATGGTACCACACAGTGGAGGCAGTCACTTGCAGACAAGGTGTAACTAACTCTGAGGATGGGGGAGGTTGGGGGCGTCTTTCTGTCAAAGGCAGGTTGTGAGGGGTCAACTTAAGTTTGTTAGCTAGAAAAGATGACGGTATTGATTCCACATTAAGTAAAATGTTTTCGGTTCTTTGCCTGTGCTATGCATCCCAAGACAGGACGGAGAGTTCAGTTCAGCCCACAAGCACACAATTATTCGCTAATCCATCCACTCCCACCCACTTGCATTCCTTCCTGGGGCCCTTGGTAAACTAACAGCGGAAACACAGATCAGCTGAGAGAAAACCAATCCCTTCAGGGCTTCCCAGAGTGGCTGGGCTTTAGCTGGGATGGGAGCTGTCTCTCTCTGGGTCATGAATCACCCAGGGGACAGGACTGGGGCAAACCATAGCTAGCTACAGGCTGGGACTAAACAGCGAGCATGTTCCTTTTCTATTAAAATCAGATGTTATCAGCTGCAGTCTGTTTTCATCTCTTTATAAGCACAGGCACAGAAATGCATTTAAAACATGTTTGAACCATTCTCAGGAAAAAACACATTAAGATATTTTTATTCTTATGAGAGTACAAACATGATGGGGATTTGAAGGCACCTGCTAACAATATTCAATATAAAAAGTCTTACCTATTTGATCCCTTAAATGTTACCAAATGGAACTGCATCCTGATCAACAAAGAGCTTCATAATATTAAACACAATCATCTTTGGGCAGGGAAAGAAGTGCCGTTTCCTCTGGCTCTATGAAGGCAGCAAGTAGGGTAGGAGAGCTAGCTGCAGTGGGAGCAGAACTTGGCTCACTTTATTTTAAAAGCATGGACCAAATATTGAATGATATCAAACTCAAACCGTCCAGGCTATTACAAGACAGAATGAAGACAAGTCAATTAAGGTGATCTGGTCTCATGCCTGAAAACAGGTCCAGCCAGGCTCCACCAATCTTACTCCTAGGTGAGTAAGTCTTAAGCCTGGACATCTTTAGGGTATTAGGCTTCCTGTTAATGACAGTCAAAGAGTATACAGTGTCCAAACCAAATTCTGGCATTCATTTAAAACATGACTCTGGAGATTTAAATGTATATGTATACACTTAACATAGGATCCAAAGTTTTAGTTAACACGGCATCTGATATGCACTTAGCTGGAGAGGTTGCTGACTGCAAGCTCAGCCTTGAGGTGGGGAGACAAGAGCAGGTTTCTAAGGACTGTGACAACTTTCGCAGTATCCGTGCTCTCAGAAAGCTTGGATACTAGGATTATCTTATAAATATGGCTCCAATTAGGGGGCAGGTGACACTCACATTCTCCGTGGGGTCTGGTGGGAGAGGTATATAGGATAAGAAACATTCAGCCAAGCAGCTAGAAACTACGGACATTGAGTTGATGTTTTAACAGTTCTTGACAGAGCAGGGCTAAGAAGTATAAAATATAGACCATGTAAGTCATAGGCTAAGGCCATGGAAGTGCTGAATGCAGTGCCCATGGCTGGGTTCAACCATGCACTCTTAACTCCTCTGTTATCGTTCCAGTCAGTCTGTTGAAGCAGCAAGACAGAGGCTTCACAGGGCACACTGCAGACGGCCGGAGACATCAGCACAAGTCTGTTCTGGAGTAATAATCATTGCCAGGCTCTCACTCCAGCCTAGTTCTCAAGTGTGGATTCCTGGGGTAGCAGGGACCACAGCACTTCTCTGAACCAGCTTTCATCTCCAGCTACCCTGCCTAGTCTGAATGGCCCAGTGAGGTACTACTGGGTATACAGTGGAGACAAAGAAGACTTTTGGAAGTGTGGTACTGATCATACCATAGAGGGACAGTGACTTTGCAAGAAAATATTGTAAGCAGTGGGTGACCAATAAGTTGGAACCCTAACTCAGGAGAGTGGCCTTGGTGGGGCCTCCTTGTCCACTGATAGCATCAGTTTGTGTTTCAGCTCCTAAACAGAAGCCCATCTGCACTTAGCTCATCCACAAGGTCACAGTCAGCTACTTAAAGAGACTCAGTATATCCACTGTTAATGTGGCCAATAAAGGTGTCTGCTTTGGGCAATCAAATGTATGACAGTGACATCTATGATAGGGTGGGGTGGGGTGGGGAGGCAGGCTTCCCTAGTGTGTGAACAGATCACCCTCCAAGTACTGTTCTTGATTCTCTGTTGTCTCCTAGTTGATTTTAATTAACCCACAGTAAAGAGTCTGGACAATAAGTTTGTATGGTCTGGCCTACGTACATAAAATACATATTAGTCTTTTTATTCAACATTAGTTTCTGTCAGATCCGTGAAAAACAGAAAAAAAGCAAAAATAAACAAATAAGCCAGTTATCAGTGAAACACACCCTTTGTAATTCACATGAAAATGAGGCCACTTCACACTTCCTGACTTCAGTGTTTTTAGAAAAGGAAGAGTAATTTATATTATTTAATTTCTAGCTGTGATAAGTTGAGCAGCTCTTTCCTGGGGCTTTGCGAGCCGTCTGCAGAGAGTGCTCTCTATGGCGCACGTTCTGGACTCAGTTAATTAGCTTTCTGGTGAGTGTTTTCCCGACAGACATCATCTCCCTAAAGCCTTGAACATGTCTTGGCTTCTAAAAGCTAAATTACTAGTGTTTTTTTCTGTTTGTTTGTTTCTTTGTTTTTGAGCTTCAGGCTTCTGGAGGGTCAAGACCAAATCTGAGATTGTGGCACAGATGAGATTTGTGGCACAGATGAGACTGTGGCACAGATGAGATTGTGGCACAGATGAGATTTGTGGCACAGATAGATTGTGGCACAGATGCCATTGCTCCTTAGAGCCTCCAGGAGTCAGCCCAGTCCCCAAACTCAAGATGCAATTTGATGACATTTTTACTTTATCATTGATTGTAAGGTCAATGAAGGATTTGTTTATGTCAGCCTGGGGTGCTAAGACTATGCAGGGACACAGTAAAGCATGAACTTGACTTAGAAGTTCAGGTTTGGGAGGCCCAGCCCAGCAAGGTTAGTGATTCTTCTGAGGTAAGAAAGGCTCCAGGAGGTCCATTTGCATTTTGAACCTTTTACATTTGCATCATGCATGCTGCCCTTTAGTTACTCTGTTCCCAGACTTACTTAAGCAATGAGTCCCTCTGCCGGTTCTCAGGTGGATAACCTTGTTCACCAGCACTGCTGATGGTGGGGTGACATCCTGGCATGAAGGGACAGTGAAAAGGGGTCCAGGAGGCCTTGGGGAAGGTGCTGAGGACCTTAAAGGCATTTCTCAAGGATCAGACTTTGATTCTGCCCTGAGAGACACCACAGTGAATAACGTATAATAAGGGCACCGGGGACTTGGATCTACCCTTTAGCCCTCTATGCTTCTGTGATAAAACAAGTGGCCATATAAAACAGGGCGGTCTCCACCACAACTGCTCTGATTTTGCCATGTAGCCAAAGAGCCTCACTGATGGCATGTTCCTTGGAGTTGTGACCCAGATATTAAAAACCAATTGTGTGTGTGTGTGTGTGTGTGTGTGTGTGTGTTGGGGATGTAATGTAGGACCTTTGTGTCCCAGGTAGACTTCACTTGGTTTTTCAAGAATGAGATGTGAACATGGTTTCATGTATGGAGTAGAGCTATTTTGTGCTTTTGATTTTCCAGGACAGGTGACTAAGGTTCCAGAGGGAACAATATCTTAATCTTGCAGAGGGAGCAATATTTTAAGATGGTTCATCTCGCTGGGTCTGGATGTTTCTGCAGTTTTGTTGTTGTTGTTGTTGTTGTTGTTATTGTTATTTGACTTTTGTTTTGTGGTACCAAGCATAGAACTCAGGGTCTCAAGGATGACCATAAAGCCACACCCCTAACTCCATTTGCAGGAGGATATAAAATCAGCTGACTGGATTGCAAATGCCCAGGATTCTAGAAACAGATATATTAAAAAAATTCAGCAAGAAACAACTGAATAACAATGGATTTGGGCTGTCAAATGCCTGGCAATAGGAAAGGCACTTGCCAAGCCCAATACCCTGAGAGAACTGATGTTGACACTCATACACATGTATTATAGCACACTGTGTATGCACATATATGTGTGTGCATACATATGCACACATATGTGTGTGCATACATATGCACACATATGTGTGTGCATACATATGCACACATGCACACACACAGTATATTGACTCAAAACTAAATCTAAACAAGGTGCCCTGGATGACCTGGAGTGCTATGTGCTCCCAACCCAGCTCCACTGTTGTGAAATTCTGTTATCTAAGGGTCTCGTGTTTTAAGTTGCTGCCTCACAAATGTCTCTGCCCTGTCCCTACACAACCGCAATCATACAGTGAGATTAACGAAGCACAGGCACTTGCTAAGGATTTAATGGCTTCTTAATTGAATGGGGTGCACACACTGCTAAAACACTATGACAAATCATAAAAGCTTCTTAATAAGAAGTCTCAATTAGTTAATTAAAATTTGCTAATTGAAAACTCTAAGAATAGCATGTAAAATATTTCAGACCTCTAGATATGGCAATAAAACACACATTAAATGTGCCCACCAGGCAAGCTCTCCATATCTGTGCCAGGAGAGACCTTTGTCACTGAAATAAGAAGTGAGGGAATAGGTCATCCCATGGAAATCTTGAGCAGGTCTAATATATGAGGCACGAAGATTATTTATCACATGGCGAGCAGATGCAAGGGGTGGGGCAGTGTTTACTCAGGCATCGTCACTTCTGCCCCTGTACCGCTCCATCTCTCCATATAGCATACAGGCACATTTAAGAAATATTCCACAAGTCTTAAAATTCTGTATATTTTAATATCTTTTCCTGAACTTAAAGGATACCCTAGTTCAGGGTGGATTAAAAAAAGAAAATGCTTAAAATATACATCAAACAGATCACCAGTGAACTTCTATAAAGAGCAGGTTAGATGTTGTAAGGTAGGAGTTAATGACTATGGAGATCTTAACCACAGCCTAGGCACTCTCCTAAGGGCATCTGGGTCGAGTACCTTATGTAGTACTTGTCACACTCTAGCGAGCAGCTATTTCAACTCACCCCATTTTACAGACCCAAAACTGAAACATTAAGTAATTTGTCCAAGGCCACGCAACTATAAGGGGTAAGGTGAGATCTTAATGCCACCATGCATCTCCAGAATCTTTGCATATCAATAGTAAACTCTCTTATCTCCCAGGGGTCCTGGTATGCAGTGTGATAATATGCAATACATGATTTGTGTGTGTGTATATACACATATACACATATATGTATACACATATACATATATCATATAGTACATATTATCATATACATCATATATGTGTATCACTATCCAAAGCTAATCTCTGTGTGCCCCTCCTCCTTGCTAATCACCATGCTGCAGAATATCCAGGAGAAGCCAGTTTCTATTTGACATCACACATATGCCCAAATATATCTGTTGAAGACATTAAAGAGTTATTTTGGGAAAATATTTTCCCCAAATAAAGCCTGACTGAGAGTCAGCAACGGCACGGAGAGGAGGAGGAGGAGGAGGTGAAGCTTTGCCAGGGTTGGGAGAAGCTCAGTGTGGGGTAAGTTAAGAGTGCAGTGCTGACTCTGATGCTGGTAAAGCCTGTCCTCTGGGCATTCTGTACCAAACAGGGACAGGCCTTATTGAGCCAGTCAGTAGGCTCTCTGGCTAGTGAAGCGCTGCATGTCTGGATGTGCCACTGTATGCCCCACTGTGACAACTTCTAAGAGCACACTGCATCTTTTCATCAAAGGCTCTCTGTCATCCCCTGTCAGCAGAATGCTATTCTGGTCCAGCACTAACATCACGAACAGTTTGGGATCCACATTCTGTAGGTGCCATCCATGCATCACAATAAGATGTTAAGAGTGTTGTTCTGGGCTTCTGTTTCCCCTTGTTAAGGTACACCCCTCAAAAGGACAAAACCTAAAACAAAATCCGACAAACATAATGTTTGTTCTAGGGGCACTCATACTATTTGGAGGATTTCAGATGACAGAAAACTGATCAAAGTCTGCACACTGATGCTACCTGAAGGTTACTGGTCCCTGAGCAGCACTTTGCTATTTTAACATGACTCCTTAGTTGGGGGGTGGTAATGCCAATATTAGAATGGCTACTGATGCACTTGTCATAGTGTGGCTGCTGGGAATGTCTCTGGGGTTTCACCATTTCTCCTAGCCCAAGTTTGGGTGTCTATAGAATCTAAGTTTTTGCTAGAAAACGTATAGTGAACATTATTATCCAAAATGGTCATCATAGCACAAAAGTTAAAGACTTCTGGAAATATTATGAAAACATCTAAACTCTTTCTCCAGCATTTCTGAGAAACTCTAAGAATCTATATGTAAAACATACTGGCCCAGTAAGAAACATTGCTTCAGTGTGATTTACAATAGTGAAGTTGTCAGCAGTGGCCATTGAAAACAGAAGTTTTGAAGATGTAGCTATATGAAAAACATTTGTGTCACTACAGTTCAATGTATGCCCCATTTATAACTGCATACAGTTGCTTACAGAATCAGAATGTGAATTAACCAACTAAAGAAGATTCTAAGCCTGTGAAAACTGTCATGGCTCGCCTCTGTGGCTGCAGATCTGCTTTCCTGTTTCCCACCAAAAGAAGACATAGCTTCTGAATGGCCTAACAATAGCTTAAGTGTTTTATGGGGAGCTGAGGAACCAACCTGGTGGTCTGATTCTTAAACACACTGGCCAGGTAACTCATCATCTGTGTTACTCCTTAAAATATTGGCTAAAGTGGTCAAGCTAATATCTTTTTTAAAAAAAAATCATTAAAATGAGAGTGAGCACGAGAGAAGCATGCCCAGTCCATCTGTGGCTTAGAACCTATCTCAGTTTCCTGTTTGTAAGAATGTTCACGTGCATTTCTTTTCTGAACACTATCAGTATGAGAAACAGCAGAAGAGAGCTGTAGCTCTTCCAGAATTGAAGGCAGCTGTGACAGTTAGAGGACTTCCCTCACACACATGGACACTCATGGCAGAACCACTCAGACACAAATGTTAAAATATGGACACCTTGTTCTGCCCCATGAAATCTAAGCAAAGATCTAACTCCTAACAGCACTAAAATGTTGGATTTCTCTCTTTATACTCAGCATAACTTAAATTTTTGGTATTTTTTTTCTAAAACAGATGAGCAAACAAAAATCCAAGTACCTAATAAAAAATTTATCCATTCTATATGGAAGGCCAAAGCCAAAGTGGAACCAGCTATAAGTACCAAAAGAAAAGTCAAACATGATTATTCTAGATTCACACTGCATGAAACCCAGATATGTAAGCTCTTCTTACAGGTAATCTATGCACACAGAAGTTCTAACCCTGTGCCCACTGACATTTCCAAACTGCTCCTCAAGAAGAATTCGAGTTGTGGACACCAATCTCCTTGAACTTCCCCAAATGTAACTACACGAAGGAAGCTGGTAAGCACCTCTGTGTTTTAAAAGGTTGTATTTTTATGGGACACATCTTTACAGAATATAACTGAGTATATCAATAAAAGGCTGATTAACCCTTCTTGGCATTTACTTCTGACCAAAAAAAAAAAATCATCCTTGTATTTTATAAATCTCAGGTGCTTTAGATTTCAGTCTAAGGGCTAATGAAAAATGAAAGAGGAAAAAAGCCAAAAAATACATAAACGGTTCCTGGCCAGAAGCACTCCTCCTTATCCCTAAAAGAGACTCACTCCTGGACATCTTGTTTGAATTTAACTTCTGAAGTTTGTCTTGTTCCATCTCTACAACAAGCCAGTCAGTAAGGTACAGAGATATGGCTATATGAACAAAAACACATGAGCAATGCAGCCACTGCACATCCAAAGACAAGAGGAGACAAAAAATATTAACTGTCAAGTGACATGTCATTTGGATACACGTTTCTGGATTTTGTCATAGATGTTCGATCTGACAGCTGCTGGAAATATCCGAGTTCTGTAAAACGTTGTCATATAATCAGCAAAAGCAAATGCTTCCTAAGTAGCAAGCTGGCTCTGCTTTCTAGTTCTACAAGACTTGCTTAAAAAGTACTCAGCATCCTACAATTAACTCGCCAACCCTAGGATGAGGGGCAAGACTCTTGCTTCCAGGTTCACGGAGCAGCAGCCTGCATGGACATTGTGTTTAACTCTGGTTTAGAGACAGTGCTGTTTTTTCTCTCTGCCCACTCTTTCTGATACCAGCGTTACATATTTATAGTCATTTCCTTACAAGTACAGTGATGAAACCCTGTCCTTGAGTGGATAGAAGTGGGGATGAGGGAACTCTGGAGTCAGGAGCAGATGGAGGTCCACAGTGCTGTGTGCGGGAGGAAAGAACAACTCAGGAAACAGGAGCTCATGGGAGGGGTGGGACGGGGGACAGGTGGGGCCATGAGGTCAAGCAGGTGAATGAGAAGAAGCAAAGAATCAGCCCCCCATGACCCTAACTGGTGGCTGAACTTCTCCAGCGAGAAAGGAAGGTTTATTTTCTGCTTTCATTTTAGTTGAATCCTTTAAGAAAACCAAAATCTTAGGAACCTCTCAAGAGATGATACTGAGTATCTGGCCTGGAAAGTTCTCTTCAGTGCTTTCTTGTTTTCTTTAATGATCTGGGGTTCTGATCTGGTAACTTGAAATAAAATAATACAAGATGTCAGGATGAGGCAGTGGCTTGATTTCCTAGCTGGTCAAGTTCAGACAGGAAAAGAAAAGCAAAGGAGCTGTGGTAGTTTGAATATGAATGGCCCCAATAGCCTCATGTATTTGAATGCTTCGTTTCCAGGGAGTGGCACTATTTGAAAGATTAGAAAGATCCTAGGTGTGGCCTTGTTGGAGGAAGTGTGTCACACACACATATTCTCTCTCTCTCTCTCTCTCTCTCTCTCTCTCTCTCTCTCTCTCCCCCTCTGTTTCTCTCTCTCCCTCTCTCCCTCCCTCCCTCCCTCCTTACAGATCAGGATGTAGCTCCAGCTATATCCTGCTCCAGTGTCATTCATGCCACCATTCTCTCTGTCATGATGATAATGTACTAAACCTTTGAAACTGTTACTCAAGTCCCAATTAAATGTTTTCTTTCATAAGAGTTGCTTTAATCTCTTCACACCAACAGAACACTAAGAAAGAATATGGAAAAACAGTGATAATTTGAAATGTAGAGAACTGGCTCAAGGGATTTCAAAGACTAGAATGTTTTTGTTTTTGTTTTTGTTTTTTTGTTTTTTGAGACAGGGTTTCTCTGTATAGCCCCGGCTGTCCTGGAACTCACTTTGTAGTCCAGGCTGGCCTTGAACTCAGAAATACGCCTGCCTCTGCCTCCCAAGTGCTGGGATTAAAGGCGTGTGCCACAACGCCTGGCGACTAGAATGTTACTAAATGGCCTAGAGACCATTTTTAGAATATTTTGACAGAGAATGTGCCTGTTTTTGGCCCTTGTATTAACAAATTGTCAGAGGCTAAATTGAAGAGTTTAGTATTAATGGTGTTGGCAGAGGAGATTTCAAGATAGCCTAGTACTGACTGTCATGTTATTATTAGTGGTTACTCTTATGCAGATCTATAATAAAAAAGAGCAAGTTGAGCATGGAAAAAATACAAAGTATACAGTTTGAGAAGAAAAGGAATACTAGGAGGTATAATAAAGCTAAGTCCAGTGTTCAACAAGATAAAATGTTTAAAGAAAAGCCTGATGATAAAATAGAATGAAGGGAGTAGTGACCCACTTAAGATTCCCACTTGTGAAAAAGAATTAATAAAAAGCTTAATCTCTAAGCTGTTGCAAATGTAATGAAGCAAGAGGGTCAAGCTCCAGCCCCATCAAGCAGCAGAACTTCACAGCTTCTGCTTAAGAGTCGAGGACACGAGAAGGGGTTGTGGAATGTCTCCCTAAATGGCTAAGGAAAACCATTGAGACCAGGCATATGGCAGGGGCATTCCTGCATGGAGATCCAGAAAGGTCACTGTATTGCCTATGAGGGTAATGCCTAGATTTTACTGGTGACCCCAAGATGTTGGATGCAAGAGTTGTGGGATACCCACCTTGGAAAGTTGCTAACAGAGAGTAGAAACAGCCGAAGAGAGAGAAGTGTGCTTCAGACAACAAAGCTGAAAGGAGCTGAAGATTTAAACAGCATTTTGACTCCAGACATGGAGATGCAGAATTTGGAGTTTGCACTGCTGGTTTTGGTCTAGTATTTTCTTTCATATCCTCTTGCCTTTTGGAATGGTAATATATATTCTGTTCCACTGTATATTAGAAGTATGTGATTTGCTTTTTTATTTTTATTTTACAGGGTTATAGTTAAGAGGTTGCAATCAGAAGAGACTTTGAACTTTGGATTTTTAAAAAGTATTGAAACTGTGATAGCCTCTGGTGACTTTTGAAGTTGGACTGTCACCAAACATCACACAACAGTCCCAGTGACAGTGCAGAGTGAGCTCCCAGGTGAGGAAGTTGCACTAACTGGAATCAGGCAAGGGGAAAGCCACCACCTCTGAACCCCACAAGGGCTGCCCTGAGTGCAATGACTGGGGACTGAATTACCACCTGCTTAGGTTGGGATAAAACAACAACAACAACAACAACAACAACAACAACAACAACAAAAAACTCATTCATTTGGTTTGTATCAGCAACTAGAGATAATGATACAAAATAAAACTGAATATTTAAACTACTTAAGTTTGGGAGTTCCTCATCGTCTGCATGTCTGGTTAAAGAACTAGGCATTAGTAAATACCAAGCTATAGGTTTTCAGAAGCAACTGTGTCAGGAAATCAGAAGCTGGCACGTAAGAGACCTGATTCTCAGTATTATCTCCACCCAACATGGTACTGAGAAAAATCCTCCAACATCCCTGAGCAGTCCAGAGCAATGCTAAGACAGGGGTTACAGAGACCCAGGAGGTCACAGCCCAAGCCGTTTGCTAGCTGTGTGGATTTGGGCAACCAATGAATTTCTGAGTCATGAGGGATGGGGGAGGTGTGTGTATTTGTCCAGAGCAATCTTTTAAAGTAGATTTATGGCTCATCTAAGAAAAAGAGATGATTTCACAAGAAACCAGATCTTCGTAAGTTAACTATGGACTGCTTGTAAGACGGAAAGACTATACATGCTTTATCAAAGACAATGATATGGAAATACACGTAAAATCTTATGAAAGACTAGCATTAGAGTGAAGAGGAGTCCTGACCCTTCCAGAATGCAAAGACCTTAGAATCACAGCATCCGTGTTGGAGGACTGCCGAGAAAGCTGCTGCAACAGGCCTGCTATGCAAGCATGCAGACTAGAGATCAATTCCCAACACCCATGCAAAAAATGAGGTGTGGCAGCGGGGTGTGCTTACCTGAGACCTGGGGAGGAGAGACATGTCTCCGTGTCTCCTGATTACTGGCCGGGCAGCTAGCCTAGCAGGATGTAAGAACCCAGGACCCCGTGGGACCATGCATCTCGGTGGACGGATTCTTTGAAGTAGCATCTGAGTGTGACTCTGGCTTCTAGATGCACCCACTCCCCATATACAAATGTGTTAGGTCCCAGACTCGAGGAACTGAACTCCGGAACACTGTGACATCTCCAGGACTCAGGCATTTGAACCTCTAAATGGCATGTGGAACTCAGTGCCTTTCAATAATGAGTTTATTAAACTAATGACAGCACTTCCAAAGTATCTACACTAGTCAACTATCAGGTACCTATACATGCCATGTATATATTTCTATAACAGTATAAATGTAGCCAGACTCTCGGAGTGTCCCTGTCTCATTCACATGAAATTCTGGAACCCAGTGCTTAAGCTTTCTCATTTGAGACTTAGTTAAGAAACGTAAGTGTCTCATCACAATCTGTCATTTTTACTGTTTTATGTATTTTATGCATTGACTTTCTTTGTAATCCTATACATTTTAGTTCATGAATTTAAAAACATTCCTTTGGAAAGTAAGCCAAGCATTTTTGTTTATTAACAGGGTCCAGTGCAGAGAAAATGCTAACAGGTCCTACTTCCTCAGATGCACATGGGGGTACATGCTGTGACACACTGTGAAGATTCATGACACAGCTAGGGGCACTGCTGAGGGCCACACACAGCAGTGCTCAGTCAGTGGCCATTGCTGAGAATGCATCTCAGCTCTTAAATATCACCAGTTCAGTACAACTCACAAGGAGTTGGTTAGTGCTGTTTGGTAGCTCACTATCCTGATTTGTTGGTGGTCTTGCTTGTTGTTGGGATGGCACATCTATGTGGAGATCCATTTTGACTTTTACAGCTGGAAAGCAGCTGTGTGCAACCCAATGGTGAGGGATGCCAGGGGAGAGCCTGCACTGTGGTTGAGGACAGGAAGGCCTCCCAGGGACAGGGAGCTTAGTTAGCTCTACTGCTCCTGAGCCAATAACCAAGGCTTTGGCCAAGGTGGAGGAAATGAGAGCAAGTTATTTAGAAGCTAGGACGTGGGACTGATCTAAAGCTTGCCTGTGAAAGGGCCTTCAAAGACAGGACCAGGCTTCAGGCTCAGCATAATGAACCTCAATGTGAGAAAATTAAGTAATGTTTCAAATTGAGTCCCAAATCAACAGTCTCAGCAATATGAGTGAACTCTGCAAACGGGAATGCACTAGAGCTACAGAGAGAAGATTCATGGTCTTCTTAATTAACTTCGAGGTGCCGCACATAAGGGGAAAATGATAAATCAAGTAGATTACTGCCAGCATTCTGAATTTCCAAATGAAATAAGAGAGGTATAGCACCTTGAGTCATTTTGTAAATGTGTATGGTGGGGGGAGGGGATCACCAAGGTCATCCCTTACGCTGTAATTTGCCATTCAGTGATTTAGTTTTATACTACATGCCAAGTATTTGCCAGACACTCAGGTGTGAGACAGAAGGAAACAAAGATGAGTGAGACAACTGTTGGATGGGAAACAATTCACACACACACACACACACACACACACACACACCACTCTCTCTAACACACATTGCATAATCACTTGGCAACAGCATTCTAAGAGCTGAGGATGTCATGATGACTGGGATGCAGAAAGTGCCTGACCCTGTGAGGCTTACAAGTTAGAAGGGAAGCAGGGACTCAACACTATCAAATAAACCAACAGATGCAGGCAGCAAGAAGTAGTATAAAAAATGATGATGAAAAATGATGGCTCAGGATAGAGAAATCAGGGAGGCAATGTAGGGGACATCTATCCAGATGCAGAAAGGAAGGAAACAGCAGCCTGTGTGACCAAGGACTGTCTCAGCAGAGGGGCAAGTAAGCATACTGAGCTCTGTCCTTTGAGTAGGCCAGAGCTCAGTATGCTCTAGGGACAGAAAGTGTGGCTGGTGCTAAGAGGTGCAACTGGAGTAGCGGGAGCCAGTCCTGATCCTGTAGCCCTTTGGCTATGGTAAGAAGTTTTAATTTAATTCTGAGTGTGACAGATCAGAGAGAAAGACACTCTGACTTAGATTTCTACATAGGCAGAAATACATGCAAAGAAATGCTGACTGGATGTCTTAGCAATACTTTCATTGCTGTGAACAGATATCATGACCAAGACAACTCTTACAAGGGACAGCATTTAATTGGGGCTGGCTTAGAGGTTCAGAGGTTCAGTCCATTATCATCATCATCGAGGTGATCATGGCAGCATCTTGGTAGCATGGCATTGGAGGAGCTGAGAGTTTTACATCTTGATGGGAAGGCAGCCAGGAGAGCACTGGCTTCCAGGCAGCTAGGAGAGGTGTTTCAAAGTCCATCCACATAGTGACACATTTCCTCCAATAAGGCCATACCTCCTAATAGTGCCACTCCCTGGGCAAAGCATATTCAAACCACCTCACTACCCACATGCTCCACCACATGCCGATGAAGGGATAGGGAACTCATCTGGGAATTTCAGCATGCTGGAAGCCAAGCTGTGTTCAACTGAGTAGGTTTCAATAGAAAGGAAAAGAAAATGGGGCAATGCAGAAGATACAGCTGAGGCTGGATAGCCTGTGTTTGCCATGGGTGTGTCAAATGCCACAGGCTGGATCGAGTCCAAGTAGCTGCAGGCTAGAGTGGTACCTTTGAGTTTTATCTGAGGCTGAAGATTGAAGACAGTAAAATTAGGAGCAAGCTTGTGTGGACAAGGGATGCACAGAACTGGTAAATTCTGAGCTGCTCCCCAGTAGGCATCCTGCGTATGCAGGAACATAAGGCAGGAAGGACTGAGATACACAGAACTCTGAGGCCACAGGAAGGAGAATGTCAATGGGGAAACTGTTTAGGACAGAGTCCTAGAAATGGCAAAGAGCAAAAAACCTGGGCTTGTCTCTAGATGGTTCTTAGCATCACTGAATTGTTTTAGAAAAGAAAAAAAAATCTCAAAAAAAATAAAAAAATAAAAAATAAAAACAAGGGAAAAAAGCTACACAGTTTACAACTGGACTCAAAGATATGCAAGATTAGTCAGAAATACTGATGAGTAAACATGAGATTCAAAGTAAACTGGCTGGAAGCAAGGGCAGTGTGTGTGAGAGCAAGCCACTGAGAGCACTGCTGGCCCAGGAATGAGCTGCCACCTCTGCAGGCTAGAGACCCATGCTGCCGTGGCACCATCTGCCCACTCCTGCAGACTCTCCTTCCCTACAGTATATTTTCTGCAAGCAATGTAACCAAATTTTGTTGCAGCAAGCCAAAACACAAGAGGGCTCTCTTTTCAGCTTCCCACTGTCCTACAAGACTATATGGTCCCTGCAGAGAACCGTGAGCAGGCCAGGCTGGGAGAGAGGCATTATGGGGGAAATCTGGCAAGGGGCCACCTCAGCTTTGTTTCAATGGATGTCCATAAAACATAGGCTAAGAAAATGGTAGCTCAATGTCTGGTATTTGAAACCTAACAGCATGTAACATGTTTATGGCATGCATTAGGCTACAAACTCAGTCTGGGGCTGGGACACATAACAGAGACTTCAGATCTGGTAGACAAAGGAGGGGCTAGGAAAGCATAGCTTGTACTGCAATAAATATGACTGCTCTTAGAAGACCATAAACAGGTGCTCTTATGAAAAAAGAAATCTGTGCACTTACATTCAAAAGTCAAATGCTTCAGTCTTGTTTGTATAAATAAGAGAAGGCTAGTGCAAGCTTCGCTAATTACAGTGTGTTCTACAAAGTTATGACGAATTATAACTTGGCAAAAAATTAGTCCAACTGAAAAAGCCAGAGAGAAAGGTGGGAAGATTAGGTGAGGTTTTGGAGTGAGAAGAAAAGTGGCAAAGGAAGAAGTTTCCACTAACAGTTTATGTTCTGTAGATGGAGAAATCAAAACAAAGGATACAGACTCATTTTATTTTTATTCAAAACAAGCTCTTGGTGTATCCCCTCCCCCCGAATCCTTGAACACATGGTGCTACTGCTTTCAAGCCCATCTCTCATCCATGCAACATTTAGACCTTGCTGGCAGGGCCTCCACTGAGTCTGCCTCTCTTATCTACGAGAAAATCCCCCATCTGGAGACTTATGACGGCACAATGGAAGCCGTGATGCTGAGCACGGCTGTGAGCACTGCTGGGGTTTGTTTTAGTAGCTAGTTCATTTTTTGGCCAGTCATGATGAACTCATACAGATTTTATATTTGATTAGCTCAAGTTTGTAGAAACACCAACTATATCCGAAGACCATCTAATGTACTCTGCCTCCTCTGAGGCTCTTAGGGGCTCTTGGCTTCAAGCACAATTGCTTGAAGAATAAAGCATTTATTTCTACGCTGAGCCCTTTCTGAGACCAGGACTGTGAGTATGGAGAATTAACACACTGATCAGGCTGGGGTGTAACATGGTCTTTCTTCTATTCCCACCTGGGTAGGAGCTGCTTACCCTCATCAAGTGCAGTGTATTCAGCTTGGCCTCGTGGAAGATCCTGTGGTGGTTTAAATGAGATGCCCTGCATAGATTCAGATATCTGATTCCTTGGTTAGTGACGTTTTTCAGGTAGAATTAGAAGGTGTGGCCTTGCTGAAGGAGGTGTCACTGGGGGGCAAGCTATGAAGTTTCAAAGCCACCTGCCATTCTGATCTCCTCTCTCTCTCTCTCTCTCTCTCTCTCTCTCTCTCTCTCTCTCTCTCTCTCCCTCTCTCTCTGCTTTGAGTTTTTAGCTGCTCCAGCTACCCCTTGTTGCTTCCTCCCACCAGCTGAACTGCAAGCCCATCTGTAAGCTGTTCTGGTCATGGCTGTGTATTCTGGTAACAACTGCAGACTGTTCCAGTCTGCAGCAGCCCCCTCAGCCCCAGTCACCCTCTGATGAGTGCACAGGAGTCACAGTGCCCACAGCTCTAGCTTTAGTTCTGATGGCTGATCATCGGCTCTTAGAGGCTGCTCTGCTCGGCTTAGGCTTCCCACTTCCCACTACAGTCACGTGGTATAGATGACTGTGGTGCCACCCCCTCAAGCATCCCTCCTCTCAGGGACCAGTCTGTTCAGAGCCTAAAGCTCATCTTCTCATAGTTTTTCTAGCTATAGTGAGACAGTCAGTGGTAGCCATTGCCCAGTACATTTTTATGTTGTCAGTTGGATGAATGTGGAGTGGATGTACACAGTTTCAGTTTCTCCCGAAGGCCTTTCTAGGAACATGGGCAATTTTTACAGAAGAAATCTTACTGTTCCCAGAATCATTTATGCACTCACTTATTACTCACAAGAACATTTGTGCATCCCTTCAGTAAACATTACCAAGGGTCAGCAACAGGGTCAGTGTCGTCCTGGAGGCTTGAAAGGCAATGTTCCTGCATTCATGAGGCACAGTTGATGGCACACATTGCCCTGGCTCCTCCAAAGCAACTCTCTCTGCAGTCATTTCTTTCATTAAGATCAATAGAGAAATGACACAGCCTATTTGTTTACACAGCATCGCTACACCATGAGTGCTGGTCTTTGCTTCATGTGAATACAGCAATGAAGGAACTACTAGAATTAGAAAAGGCAGGCATGGTTTGCAGTCTCTGACACAGGTCATGAACAGCACACAGAACCCTAAGATGAGCGGCCTAACTCTGCATCATGCCTACACGAGAGAAAGAGAAGAAACGTCCTGAGGAAAACTCTAATTCACAAGCATTAAAATTAGCAGGTAATTTAGTGAGTGTGTTTTGTCTTACTTTTCTCCAGTTGATCATGAGAAAAAAAGGCAGTTCTGCATTTTGAATTAGAAAAAGAACAGAAATCCATCCTGTATAAAATCTCACTCCTTGGGGAAGCTGAGGATGGAGGTGGAGGTGATATTACCTTAGCAACCTAAAACGATGTTTTCAGAACACTAATCCCTATTAGGTACCTTAAGCAAAAGTACCAAAGAGCCACACCAGAATTACATCACCCCATCTAGAGACTTAGAATGCATATCAAGCATATGATGTGTATAAATCTTGAATTGAGACATAGAATCATTTGCAACCATCTGGCCTTGAACTTGTGATCCTCCTGTCTCAGTTTCCCAATTGCTGGGGTCACAGGTGTGTAACATCATACCAGTTTAGAAATCTATTTCACTTAATTCATGCTCCCCGACATTAAAGCCCTTACTATCCTCCTGTGAGCAGATAGCCTTGTGCGTGTGTGTGGGTTCCTGAGTCACTCTTGAAATTACTGCTCCAAGAAAAACTGTGATTCAACTTTCAAAGTGAACATTAAATCAAATTAAAATCATTCTTAGAGGTCAAACCTACAGCTTGCTACACCAGAACTGCAGGGGAGTCCTAGGGAGAGAACCAGAGCTGTAATGTAGTTAAATATCAAACTTCCATTCAGTAACAGATGAGAATGAAGCACCAGACACCATTAATCTGCAGTCACATGTGATGAATGGTCACATATCAAATGCTATACATATTCAAAAATTAAATAGATTTAGAAATTCTGGTTTATGTTATCTTAATAAAAATATTCTATAGAGAACACAGAATAATTAACAACCTGGGCCATATATGCTATTACATCCACAATGTTATCTCTGATACTTATTTCTAGAGAGCCACAAATGATTACAAAGTTATATTGTAGCCCAGCATGATGGCAGACACCTTTAACTTTAGCATTCAAGAGGCAGAGGCAGAGGCGGAGGCAGAGGTAGAGGCGGAGGCGGAAGCAGAGGCGGAGGCAGAGGCAAGCAGATCTCTGTGAGTTCAAGGCCTGCCTGATCTACAGAGTGAGTTCCAGAACAACCAGGGCCACATAGTGAGACCCTGTCTCAAAAAAGCAAAAAAGTTACCATGTCTCCTGAAGGCAGTTACCTGAACTTCTTGGACAATAAGCTGCAGAATTATAGAGGGGCGGCACACACTCTCGAAAGGTTTTGGTGGTGGAGGTTCACCTACTTTGCCCAGCGGCTAACCCTCCTGCTTTCCTGTTGGCTGCAAGGCTAAGGTGTCCATCCCACTGTAGCTGACAGCTGTTATGTTGGACTGTAGCTGACAGCTGTTATGTTGG
>NC_034591.1:71507673-71536920 GCF_900095145.1 Mus pahari
TCTCTTTCTTTCTCTGTCTCTCTGTCTCTGTCTCTCTCTCTCTCTCTCTCTCTCTCTCTCTCTCTCTCTCTCTCTCTCTCTCTCTCTTGCTCTCTCGGTATTTAGATCAGAGTTCAACTTTAGGTATTGTTTTCCAGGAGATGTTTTGGAGGCAGTCTCTCACTGGTCTGAAACTCACCAAGTGAGGGTGAGGAATTCACCTCTTTCCACTGGTCTCCAAGGACTGGGACTGAGTATGCAGACCATGCCTGCTTCTTTAAATAGGTACTAGGGATTGAACTCAGGTCCTTGTGCTTGCAAGGCAAGCATTTACTAACTGAGACATCTCCCTAACCTTTGCCTTTATCAATAAAGAAATTAAGGAGTAACAACCTTTTTTGGGCCAGGCATGGTAGCCTGTGCATGTAATTCCAGCTCTCAAGGACAGAGGAAAGAAGGCTACTTCAAATTCAAGGCCACCTTAAATTTTAAGTTTCAGAGGCTGCATAGCAAGATCTTATATCAGAAACAAACAAAGCCAACCAACCAACCAAAAGAAAACCCATAAATAAAATAACAAAAACAAAGGAAAAAGAGAAAAACCCATAAATAAAGTAACAAAAACAAAGGGAAAAGAGAAGTATGCTTTTTCTGTTAATCAGGATACTGTTGTCAAGTCAGCATTTCTGCCTTCTTCGGCAGTGCCTTTGTTTAAAATCTCTCTATGTCTCTGTCTCTCCCTGTATCTCTGCCCCCCCCCATGTGTGTATGTGTGTGTGTTCTTTTTGCATTATGGACAGGTTTGCAGCTCTCAATTGTTTGAACCTCTGGCTCCCACACCACTCTGTTTTTATCTCCCCCCCATAAACAAATATCCAGAGTGTGAGGAGTACTAAGTCCCAACACAGCAATCCCCACTTGTTCAGAGTGATAACCTGGCAAGCTTACGAATACTTTCCTTCTAGAGAAGCCACTAATAAGCTTAGTAGTCTGCTATAGATGTCTGCTCCTTTAGATCAGATTGATCTGTCAACATCAGCAAGCTAATCTAGTATAGTCCTATGAATACATAACTAAAGGTTTTCCAGCTCTTTTAGTAAGTATTGGAAATAGTACAGGATCTTTGGAAAACTCAGACATCTTTATGTAATGGAATATAATCTGAATGTATTCTAGCACCATGTCAGAATATAGGTGGTGAAAGACTAGAGGCAGTTTATGCTACTCCTTAGAGAGCCTGATGAAGGAAATAAAAAAATGGCATGCAACTCAGACGCTTTCATTAATTAGTACATCTCTCTGAAAACACACTTCATCCCAAGAACTCGAAGCTGAGTGCAGGTGAGGAACTCAAGCTGTGTCTGGGCAGGAATTAACTGTTTCCTAAATGACACCAAACTGAAGAGTGCAGATAATTCGCTGGCAGACTTCCTCTCCACGCCCTGGCCCACACTCGGGCACCAAGAGACTGGAAAGGCCTTTGCCTTATGGGAAAGGGGCAGCTGATAGAAATGCACCACTGACTTATGGGCAGTGAGTTCACAGTCTCATTAAAGACTAATTTTGCTCTCACTCTCTCCACGTTGCCTGGACAGTGTATGTTTTCTTAACCCAAAGGTGACTTTGAGTTCTTGCCCCCAAATTACTGTCTCCTTAATCATTTGAGTTGGCTGAAACACTAAGTCTTCTTTTAGGTTTGAGAGTCAAACACTAAAGTTCTCTAGAGTCAGGCTCAGAATCAATGGAAGTGAAAACTCATGTTACTCTCTACACACGTGGGGGCAGCTGCTGACAGTGTTTCTACTAAAAGATGAGCTGCTACAGAAGGAGTTTCTGAAACTAAATGATTTCAGCTCGTTAGATTCCAATATATTCTGATACTCCAACTATGTTTTGAATTCATAAAAAGTACCTCTTTCACCCTAGGATTTAAAAGGTTCACTCAGACATAAATCCACTAATCTCTCACACTGCCCTATGAAGTCAAAATAGCATATTCTAACTCTGCATACAAAATACTTCCAAAATGAGCTTATAAATCAGCCATTTTTTCAGACGTATGCACAGTGGGCTACAATCTATATCCCTCAACAAAGAAATAAGAAATCTCCATGGAGATGTTGCACGTTTTCAAACTGAAAGCATTTACTGGGGTAAAAAGACCCATCTAAAGGGCAAAGCAGCAACAAACTGCAGCTGTCTTTCGGGGGTGGCTTACCTATTAATGTAACTGAGGGCCACATAGGTCGGCTGCTGCAGCTCCTGCTTTTCTAAGACACGTGGATCTGTATCTGAAATAAAACACAATTACAAGGATTTTTTTTTAGTTTTAGGTTTTTTTTTTAACATCAGAATATATTAGGTTCCCTAACATAAAGTAACAGAGGGTAAAGAGAGAAAAAGATTAATTTAGAATAGGAAAACTCAGTCCCCAAAGCACAGTGATTTGTTCATTCATTCATAAAAACAAGATATTACATTGCTTTTCAAGAAATTCCAAACATCAACAGTGATAAAATGCCCATCTGTCACACAAGCTCTTGCACAACCCCCTCATAAATATTGGTTTTCACTGCTCACAGTTACAATGCTGGCATGGTTCTCGCTGGTTAATCGGTCTAAGAAGGAAAGCCTCTGTTAATTATGCTCACTTCAATACTGGAACAAATTAGTTTACATTGAAAAGCTCCATCAATTTGAAAATCTATGGAGTATTGTTCTTGTTCACTGAACACTTCTGAGTCCAGCTTCATATTCTGGAGGGCTTGTCTCCGTTTTGAATGTATAATGAATTGATTATAGTTTTTCTAGAC
Source organism: Mus pahari (assembly GCF_900095145.1). Classification (NCBI taxonomy): domain Eukaryota; kingdom Metazoa; phylum Chordata; class Mammalia; order Rodentia; family Muridae; genus Mus; species Mus pahari. The sequence continues at coordinate 71,510,466 of NC_034591.1, forward strand.
TCTTAATCAGAAGCTCACTCAGTGCTCCAGAGTGGACAAACAGCACATTCACGGGGTTTCCCCCAGCCGTGCTTCTCCAGCTCAGGCCAGGTGAATGCGCTCCTCACAGGCAGAAGCGCAGCAAGCTTGCCGCCAAGTTTCCTGGGGAGAAATTACTTCCTGAATCTATGTAAAAAGAATGATTATACAGTAATACACGGGGCCAGCGAGTCACTCAGTACTGTTTACATGAAACAAGGCTTAAGCACTTCACACTCATTTCTTTTCATTAAGACCTCACCCATACAGTCACATTATTAGAAGTCTCTTCGCTGCACTCAGATGTGATGACTGAGCCGGGTTCAAGCCCCTTTGCAAAGTGTTTACCACAATGTTGGATTTGAGATATACGAACTCCAGAGTGCATTAACAGGTGATGGAGGAAGGGAAAGGCATGGTGGCCCAGGTCACAAGTGGTAAAAATAATCAGGTTGGCGTTGCTTTTGACTCTCAGACTATATAACTGCGCAGTAGAACCAGCTTTCTTCATTATGTTCAAGTTAAGAATCTCACGTTCATTCTATCATTTTTTTCTATGCCAAGAATTCCAGGGAACTCTATCTAGAAACCTTCCTTCCTTGGGTCTCTGCCACTGTAAGCCCTTGAAAGCTGAATTAGGAAATAAGAGACAAAAGAGTCTCTGAAAGGCTCCATCAAGTCCGGTGTCAAGGTTTTGGCAGAGCAAATGAGAACAGACCAGTAACTCACATTTCCTCCCCTTTTATATCCAGTTGGGTCTGCAGCTGAGGCTGCAGCTTGGTCTCTGGTTGAGTAATAAACTCAGTAGTTGTCTGGACACAAGGAAGGCACTTTCCAAAGGGACACGATCTTCAAACAGAACCCGTAACACCTACCTAAGTCTGCTGAAATCTCAACATAGCTTTGCTTTCCTGTGCAGAACGTGCTTGCTGGAGGGGAGTCTACAGAATCAGGGTTCAGAGGGCAGAATGTTTTGTCTACACAAACAACCACTGGCAAGCCACACAGGCCCTGGGTACAAATGGCGACGGATACACTAAAGTAACAGATGACACTGGAGACAGAAATCATGAAGCTGGGAAGGAGGTGATGTTAGAGAAACAAGGTCAGAGCAAAAATCCCAGGGGAAGGACTCTCGTGTCTCCACCAAATGACTTGAATTTGAGCTTCGGTGTGGATGGGCCACTGCTCTTTGGAGATGTGATGTTACACAGAGTTAGGTTGAAGAAGTGAGAATTATAGGAGCCTACAATCTGTTGATCAAAGGGGTGAAGGGCTCAGAAGCCAGTACACATTTTAGGCCATCTTTCATTTTTCTTTGTTCTCGTACTTGGCTTCCAATCAAAGGCTCTTCCTACAAATCATCTTCTAAATCACTCCAAATCACTCCTCACTAAGCGTGGTGTGCTTTCTAACGTGCTTTAAATGTTCCTTTCTCACGCTATCCTGAATTTAATTTTTTCTCTTTTATTTGTGTGTGTGTGTGTGTGTGTGTGTGTGTTTGTGTGTGTGTGCATGTGCTCTCTCTCGCACGACCGTGTGTGTAGGTATATACTTTATATTAAATTTTCTACTTCAAGCTTGTAATAATCTGGATCTTGAAGTTCCCCTAAAGGCTTGTGTTGAAGCTTTGGTACTTCGTCTGTAGTACACTTAGAAGGTGTTGAGACTGTGTGGAGGTGGGGTCTAGCAGAAGGATGTTAGGTTACTGGTACCCTTGAAGTGTCCTCCCTCTCCAGCTTCCTAGCCAGGACAAGGCCAGCACATACCAGTCTGTTACTTGCGCCCAGCTATGGGTGGGTTCTGCTCTGACACCACGCCTGAAGGTGATGCAGCCTAAGAGCCACAGGCTGAGAGTCGGAAACTCGGAGCCACAATCAAACTTTTCTCCTAGCAAGTTGAGCCTCTCAACTGTTTTATCATAGAATGGAAATCAGATTAATGCAGGAAGAGTTCCAGTATCTCTCTGAAGAAGGGGACTCAGTGTCTTTTACAACATACTACAGCTCTCAGATTCTTAGCTGAATGGTGCTGCTGTTGGCACCTCGCAAACTGAATGGCAATCTTGTTTGGCAGAGCATCAAGCATGTGCAACATGCAGGTTAGAAGGCGAGATTCTAGAATTCTATTTTAGTTTCCTTCAACATAATTCTACAACCTATGTTTGACTTATACTTAAATTGCCTCAAGTTGTAAGTTGGAGGCAGACTTCAGGGAGCTTCCAAATGTCACCTTTTCTGAAACAAAACAACCACTGGAAGTGCCTTAGGTATAAAGCACTCTTGCACCCCCCCCCCTTTTCCCCTAGATTGTAGACTCTAGTCACCAGTAAGACACCAGAATAAATACCCCCAGGCCTCAATCTTCTTTTTAGATTAAATGACTCTTCAAAGCAACCCCAATTAGAACATCCACCAAAGATGTGCCACCTTGGAAATGAAATGATGTACTTGGCCCAAGTCAGGAGCGACTGAAACAAGGGACTGGAGAGACTGCATCAACTGCTGGTCCCAAATAAACATGGGGGCTGTCATTTGCTTTTTGGTTGCTGTGTCGTGATTATGACTTGCTGTTTTATGAGATTTAATTATGCCACTGAGCACTTCACATTCAGTAAAAGTATAAAAGCTGTTTTCATTATTTCTTCCTCTCTGCCAGCAACATAACTTTCTGATGGTAAACACCCTACAAAGAGAAAGACTCCCGAGATAGACTGGCTTTATGAAGTAGGATGCTTGATTCTAAAGGCAAAGGGAACATCATCACCTGGTACCACAGAGTCTCTCTAACCACTAGATAGTGTTGAGCTTTACAAAGAAAAATCTCCTTATACACACATCATGCCATTCAGAAATGATTTAGACCACAGTAAGTCACTGCAATGGGTAATCTAAAAGGAAATAAAATGTGCGTATAATGTCATCTCTCAAACAATTCTCTGGCTTGTTCATTTGTAGTGCCAATAAACTGAGGAAGTGAAATGCTGGCTGCAGCTCTCAGAGACAGAACCCATGCCGGCGAGCTCTATGGACAGAACACGTGTGTTTCTCTTTCATGTGGTGCTCCCTCAGCAGCTCATCTGGCAATGTGTACAGTGTGGCCAGTGTACAGGGAAACACAGCAGCACCCTTCCACTGCTACATGATCACAAGGGTCAGGAAGACAAACAAAGTCTCAGAGGTGCATGGTAGGGGCAGATAGAGAGAAGACATAGACAACCTCAGGACACCACTGCTAAGTTTCTAAAGCAGTGACCTATAGACAGGCCGGCAATGGCTATCTCTACCATCATCTCAGGGCAGCATTTTGTTCTGTGACGAGGACTGAGCTCTTTAGCACCAGACCCAGGAACAACGAAAAAGCTTTTCCTAGCTGTGATCCTAGCAACTCAAAGCTTCACAGACTGAATCAAATGGCAAAGTCCTCGTCACAATATGAGCTCCAATTGTTTCTCAAGCAATACCAGCCAATAAAAGAAGATCAAATAAAAATTTAAAAACAAGGTAAGGTGATGGTTTAGCCTAGGAAGGAACATTCAAATTCCGTTCAGTAAGAATGAAACGTGTGATGTGTGTGACAAAAGGCCCACAGCCTACCTTGCTGAACTCCCTAATGCTCTTGTTCATCCGTACCACAGTCCCTGTCATGGGGAACAATGACGAGCCATGCTTGGGGCATGTAATCTGTTTGCTGTTGGAGGGGAGTCTCATGCAGTCCAGACTGGAGTTGAACTTGCTACACAGCTGTAGATGACCTTGAACTGATTCCCCTGCTTTAGCCTCCAGAATTGAGCGCTGGGATTACAGCTGTACACTACCACACTGTTTTTTGTTGTTGTTGTTTGTTTGTTTGTTTGTGTTTGTGTACTATTTTTTAATAAAAATTCATCCCTAGTGCCACCACCAAGCCCACAAGAAAACTCTATTGGTGTTATTTGGTGGGTCAACCAACATTCAATAATGGACTCATGGACTTTGGCCATGACTTAGTTGTGTACCCTGCCAGGACTTTATGTACCCAGAATTACTTACAATTTAGTAAAGCCAGAAGCCAGCACTGCTGCCTCTCAACCAAAACTAAGGAAAAGTTGGGCAATGAACTATCTGTAGGTTGTGAGGCCACTGTGAAAAGAAGATACGCTTTTGATCGGGAGAGAGACCTCCTTGGCATTCTATAGTTTCCAAATACCACTTACTATTTAAGTGCATCACAACTGTGTGTGGGGTGGGAAGGGGTGGCTAAACAGCTGTAGGTAGGAGGCTGAAGGCCAGCAGGATAAGTGATTCTGAAGAGAAACCCTTGCTTTTCTTTGTAATCATTCAGTGATTCAGACAGTAATTAATGTGTGTTCTTAGCTTCCATTCTTCTCCTCACCTGCTAACCCTGCATAGACAGACCCTCATTTTTTCATCACTCCCTCCCAGCTTTCTGCGTAGGGCTTGTCAAATTCTTCTCTTTGCTCTCAGGATTTCCTGGACCACAATGATACTTTTACCCTTCTACACTCGGGCTTGTCTCAGCTCTTCCTATCACTGCCACCCTTTGCCCTCTAGTGCCCAGCAAATACACACAGGGACAGAGAGCGATTAATTCCATGATGGGAATGCTGCAGGCTTTGGGTTAAATATGGTACATGCATCAAACACCTTTGTTTTCTTGACCACTCATGACCCCCATGAAAATGTGTTACACGGTAGGGAAAACCACCAAGGGGAGTAAACAGGGGACATAAATAGGAGGTAAGTTTTGGGGCACAACCAAAGAATATGAGGACATAAAAAGGCTTAGATAAAGTTTTCTTTATCTCCAGACCCTATAGTGGGGGCATAAGAGCCAGGAGCTGAACCCTGCAGAAGCCCTGAGGGACCCTGCGCAAAAAGATGCCAGCTACAACATGGAGAAAGCTCAGAGCTTAAAACAGAGAACCTTTAAAGAGGTCATGGAGAAAAACTAAGCAGATCATGAAGTGCCTATGGATGGAGGGGTTGGAGCCAGTCAGGACTCTTCTTCTACTCCATTAGGCAGGTGTAGAGAAAAAAGAACCCAGATGTTGACATCTGGTGATTCCCTAATTAAATGATGTTCCTATAGTTCCATCTATAGCCCACAAGCTCCATCTGTGCCTCCACCCACAGGCATCTACCAGCTTTTCATTGTGGTTGTGAAAGATAAGCCAGTAACAGTCAAGAAATGATGACTAAGCCGTGTAGGCAAAACTTTCAACCTGAGAGAAAGCCACCAAAACACAGGGAAAATAGGAAGAGAGAGAAGGGAGAGGGTCGGGGAGAATAAGGGGTAGGCAGGTATGCATGAACCAAAGTACCAACAGTGGGGGCCTACACATTTCTGTGACAAACTTCCTTAAATGCAGCTGGTACCAGCAGGGCTGGAGCCACAAGCTCCATGGTCTGCTCCCTCACAGGTGAGGTCCCTCACGGCTCCCGCCCAGCTGTAACACTGGACTCCATACAGGCTTTATAGTTTCTTATAAGGCCAGTGCACTCTTCTTGCAACTTTTACTTCATTTTTAAGGCTAAATTTGTTGAACAATTTACAAAGATGGACTTTTAAAATTCATTACTGGTCTACTTCAGATGCTGAAGTAAATATTTCTTGCTGGCATTGGGTTGAAAAAAAAGAAAGAAAGAAAGAAAGAAAGAAACTACTGCTACGAGTGTATAGCCTTTCTGAATGGATCAACGTTTCCTTAGTTTATAGACACGCCATTTGAAACTTTTCCCAGGCCGTAATTTCCATTACAGGAAACTCAATGCAAATTATACTGAGACTCTTGCCTTCCCCAATTCACTGTGAAATCCAGATGCACCTAAGTGTTGCTGTAAAATTTATGAGCATGGTATCTAAAAGTCAGGAATTCTATACAACACAATAACAGCATCTATTAAAGAGCATCCATGGTCACATATGGAGCCTGAGTTTTCCTGCCACAAGTCAATGGCTAAACACGACTGAACCAGGAACTCTGTAAACAACGCTCAGGCAGCTGACTCAGGCACAAATACTGCAGCCGCAGCTTGCCCTGTGACTAGCATGGGCAGAGGTTCTGCTCTTCTGCTTTCTAATTCTTTATCAGCCATTCAAATTCCTATGGTCACCCTCTAAGTAGCTATTTAGGAAACTGGCTCTTAGAGGTCAAATCTAAGCCAAAGGCTCTGTCAATAATCCATGTCCACCACAGTGGAGGCTGAATAACTGAATGAGCACCCTGGGTGAGAACTAAGGCAGAAGACACAGATAAGCATCAGCTCAGAGAGCTATAAGGTTAGACATGCCAGAAACACAGACCCAGTACGCCACTGCATCCCTGCACAGACAGAGATGAACGAGGACGCATGCTCAAAGAACTATAAAAGGAGACAAAATACTCAGAGAGGGAGGGCTCATGTGGGAGATTTTACTGATGGAGCCCACAGCAAGTCATTCCCAGGTGATGGTGGGAAACCAGTGTGGCTTTAAGGCGGTAGGCACTGAGCTGAAAATCTGTGGGCATTTCAGAAGGGCAGCACTGTTGACTAGACAATACTCATTAATTATAGATTTTTAAAACAGAGCTACTTGCGGAGGGTAGTTCTGAATTGTGGGCAATCCTCTGTGAAGGCAATGTCTATAGACATTGGAAGGAGGGTGCTAGTGGGTCCTGCTAGATGCCCTATGTTGCACATAATCAGATAACCAACTACAACAAACTCCCCCGACCTCCAATGTCAGTGCCTGGCTGAGAAGCCCTGCTGGAAACCCATGTGGTGTTTATGAAAACTGGAGCTACTGCATGTTGGTAATTTTTGGGTTTTCCTATGTTCTAAATCAAGAGCTTAGAAGGCTGCTCAGTGGGTAGCAGGACAGTGACACAAAGGTGGCTGAGACCTAGATCTTAGGAACCCTGGCTTTCTTAGTGGAGTCAAAGAAACTGAATTCACTTCCTAAAAGACATCCTGAATTCTTGTCATGTACTCCTTGCTAGAGCACAGAGACAAGTTCAAAGCCTAGCAGCCACAGAAAAATTCTGAGTGGAACGGCACCACTTGCAATCCTAGGGCCGAGGAAGCAGAGACAGGAAGAATCCTGGGGCTCACTGGTCAGCTAGGCTAGCTGGTGAGCCCCAGGGCAATGCCAGGCCCTGTCTCGAAGGAGGTAGATCATACCCAAGGCCTCCACAGGTATTTGTACATCAACTACCTATACACAAGTTTGTGTACATGTATATGTGCTGAACACACACACACACACACACACACACACACACACACACACACACACACACACACACTCNGTGCTGAACACACACACACACACACACACACACACACACACACACACACACACACACACACTCTTAAAAGCCCTCAATGATTCAAGACAAACCAGCAAATACATAAATTGCTCCAGAAACGTGGCAAGATTCTCTGTGAGGGTCAGGGCAACTTTTGAAAAAAAAACTTTCTAAGATTCGGAATAGAGAACAGCTTGATCAGGCGAGTAGAAGGAGAAAGTAAATGGTCTGTGACGTTCAGAGTAGCTTGAGTGTAAGAGACATGAAGTGCAGAGCACGCTTTATCTGGAATGGTTCAAAGGCTCTCTTGCTAATCAGCCTTAATCTCAGAGGCAAAGCAGAGGCACTGGGGAAATAAGCTAAGATGGCCACTGTGTTAGAGAATAGTGGAGAGTGGTAGGGAAGATGAGAAACTGATATAGAAGACTGGTAAAAGAAGAAACCGAAACACAAGATTTTTCTTATGTTATGGAGTGAGTATCTCATTATCAACAATAAAGAATCTCAAACTGTGAAAAATATTTGATGTTCCAAGTGAGATCTGCTGCTCATGTGTGAAAGATGCTGTGCAGAACCAGGGAGTTGAGCTTCAGAGACGAGAGGGATAAAGGGCTCCCGATGCAGACAGGAACCGAAGTGCTGAAGAATCGCTTCATAATGCCACACATTCCAACAGGCAGCAGAGCCAAGGAATGCCCTCAAAACAGTAAAATTTCAAGCACCCTGATTAAAGATGCTATCCTGAAACTCAGCCAATAGTCAGCTCAGCATGGATGAGGACAGGCCTGGGGGGACATTGTATTTGAAACCAAGTGACTGGTACAATTCACACTGAGGATAAAAGGCTGGGAGTGGGTGAGTCAAACAGGGGTCTTTAATTTAGTGTTTAGTGGACCTGGTACGGGCTCTCCAAGGCCTACTAAGGGACTCACCCTCTTGCTATAATCTTTGTTTTTCCTTTTTATATCTCTGGTTACAAGCCTAGCCTTTCTTTGCTGAGTCATCTCTCCAGCCCTGTTTTTACTTCTTGATGTTAAGATAATATGCTACTCTCTACAAATCCAGCTGTCTGCATTCAGCATTAGCTTCATAAGCCTTACGATTCTTCTTTCATCTCTAAAATATCGCTAAGAACAGTGCTTTCAGCCTCAGTGAAAATAGGACTGAATCTCTAGTATAAGGTGGCCTTATGCTGTTCAGAGCTTTAGCCCATTAAGTATTTTGAAATGCAGACTGGCACTACTGTGAATTGTCTACATTTGATAGTCAACAGCATAATGATGCATAGGAAAGTTTTAAAACCCATCATTCAAACGTGAGTCATCATGGGCTGCATGGTGCTCTTAACACACATTTCCTTTTTATATCATGCTGCTCTGGAGCATGGCTGCCTGGCACAAGGCTTACATTTCCCAGCATTCCTTCCTTGGGTCTGCATCCTTTGAGTCTACATCCTGGTCAGTAAAATACAGGGCTTTAAAGAAGTCTCCTTGAAAATATGTGCCTTTCTTTGCAGTAATTTTCCTCTAAGGTGATTGGAAGAATGACTATTACTCCTGCATCTACTTCAATATGAGATAATCTTGTACATGGAAGTCAACCTAGGCAAAGCCAAGCAGGAGTAGGTGTGGCTGAGCAGTGAAGCCCCACCTCTCATCTGGACTGGCCTCCTCCAGTACTTCTGCAACTGACAGAATGAAATTCTCTTCCATTTCAGATCCTGTTACTCAATAGTTTCTCAGTAAGTGAAGCCAAAGCTCCATACAAACAACAATGAAACAACACCCTAACAACCCGAATGCTAGCCCAGAGCTCTCCTGAGTAACATGAACTATTGTGTCTTTGCTTTCTGGATTAAAAAAAAAAATAGATTATATTGTGTCATACTAAACGTATGGAACAAAAACAACAATAGAAGAGTAAGACCCACACCGCCATATCATCTGAGGCTAACTCTGCAGAGGGATGATTAAGGAATGAGAGGAAGAAGAGAGAAACTTCATGTCACATTATGGCTGCTTTGGTTGCTCAAGCCTTTCTCCGGTATTGGTTATTAGCGGGCAATAATGAAGCAAATTACACATGCATATTGCTTCTGAGTTATCCACAATGCGATGAGCAGTAACCTTTGAAGCTGTCAGGATCTTTTCAGGGAGGCAATTAAAGTGAAAAATGAGAGTATGAACAACCTCCATCACCCAGTACCACATGTCCCAACACCACCTACGAGCACTGACTTCTGAGTGGGTGCGATCTGAATATTTATTAATGCAGATCTGTTCCCATTTGTTCACCTTCTTTTCTTGTAACCCAAGCTACCCTCACCTGACAAAAGAGATTTTTTTTTTCTTTAAAGGGCAACTCTGACACTATGAATCACATTTACCTGAAACGTACACACACTGTGACATCGTTCCTAGTTTAAAATAAACTTTCTTTCCCTTTCCCCTTCAGGAAATATAAGTTTAGGACAAGCTAGGATTCCAAAGAAGAAAGAAGTTGAGAGTAAAGTAATCCCATGTAGAAAAACACTAAATAACCAAAAGCTGAAAATAAGTAAGAATAACTAGTGTGGATGGAAGGTCAAACGTAAACATGTCAAGTACTGTGTGGTGGGCACTGAAGCACTCTCCCCAGACAGAAAAGAAACAAAGCCGTGCTCTCTAGCAACATGCTCCTGGCAGCAAAGTTGCCATCCATAAATTTCATACTGGAGAACCATGTAATCAAGTTACAAAATTAAAAAAAAAAAGGCCTAAGTCTTACCTTTTAAGTCAGTGTACAGTCTTGTGTTGGGTGGCACGTGCGGTCTATGGTCAGAGGGTGAGCACAATTGCTAGGGGAAGTGCTTCATACTGACTTTAAAGAGATCACAACAATCCTAAGAGAAAACCACTTGCTTAGGAGTTGTTTACAGTGTGACTGTCTTCGGATTGACATTCCTGTAGGAACTGGAATGAAACACAAGAGCTACAGCTGGGGGAGCTACCAATAGAACGGGGCTCCCACACTATTCAGAAACTGCTGTGTAAAGAGCCTGAGGATCTGCTCATCCACTTAGTCACTGGCCTGCAGACTGGTGGCTCTCCACTACAACTGCAGATTAGTGTCTCCTGGTTGATTGGACAGACTCTGAGGGCCTGCCCCACCCCCCAAAGATTCTAGTGTGAAACCAGACTGAAGACTGCGTACGTAGGCTTGGGAACCAGAAGTAGGAAGTAGCTTGGGGGTAAAGGGCTTGCTGTATAATCTGACAACCTGAGTTGACTCTTGGAACCAAAAGAGTGAAAGGAACTCTGCAAAGTTGTCCTTAGATTTCTATATGTATGCCTTCCCAACAAATACCATATCACAGACAGACAGACACACATGCATAGAGAGAGAGGGGAGGGAGGGAGAGGGAGATGGACAGACAGATACATAGAAAGACAGAGACAGACACATACACAAAGATAGACAGACAGACACATCAGACACACACATAGAGATACGAACAGACAGACATACAGAGACATAGACAGACACATACAGACAGACACACACATACACATAGACAGAAACACACATACACAGACACACACACATATGTATATAGAGAAAGAGAGGGAGATGGACAGACACAGAGAGACATAGACAGATATACACAGACACACACACAAAGACAGACACAGACACACGTGTACACATAGACAGACAGAAGCGCGCACACACACACACACACACACACACACACACACAGACACTCACACACACTTTAAAAGAACTGCTTGGGGAAGTTATCTAAAGGGACAACTTGAGTCTTTTCCCAAGCCTCAAAAGCAGTTGTGAAACTAGAAACAAATGGTTGACTATGCTGCAAATGTTTTGTGGATAAATCCATGTGATGAAATATTTTGTTCATGTGTGTTTACATGAATGCATGCGTGAATGCATGGAGAGGTCAGAAGTTGATGTGGATGTAGGGAGTTTTTCTTGGTCTCTCTCCACCTTATTGTATGTATCATTTTGAGAAGGCATCTCTCACTGAACCTAGACCTCACCAGTTCAGCCCGACTGCCTGGCTAGTGGATCCATGATCTTCCTGTCTTTGGCTACCTACCCTGGGATGACAGGCCCTTGCTGACACTTGGCTTTGAGGTTAGCGCTGGGAAATAGAACTCAGGAATCCTATTCATTCAGCAAGAGCTCACTGACTGAGCCGTTTTCCCATGCCCTAGTGAAATTGCCTGAGCTGCTTACATTTTCACCTCCTCTACTTTCTAGGAAGGGCCAAGCTTAGTAATCGCGAGATCAACTTAGTGTCTCCATGTGTTTTTAAAATTAACTCACAAACCTTGAATGGGAAGCAGTCTTCGTGTATTCTGATGACTGGGGATCTTTTCTTTTGTGTGGAGACCACTGATGGTATTTCCTAAAACTCACAATGCTCCACCACTTGAACTTGGGACCAAGGATTTCTGTAAGACTGGTTCAGGCAGGTGTTCCCTGTGCTGGTGTTGTTCTCCTCAGTAACAAGTTAGGTCATTATGAAGCAGGTTAGTTTTGTATTCTGGGAGCCTGTTTCATCTAGGATTCGGCAAATACTACCTCCACCACCACCACCACCACCATCACCCCTACCCCCCCACATACACACATACACACACACACACACACACACACTAAACCACAACAGGTGCCTCCATTCTTCCAGTCTCCCAGGGAAGTCAAAGAATTGCAACAAAACAAAAGTCAACCAACCAACCACAGGAGAGAGAGCTGAACATCTGGATTCAGGTTCTACAATGGCTCTACCTACAAGCTGTATTGGTTTCAGCTTGATCTGAATAGCTCTGGCTGGCTGTCCAGGGAATCACACATGCTGTGTTCCCAGATGGGACTCAGAGGTGACACAGGGTTTGGGATGGATGGCTCTGGAATTTGTAGACACGGCATCAATTCTACATGCTAATGAGTAGGGACACAGACTGAGCAGTATCACTGATGGTGTGGATTTGGGCATCGGGAAGTCCCTGGCCCTCTCACTTACCACTTGGCAGATGGCTCCTGACAACCTTGGCTTCTGCAGAAGGATTAGGCAACTCTGGTTTTTTTTTTTTTTTTTTGGATACTTTTTTTTTAAATAAAGTTTTTCTCTTGGATAGGCGACATATTATGGAAGTTACTGATTTGTTTTGATGCATGCTAACTTCATGACTGGAGCAAGTTTCTCAGGCTCAGCTTTGTTTTTTCTGATACAAAAGTCAGTGACTCATAGCTTATGCAGTTGTTATGAACTTGTTAAAGGAATTTAAGGGAGATAAGTTGTGCACTGCACAGAGTACGGGGGCTAGTACATGGTAAATGCCTAATAAAACTTAAGGGATAGTATTATTTCAGGCTGTTGGTGTTCACACTGTGGGTTTACAGTTGTGAACAATCAATCCCTCCTAATTGCAGAAGCAGTAGCTGAAAGTCTTCTTACCATCGCAGGGCCTGCCATGTACGGATGAAGAGAGATGAGCTGCTTTCCATGGGCAGTCCTCACAGCAGACGTGCTCCTCTGGAAGAGTAGCGGAGGTGGGAAGATCCTGAACTGCTTGTCCTTTCCCAAAGGAAATGCACTGATCAGGAAAGGCCCCAACGCTGGTCTCCAGTGTGCTCAGCTGACTTTGCTGCCCTCACTGCTTCCCTCAAGTAGAACTAACTAGTCTCAGCACTGAACCCCTTTCCAGTAGCTTTTCCTTTCTTGTAACAGGCTCACACACAGCTCTGGCTGCCCTCATATTTGCTAGGTAGTCAAGGAGGACATTAAACTCCTGACCCCCAGCGTCTACCTCCTGAACCCTGGGACCACAGGCTTGTGTGCAATGCTCAGCACGGACCTGAGTCCTATGGTGCTCCTCAGTATTAATGCTCTAAACTAGACTGCCAAGTGGTCTCTCCTTTCTAGATTGTAGAGTGGATCTTAACTCTTGCACAAATGAAAATGAATTCTTAGTGCTCAATTAAACTAAACAGCATATAACCACTAATATGTAAGATTTGTTTTTCTTTGTTTTTACATATTAAAAAATGTTTTTCTTCCAGTATTGCTCAACATCACTTTACACATTTCAGAAACACTCTGAGTATTTCCTAGGCATTCTGCCTTGACCGTTATTCCTTTGATTTTGAATCAATTGTGGATACCAGTCAGAGGTCTGGTGGCTTCACCACAGGCATGGCACACCCCATCATCTAACAACATGTTATGTTGCTGACTCTAGATAACTTCATATGAGGATGAACTGCTCGTGGGCTGGTTGGCTTTGGGTCTATCCTCATGGTGTCAGAAATGAGCAGAAGTATCACAGACACAGGGTAAACCATTTCTTTCCTTTAAAAAAGTTGCTCCCTCTTCTCACCCCAATAGCAATTTTAAGATCACAGGAAAACTGATAGAAAGGAACAGAGATGTGTCATACTCTCTCTCCTTCCTCACAAGGACGGTCAACACTGAAAGTTCCCTACTAGACTGTTTTTAACCCTCAGTGGGGCTCTAGGGACTTTGGGTTTGGTAAGCTTTATTATCAGTAGAGTTCAGAAAGTGGAAGGCAGAGGTGTTAATGAATTTTCTAGGCTTTCTTAAGACAAGGTCTAATAGTCCAGATATGGCCACAATATCACAAATCATCTTGGGGGTGGGTTGGGGGTGGAGCTTGGCCTTTCAAAGGAACATAGAGATAAACTATGCTTTAAAATGTTGCAGAATGTCTTCAAGCTCTGCCAGTCTCCTCCCCCAGCTCACGCTCACTTCAGTCAACAAGTTTTTCAATATTTCACTTCAATCTACACCAGATATACATTCTAAATTCTAACTAGCACACTAATCTCCCAGACTCAAAAAAAAGTTATAGGAAACATTATTTAACTTTAGTAACATGTAATATACCTTGATTAATAAATGTTATTTCTTCAAATATTAGGACAGTTCATTAAATTGATCTCATGACCTACTAATAAGTCCTAACTGGAGACATTTAAGAATATAAATCTTCTTTATTATGAATCAATGTCAAGCATTAAGCCCTCCTTTATTGTTTACGTGATAATATAATCTTAGGATACAAAATATTCCCAATTTGGCCGCACCAATCAAACCCTCCAAGCACGTCTCTCAACTGTTGTCCCTTCAGGGCCTACACCCAGCGGCTCTTGATGTCCCTGCCTTCTATACACATCTTACTTGTACACTGTCCCTCCTGTTCCCACAGCCTGCTTGCTCTTCTCTGCCTGTCCTGAATCTCATGCTCTGTCCTGGCTCTTCTGTGGCTGGTTCTTCATTAGAGGCACCAGGATGAAATGACAGTGTAACAGGAGTAAGTTTCTGTTCTACCACTCCCACGAGGTGTGGTTTGGGACGGTGGCTGCAACTGTCTACTGGGAGCCATGGCTATGACAGTGACCCCTCCTTCAAGATGCCATTCTCTTCAGGCTTTGGCCATACTGTCACTTCTGCTCCTTCAGCATCCTGCTCTTGCTTGGTCCTGGGTACCTCAGGCTCCAGTCACCTCCCATGTGCCTGAATTTAACTTTCTTTGGCTGCTGGATGATACACCTTTGTGATACACACTGCCTCACTAACTGAAATACCGTACCCACTTCTCTTTGATCATCCTTAGATTCATCTTCTAAGGTCTATTCCAAAAGTTACTTCTCTCCAGTGCATTCTGCTACACTACAAGGTAGAACCTGCTTTAGTGCACCATCCAGTGAAGGGATGAATGACATCGGAGTATTACTGTTCCCAACAGATTCAGCCTCTCCAAAAACAGCTCCCTTCTGTCCCTAGTACTTAGCACAGATGTGTCAAGTAATTATGATTACAGAGAAGCCAATAAATGAGTGAATGGTAATAGGACTAATTACTGAACATAACACATTTATGTACCATTAAGTAATATTTCCTGACAAGACTATTCACAAAGCTACTATTTCACAGTGACCCACTCTGGGGTGATTTAGTCTAAAGGCAGCTGCTGGATACAGCTGGAGACAAATGCTGACTGCTCACAGTGAACCAGCTAGGTAGGTCTTCCCTAACTAGTTCCCCACAATCCCATATCACCTGGCAGGGTGTTTTCTGCTTATTATACTAATTAGATTTTACTTGAAAGATGTAATTATTGCTGCAACCCAAGGAAATAATTAATGGCCAATTTTAGTGGGCAAAATATTCATTAATCAAGTCAACAGACAAGAGACCTACAGAGTTTAGAAGAAAAAAGCCCTCAGAGAGGAGGAAAAAAAGATAACCACCGAGAGGGTTCTCCTGTTTCATAAATGTGGGTTAAATCTATTCAATTACAGTCTCCTCAAAGTTCATGTTTCAGATTTAGTCCTATGCCTTCTAAAGAAGCCTATGTTCAAACACCTGGCTTCAAGTCACATTGTGAAAAAGGATTTATTTTAAAAGTAAAATATTATTTATTTTATGTAAGAACAAACGTGTTTGCACACAGTATTATTACTCAGTTACCAAATATTCTCTTTTGAGACTGAGTTTCTCACTGGCCTAGAAATCATCAATTAACTAGTCAAGTATGCCTCTACCTTCTCAGCTCTGGGATTATAAGATTCACTCTCATGCCTAGCTTTCTTTATGTGGATGCTGGGAATCAGATTCAGGTTCTCCTGCTTATAAGGCATATACCTTACTGGTTAAACTATCTCCCTTGTCCTATTTAATAGTATGAAACAAAAACACTTTGTGATCACAAGGAGACAATGCTGATCTCAAAGTTGGTCTCTTTGAAAGGCTCACCCCTCTTGGGGATGTCTGAAGTCACAGATGCCACTTTCTGTTCTCTTACATTAAAGGCAGATAGGAGATAGTGGTGATAAGAACCAGTTAAGGTTGGGTAGTATTTACATTGTCATTGTGCCTTACAAACACCTGGCTTCTCCAACCGGAAGGGGGATGATCTCTAATATGTCAGTAATCAGAGCCTGGGAAAGACAGGACATTAAAGACAAAGACACTCCCGAGAGTAGATGAAACCCGTGCTTACTAACAAACGGTATATCAACCTTAAAGCATACTGCATCTAAAACAAACAGGCAAAATAAACATAACCCACGTCCTCTGGCTTGTCCCCTCATAGCCCTCTCATAATAGCCATGCCCTCAGATTTATGGCATTATATATATATATATATATATATATATATATATATATATATATATATATATAGTTTGACTGATATGTCTCTCTGCTACATTATACAGATTTAAGGAAAGGAGATAGGTCACAGAAGGCAACATATAATCACTGGGAGTCAACTTAAAACAAACAAAAATCCATGTTTTCATTTAATTTTAAACACAAACAACCATATTCTAGCCCCTACTTGCCCATAAAGTTGTTTCACAGTCTAGAAAAAAAATTCATGTTAAATACTGTTCAGCATCCACATCTTAATGGTCTAGATGCTGAAACTTTTCACTCAAAGTAATGATCTCCAGGAGTAAAAATAATATAATTATAACTGAACTACTTGGTCAGCTAGACCATAATGAGAAATGCATGTATGTGTATTTCATTCATGTGCGGGGGGGGGGGGAGTAGGGTAGAAAACCTTCATTCTGGACCATCAGCATGGCACTAAATTTTGATCTGTCACTGAAAGCAGTCACTTCTATTTCTGGCATGTGCCATGACAACAGGGCATAGCAATTGGCAAAGACAGTTCCTATTTCACAGTAAATCTCCATCTGACCTTAGGAGTACAGGACGGAGAGACTCATGAATAAGGAATTATTTGTTACATAAATAATACTTTTCTTCTAAACACACATATAAACACACACACACACACACACACACACACACACACACACACACACACACACACACATACACACACCCCTCAAGAAAACCTGAGTCACATCATAGAAAGTTCTTACCACCTGTGAGGAAATGTAGTATTGGGCATTTGCAGGACTGGGCAGTGCAGACCCAGAGTGTGCTCTCCAGGTGGCTCTGTGGTCTGAAGGACCAAGCAAGCCCCATGAGCACTTCAGTGGAGAACTCCTCAGGTCCAAAGGCATTGCCAGGTACTGTGGGTGTGCCTCCCAGAGTCAAGTCTGCGGGTGGAAGCAAGCGCACCTGGTGTTCTCCCCACCACTAGTGTTGAAACTACTCATGAGTCTGCATTTACACGGAGTTTTTATCTTTCTGTTAGTCTGTCCGTAAATGAAACTTGGAGAAAAGCTTTGCAGTTGTTTCCTTTATCTCAACTATCTCCAGAGTAACTGCCCTTTTGATTCCCAGTGTGCCCCATCTCCCAACCAGAGCTTAATAGAGCATGCTCACACTTCAGCACAGTCCCAGCTACCCTAACTAAACTGGGATGAAAGACCCACTATGTGAAGCACCTGCACACAGTTTTTCTAGGCCTGAAAGCCACTGTAGTGTTGGACAGCGTAAGCCCTATGGATGCTCTCTTCTGGACCAGCACCCAGCATTGACCTTTTACAGAAACAGAAGGCCATTCAGGATGGGTCGTGTACTAGAATATTAAAGAGCTTCTCAGGCTGCTTGTAGTCCTGGTCCAGCTGCAGGGGAGGGGCACCTAGGGTTTCTGATGTGCAGTAGAAGCAGTAGGCATCAAAGATTCCAGTGACTCTGATCCTGCTGATGATACTAGGGGCAGCTCCTCGAAGCACTGCACTTAAATGACCACAGCAGTCTGGTAACCTTGGATTAGGTAACAGTGTCACGGGTAACTGAAGTTCATAGGCTTCTCTGGTGCAGTAGCCGAGGACAGCAATACTATCAGGAACATTAAGGAGAGACTGATGGCACTGGTCTTTAATCCTATCCCACTGTGGGTCACAGTGAGACAAGGACTGAGGAAATTTGTCCCGGGAGACTCCAAGTCAGGGAGCAATCCTTAATTTCAGCACTCATATCTGAATCACTGATCATGTGTTCCTTAGTTTAGAGACACAGGGTATGGCCAGCAAGAACACAAGCTGCCTCTAATATTTTAATAAAAATCACAGCACCCTTTCCTAGCAATGGGCCCAAGATCAACTTTTCTGAAAGCAACTAGTGGTAGACCTGGGCTGGAAACCAACCCATGGCTGCTTGTTAAATCAACTCAAGCAGTAGATCTTACAGCTGTAAAAATCGTGGTTTAAAATCCAAGCTAACAGCCACCCAAATAGATGCTATACTTAAGTTTTCAATCCACATCCTCTTCAACCACTGTCAGCTAGGAGACATGGGAAAGGAATAAAGAAAAGGCCATCAGCATCGGTTTTTCTCAAGAGGACACTGACTTCTGGCTCCGGTAATTTCAAGTGCAGAAGCCACTGAGCAGTGATTCCCAGGGAATCATGAGGGTGACTCGGGCAGGGTTTCTCTCCTACCCCTGGGGATCCATCTGTGCCATGACCTCCAGCTAGCAGTGTGAAATGTAAGTGTCAGAAAACTCAAGACTTCTGGGTTGTCTGATGTTGATCTTTGAGGAGTTTCTGGAGTAGAAATAAACAGGAAATTGTTGCCTCTGAAAAGGCTCTCTGTTCCTAGGAAGGCAATAGCATGAAGATGTGAGGTCGTCCACGGGATAGCCACACACCTACCAGCACACACAGATCCACATACATGGGGCTTGCTGGATCCTCAGCCACTCCTATTCCAGACCTCTTATAATCACAACCGAGAGAGGGGATGGGGAGAAGGGGGCTCTGTAGTCTCTAGCTTTCTGAGTCCCACTTTTAGAACTGGGAGAGTGACTGACACAGCCTTTCAGTCCGCGGAGAACTTTGGCATAGATTCTTTTGGGCAATTCCAGGAACCATGTGGGAAGGGGAATAGTTGTTTTTTGTTGTTTGTTTCATTTTCTTTCATTTTGAAAATTAAGGAACTGAACAGACACAGTCACAAAGGCTATGGGGAAACTGGCTAACTGTTACAAGTCATCAAAAAAGGACATCAGGTCAAAACTAAGCAAATCCAAACAAATCATGAACTCTATTCTAGTTAAGAATGTATCACTATTCTAATATAACCAAGATGTCAGTAATTTGAAAAAAAAAACTAGGGTTGGGAATACTAAATAATTCTGTATTTTTTCTGTAAACTTAAAACTAAAACAAAAAGGTTGTTTAAAAAATGAGGGAACAGATGATTCTCAGACAATAAAAGGCAGACACAGCTGCACTGTTTTCTGTATGCTTAAGATATTTTTAGAAGAGTTTGTAATTGAAAATATTTTAGGCTTTGAAGCTATAAAATACACACACACACACACCTGGTCTTGCACGTGTGCACACACACATATACACATAGATGCACACACAGAGATGCACACAGGTACACATACACACACACACACACACACAATGTACACTCACACACTTCAAAAATCGTTTTCCCAAAGAAGTAAAGGATTTGTGTGGAGAAAAAAATGCTATGCTCATAAAGACCTGAAATATACCTCAGCAATCTGTTGCTATGGACCCTTTGAGAAGCAGCCACCATGTTCCTGACACATGACGCAGGAAGAAGATGGACTTGGTCCACCTACCTCCAGTGACCCAGGCCCCACATCTCCCTGACATGCACTGAAGTCTCCACATTCTCCTGTGAGGATATTTGCTCCTTGAGGCTTGGATCCCAACAAGTTCTCTTCCAATGGTGGGTTACAGCATAGGGAACACTGCCCTTTCACACACCAGTGGCATCTGAGTGACATCCATAGTACCCATGAACTGCAATGGTGGGTTACAGCATAGGGAACCCTGCCCTTTCACACACCAGTGGCATCAGAGTGACATCCATAGCACCCATGAACTGCAATGGTGGGTTACAGCATAGGGAACCCTGCCCTCTCACACACCAGTGGCATCTGAGTGACATCCATAGCACCCATGAACTGCAAGGTGAAAAGCTACCCTAGCTTCACAGCCAAGTCATTAGCCATCTGCCTGTGTTCATCCTTTGCTGAAGACTGGATGGCCTTAAATCAGTGGGCAAACCTGCAAGCTTTCTTTTGGGAGTAGTGATGACTCAGCTGTAATTACAGCTCTTTGGAGGTGGAGGCAGGAGGATCAGGAGTTCATGGCCAGGCTCAGCTACAGGCAAGCCAGCCAATCAGTCAGCTACCCCACTTTTCATCTTCCCTAGCATCTTAGAAGCCAGTAGGAGCTCACATCAAGTCATTTGCATACTGCTTTCTTACATTTTCTAGCCTCCTCAGGAGTTAAAAACATACTGGAACCTGGAGATTTGGGGGGAAAGAAGCATCAGGGGCCTGGACAATCCGTAAACTGAATTCAAACCCCTGGAATAGTAGGGCATTCATAGCTGCCCACACACTCCTGAGGTTGGCTATTTTTGCTTTGCTGTTTCAATGCCAACACAAGGAGTGTGTATGGAAGTCAGCCTTCTCCCAACACCTTCACCCTGGCACTCACTTAGACCAAAGGAGAGAGGATGGCAGAGAGGAGCCACTGGACGTTAATTTCAAGGTCAAGACACAAACACCAAAGATTACTGGTTTGCTTTCTACACCAAACATACCCATCTCACATACCTTCTGGCTGCCCTTGCTCTTGAACATGTCATTACCTCATTTTCTATTGTCCTCCTTTCTCCTGCAGTAGACTCAAACCTTCCCCCTTCCCCAACAAGCCCATTAAAGTCCTAAATGAAGCCCCAAGGGGGATTTGCTTTTTTTCTGCATCATTCACTGTCTCATTCAAACACAGTTCATTGAGCATTTACTATGGGCCACAAACTCTTCCAAGTACTAGAAATATACCAGTGAACTGAAAGGAGAAAGTCACTTCTGAGGGGTGGGGAGTGGGACTTAAATCATGGGTAGGAAAGAGGTTCATGGGGACAAATGTAAATACACTTTCTTGTACACATTATGTCAGGTGGGGCCTTCTAGGAAGAAAAGAGAACACAAGGAGGGGATACGGAGACAGAGGGTCTTCTCGTGGCACCTGGCGTCATATGCTAATTCATTTCATGTGTCCATGCTGCCTCCTTAGCTGGGTATTTCATTCTTTCTCCAAGGGCAGAGCTATTCTGGAGTTCTTTCAGCATAGACTTACAATCTCCCAGTTCTGTTGTATGACAGAAATTACATGATTATTGGAGCTGATTGATACTTTAGAACCACAGACCTCTGCAGGATCAGAGAGATGGATTACTGCCCATGGGAGTTGTGCTTGGTGAGCTGTTCCAGTGACATCCCCCATCAATCTATCGCAGAGCTGTGTCCTGGGCACTGGGTGTAGCCCTGACCAGATGTGGTAACATAGCCAGGGCTGAGGCTTGGGCATTGCCTGAGTATGTCCCTGGGGGAGGTGTGGTCCTTGGGATTGGGAAGTGCTGTATGCTTGTAAGAGGTAGCACCTTGTGGAAGCCTGTCTTGTCACCATTGCATTATCCATAAAGGAATGAAGACCTTTCTTTTAGGGCCTTGACTCAGATTTCCAGAGATTGAGGTGACTTCACAACATTCTCTGGCTTTGTATCTTGAGATTTGATCTCTTCTTTCCACACTCAGGAACATACCATCCACCTTCACTGTCCCACCAGAACCCAGCTAATACTCACTGGCACCATGCCCTTGGACATCCAGAACTGTGAGTTCTAGAAACCTCTTTCTTTATAAAGTTACCCAGATTCAAGTAATTTTAATACAGGGACAGAAGCCAGTTAAAATAACCCATGAAATCCTATACTTAGGACATGGGTATTTTGGTAAAAAAGGTCACCACAGGATATGTGGCCATTTGTTTGAAAGAAACAAGCTAAGGGATGAAAAGGAGAGTGGGTGACATGGTTGGGAGGAGGAGGTAGGTTGGGAAAGGTCCTTCTGAGGAGGCAATGATCTAGCCATAACCTAAAAGCCAAGAAGGAGCCAGCTGGGCAAAGGTGAGAAAGGACTGGGCTGGGGGCAAGAACAGGCCTAGGGATGAAAATGTGCTGTGTGCAAAGAACCCTGACCCAAGGCCAAGGCTGAGGGAGGGGCTGGTCCTCACAGGCTCTGAGTCAGGGAGTGAGTCTTACTCCGGGCAATGAGAAGCCACAGGTGCTACTTTGAGGGAGAGAATGAGATTTACATCTCAAGATCACTCTCCCAAGCCAGTGACCACATGCGACAGGTAAGCCTGCTGCCCTAGCACAAGGATTAAAAAACGGTATAGTCACCCTACACATAACCCACTATAACCACTGGGATTCTATTACCATTGATAGTCTGAGTCAGTCAATCTCTAAACCAGCAAGAGATGGATTCAACACATTTAGCAGGGTAATATTAAGGCTACCCTGCATCTTAATTACACTACGATTCTAGTAAGGAAGAAGAGAAAATTCAATAAATGTCTCTCCATGATGTCTCCTCTGTTTCATAGTCATAGTCCTGTTAGAATGTGCCTTGATAGGTATAAAAAGGGCTAGTTACAGCTGGTGGTCCTGAGATACTGAGAGTCTTATTCTCAAAGAGGCTTGCCCGAATTCCCTTGGCAGGGCTCCAGCTTACGTAATGTTTCCCTAACCTCTCCTTCCCTGTCTTGTTTTCACATGTCCAGTCGTCTTTGTGGCTCCTCTGCAGATGCCCGCCAAGTTCCTCACGCAGACACACTACTTTAAAAGTTATATTCCAGAAGCTTCTGCTAGGCTCCCTCCTGAATCTTTCCAGAAGCTTCCATGTGCTCTCTGCCTCTACACCAGACACTGGAAAACCTAAAAGGATCAGACAAACCAAGATCTACCATCTGTCTTACTTTTATCTGTCCTCTTGGTCAAACCAGCTAAAGAAAAGCATACACACGCTTACCACTGCTGTGTCCCACGGGCATGAGGGTGGGCACCTCTGTGGGCTTGGATTATATCCCGTACTCACGTTCCATCTCCTAATCACAGAATGTCAGGGGAGGAGTTACCTTAGCAACACCCACTCAATAGATTCCAGGTTGGTCTAAGGAACAGCTCTAGGAGAGCTGCAGCTAGAGCTTGCATAGAGCCTTCCCCTGTATGAGGATTTCCTCCAGCCAACCCTCCCACCGTCCTCATTAATCTGTATGTCAATGTCCTACCCAACCCCTCACCCCCCCCAATGCACCATGGTCTTTAGTCTCTTGTGAGAAGAGAATGAACAGGTTGATGTGCTATTCATAATGTGGCCCCTGTGCTATAGCCAGAACTCTTGTTCAACAAATGTTTGAGCAAATGCTTGATTGGATATTGTGTTTGTTTGTTTGTTTGAAGCATGGTCTTACTTTATTGTGAAGGCTGATCTAGAACTCGTCATGTAGACCAGGTTGGGCCTGAGCTTGCAGCAGTCTGCAATTACAGAGTGCTGCAATTACAGGTGTGAGCCCAGCTCTGGGATGGAGTCTTAAGGCTCCTGTGGTTTGTTTTCTGATATGGTCACCTGAACAACAATGACATGGCTTTTTTCCTCACCAGCTTTTTGGAAAACAGACTCAAGTCCAAATGCAGGCTCTGCTGCTACTTTGTTAGTTGATGGTGGGAAGAAGGATGACTGGGGGCTCATCCTTCCACAATGAAAGCGTTGTTCTAATCTGCCTAACCTTTGAGAGTAAAATGACCTTCTGGATGCTGCCCATGAAGCCTCTGTAAGTACATAGTCTTTCCCTCAGGTGCCATGCCCATCTTTGCTTGGCGAGTATGTTCCAGGTTTTTTTCCTATGGGTTAAGCTAGAAAAAAAGGAAGAGGCGGAGGGCACACTGTAGGTGGGGCAAGGCTAGTAATTCTTAGCAGATATCACTTTCTTCCACCCCATCAAGACCTTTTTAGGGTAAGAGATTAAACTATGCTATAATTCATATCATTTTGTAAAAACTTGAACACAGTATTCAGTTTATACAGTATTATCATAGGAGGACTCAGGGTTATGTGTGGTGTAAGTAAGAGCTAGGAAAGTATTTTAATTTGGAGAGTGTAGGAAAAGCTTGCTGTGGAGCTACATGACAAGTGTGCAGGGACACGTGGCACATAGCTGATGCTGTAGTGTGCAAGAAGGCCTGACAGGAGAGCCAATAACTGGGCTTCTCAGGAGTTAGAAACCAGAGGCACAATTTTAATTCTGACATCCAGACTGGTGCTATAATGACACCTTGTGGTCACAGGCTTCATGACAGACACTGACATGCATGTATAACTATTTTCATCATCTTTTAACTTTTTAAAAATTATTTTATTAGATATTTTCATTTACATTTCAAATGCTATCCCGAATGTCCCCTATACCCTCCCCCTGCCCGGCTCCCCTGCCCACTCACTCCCACTTCTTGGCCCTGGCATTCTCCTGTACATATAAAGTTTGCAAGACCAAGGGGCCTCTCTTCCCAACGATGGCTGACTAGGCCATCTTCTGCTATATATGCAGCTAGGACACGAGCTCTGGGGGTACTGATTAGTTCATATTGTTGTTCCACCTATAAGGTTGCAGACCCCTTCAGTTTCTTGGGTAATTTCTCTAGCTCCTCCACTGGGGTCTCTGTGTTCTATCCTATAGATGACTGTGGGCATCCACTTCTATATTTGCCAGGCACTGGCATAGCCTCACAAGAGATAGCAATATCAGTGTCCTTTCAGCAAGATCTTGCTGGCATATNCAATAGTGTCTGCGTTTGGTGGCTGACTATGGGATGGACACCGGGGTGGGGCAGTCTCTGGATGGTCAATCCTTTCGTCTTAGCTCCAAACTTTGTCTCTGCAACTTCTTTCATGGATATTTTATTCTCCATTTTGGGGAGGAATGAAGTATCCATGTGTTAGTCTTCCTTCTTATTGATTTTCTTGTGTTTTGGAGATTTTATCTTGTGTATTGTAGGTTTCTGGGCTAATATCCACTTATCAGTGAGTGCATATCAAGTGAGTTTTAACTTTATGGCATGGAAACACAAACACAAGTTCACTGTTTCCAACAAGGAGATAAGAAGCAAGAGAATCTGGTCACAGTTTGCTGGTGACACTCGTTCCAACAGAGGACTCTTAGTGACAGTTTTCAAGCAGTTGCAGCTCTCTGCTGAACATTTACCTGGCACCTGAGACTTGAGCAGGAGTTACTAAAGCTTGTTGGTTGTTTTAAAACTGCACCTGGGGCCCCCAAGTACCAGTCAACCCTGCCCCCTCATGAATTCTAAGAGCAGTAAGGAGGAAATAAAGAAAAACCTAACATGAGTCTTTGGAATTTCAAAATTAAATTTCTTTATACAACCATACCCTGGGGCTCCACAGTGATGGAAGCAGGCCAGCAATCATCGTCCTGCAGGATCCCATATGATGCTGAGTGCTGGCTGCACTCAGAGCACTTGTGGGATGCTGGTGGACTCTGGAGGGCTCATGCTATCAGGAATGAATGGCCCCAGCACCACAAAGAACTAGAGGGCGGCTGACTCGAGAGGGGACCCAGAAATTGCAATTGTAGATCAAACTGAGTTCCTACAAAAGTTCTTTTCAAAATATCACAAATAAACATAGGAAATTCAGAGAAAATTTCCAATTATGTATTAGGTCACAAAAAAACTGGGCTTTAGGTGAAAATCTTAAAACAATTCCTAATAATTAGAAGTGAATTCTGAAATTCCATATTCCTGGTATCTTAATAATGTGTAATATAAAACTTAGTAAGAGCATACTCCATATATGATTATGAAAACTGGGATCATTTATTCCTGGGGAAAGCATTTCCTGATTAGCCTCTGCTACGGGTTGAAGTGTTGTCCCCAAAGGTTTATGAGGCTTAGTCCTCATCATGGTGATGTGAAGTGTCAGAACCTTCAGGAGGTGGCCAGGACTTGCAGGTGTTAGGTCAATGTAGTTTTTGTAGGACCTCAGTCCTCAGGAGAGCAGACTTTGACAAAAGACACCATCCCATGAGCTTGTGTTTCCTGTACTGTCCTCTTCTTCCTTCTCTCCATGTTATGGCATAGCCAAGGGGACGACTGACAGAAGCTAAAAACAGGCTTGCTCAATCTTGAACTTTCAGTTCTCAACAAAACTAAACAAACATTTTATAAAGTTCCAGCCTCAGGCAGGTATTTGCTTTAGAAAAATAAAATAAAGCTGTGTTCATCATGAACTCGTAGGAAGCACCAGACAAAGCGCTTTTTTTTTTTTTTTTTTT
>NC_034591.1:71537025-71546870 GCF_900095145.1 Mus pahari
CCGCCTGCCTCTGCCTCCCGAGTGCTGGGATTAAAGGCGTGCGCCACCACGCCCTGCTCCAGACAAAGCTTTTGAAGTGGGTGTTACAGACCATGTGCTGGAGAGGAAAGGCAAAGTGAACCAGGTAGTTTTCATGTTCTGTGAGTAGTAGGGCGAGACTGATCAGCAGCGGACAGTTGCCACCCTATGTGATTAATGTTACAGACAGATTAAGCACATGAAGTAACAGACACTACTGACAAATGCCACACTAAAGGATGAGTGCCCTGTCAACCAAGATCTGCAGAATTAGTAGAGTTTTTTCATAGAGATGGCATTTAAGTTTTTCTACTTAAAGTAGAGTTAAGCAATTCCATAAAAGAGGGGCCTAAGAAGAGGAAACAGCATGTTAGGAATTCTAGAGCAACAGAGAATCAGTGGAAACATTGACAAAAGCACACTGAGAACAGCCCTGTCAGAGGGAGGGCGGGGGTCTGGTGAAAGAATGGACTGTGGTCGAACATACATCGGGACCTACACGTGCACAGGGGTACTCACTCAGGCCTTCACCTACCAGTGCGCCTCGTTTTATGGCTGAGGAAACTGAGGCAGAAAAGAATGTGAGCTGATGAGAAACAGTAATTAGCCCAGACTTCCCAACAGAAGGAAAAGGTGGCGTTTGCATTATTGGAGAAACACTATTGATATCATGTAAAGAGGCTCTAAAAGGTCCCGAGGAGTTAGAGGAAGGTAGGAGGTAGTGGTCAAAGCTCCCTATTTTCTGAACAACTGCTGTCTAAAGCATCTAGCTGAACCACAGGAAATCAGTGACCATAGCAACAGCCCCAACACTTCTCTTGGCCAGAAAACCATGGCAGCAATGGTGTTATCCCATATCACCTTCCTATAATCACTGCCTTGACTTCATCTCTCAAGAATCATGAGTACTTGATACTTCAAATGCCCAGGGATGTTTTTGTTTGACCTCCTTTCCTGCCTCTTGGGTGGGGGTGGGGTACCTACTTCATCATCTCTTTGTTAAAGAAATGCTATTTACTAGTGATGCTGTTGTAAAACATTAGTTCTCATTCTTAATCCACTTAACATTATTTTCCCCTTAGAGCTCTGAGTAATAGAAACATCTTAGTCTATCTAGCAGGTTTTGTTCAGGAACACTATGCCAAAATCTTTACAAGAATCACTACAAGAAAAAGATGTGGGGGATTCTCAATAATTAGACAAGAAATCTGGAAAAAGCCAACTGGCCTGTCTTACCCTACATGGCTAAGTTTCAAACTCAAGCCTGACTTTAAGTCCAGATCTGTACTACTTTCTCAATGTACAATTCAGAAAGAAATACAAGTTATTTGAAAACAAACTTTCTCAAATTGGAAGACCACATGCTTGCTAAAGACTGGTTAAGTTGGCCATGTGGGTAATTCGAGGTTAGAGACATGCTTAGTGGCTAAGGGAGCTGGGAGAAGACCTGAACTTCAGTTCCCAGCATCCACATTAGGTGGCTCACAGCTACCTGAAATAAGCTCAAGGGGGTCCAATGCTCTCGTACACTTCTGCATACATACACCTAGATATATGCATAAATTTAAAGGGGGTGATAGCTAGAGAGATGACTCAGTGTTTAAGAGCAATGACTGCTATTCCAGAGGAACCAGGTTTAGTTCCTAGTACCCACATGGTAGCTAACAACTGTATATAACTCCAGTTCCAAGGGTTTCAACATCTTCTGGCTTCTATGGGTATTTAGACATCTATACGCAGAATAAAAATAACTCTTGAAAATAAACAAAGAGGCCAATCATAGGCTTAGAAATCTGAAGATGGTCTTCCATTTATAGAGGTTTAATTTTCAGATGGTGCAAAGGCAATAAACATTCAGTAGAAATGAAGTGCTGAACTCTGAGTGTGTTCCTAGTGATTCACAATACAATACTGTGAAGAGGCATATCCTATTTGCACTGGCCACATTATCACTAAAAGACAAAAAAAACTTACTCTACATCACTAGTCAAGAACATTCAGACTCAAAGTATACCCTCAACCTCTCCCTGCATTTCTGGCATGGTAACGTGTGTGTTTGACTTTGTGGCACCAGATATTAGGTTGCTGTAAAATAGACAGGTCTTTGGCCATGTTTCAGAAACTCCAAGATCTAGAACAACTTCTGTGTTGGCCTCTGGTCTAGAAGAGATGTGGGGGGAGGTTTGTTATTCAAGTGTGCATTGTTGTTATTGAGACTGCACACTAAACTCCATCAAGAAGATCTGGGTAAGTGTGGGATTCTATGTCAGTATATAGCTAATCTGTCGGTCAGTGGGATAGCCATGTACTTTATCACCCAAGCTCTTAGAGTGCCTCTAAGACTGGAAAGGGGTGCTAGTAATAATTACATTAAGACAAATGAGTAGCCCTGACAGGCTGGGACATAGATTACTACACCCTAGAGACCTTGCTAGGTCTGACTTCAGGCTTATAACCTTGTCTTTGTTTTAACAGCAGAGAGTAGCTTAACATGAATCTAAGGAAAAAGATGACACAAGGTTGGGAAAACTATAAAAAGAATTTTTTCTAAAGTGCAGAACCCAAACTAGACCTGCTCTAAGTCTGCCATGAAGAGCTGGAACAGGTAGTCCACCTTTAATGACCACCTCTAGACTAGGGCCTAGAGAACAATCTCCAAAGAGATGAACACACGAATAAGAGGAAGAGAGCCCACTACAGCTGCTATAATTCTTAGCAAAATATTTGGGATTCAAATCGACAGTCCCTGGCTGTGTGAATTTCTATTGGGTCCTTTCTACCAAAATCCCTGAAGTGCCCTACCATGTGCCCCTGAACTGTCTGCTGAATACATTCCTTGTAAATTCCTCAGAGTAAGGAGCCAGTAGCCAGCCAATGAGGACATCACTATGTCACTACTGAAATAACTTGCACAGGCTGCTTTTGTTCAAGTTTGCAAACTTTATCCTAGCTGTCAGGAAGCATCTGCATTTTACCATTTGAGGATTTGTAAAGAGCATTTCTTATGGAGACTGGCCAGAGTTTAAAGACAACACTGGCCCCTAATCCAGAACTCCAGACCCAGTTGTCTCTTACTAAAGGCTTTTAACTGAATAGAACCCAAATTAAGTATTCCTGGAGCCATCAGGGCTTGGGATGGAAGCAAGCCACTCACTGGCTGGCTACCATCAAGGTTCGTGGTAGACCTGCATAAGCCACATAATTCACTGCTCTACTTACCTCAGGTTTCCACTGCGTCGTCAGAAGCTCATTTGATTTGCTACACTGAGTGGCCTTCACACCTTCCCTCCTATTCTCCAGTGTGTCTTTTTCCATTACCCATGTTTAAAAACAGACTCTTGAATTTATGGGCATTTAGGACTCCAAGCTCTGGGCTCACCACAGACTAGGCTCCTAAATGGTAACAGCTGAGCTAGCTTGTTAGGAGGGTTGAGGCCCCCTCCTCTCCCTGGAGAAACAGGAAAGATAGATGCTTGGTCTCAGCCTGTGCCCACCCTGGGGGCTGCTGAGAGAAGGGGGGTACCTTGGGAATAGGGAAGTGTTGCTCTCATCACAAAGGAGGGAACTGTATTTCTACATTTGGGAAGAACTTCTCCTCAGCACCAACCCAGCCTTCTGACATCCAATAGGAGATTACACTGAGGGAGTCTACTTACAACCCATATTCCCTTTCAATTATTAAAACAGCCTTCCTTTTGTGACATGATGCTTAACATGAGTTGTTTTTTTTTTAAGTTTTTCATTAGCAAAAGTAAAGAACATTAATGAGCCAATACAATGCCAGTGTTATAAAAATTTTTACTGCTCTGAAATGACAAAGCCGGAAAATGTTTGCTAAATCCCTGGCCAGGGCCTCTGATGAGCAGGAAAGAGGGAATGTGCTTGGGAGTACAGGGAAGGTAGCTCACTCAAGAGGCCAGTCTGCTCAAATACCAGAACCAAACAAATGAAAGAGAAAGTAAAGATGTCTTTAGGGGTTATTCGTTACCAGGCTTTGGACTCACCTACATTTAGCTTGTGACTACCCTGCAAGGAGAACTAAGAAAAACAGAGCACATGGATGCAAAAGGCG
The DNA here is from genome assembly GCF_900095145.1 of Mus pahari. Classification (NCBI taxonomy): domain Eukaryota; kingdom Metazoa; phylum Chordata; class Mammalia; order Rodentia; family Muridae; genus Mus; species Mus pahari. The sequence continues at coordinate 71,541,116 of NC_034591.1, forward strand.
CATCCAGGGAGATCTAGTTGGTGGGAGGCTGTGCTTCAGGCCTGAGCCTCTCTTCTTTTCTTTTCTCTTCTCTTTTCTCTTTTCTTTTCTTTTCTTTTCTTTTCTTTTCTTTTCTTTTCCTTTTCTTCTCTTTTCTTTTCTTTTCTTTTCTTTTTAATTAGATATTTTCTTCATTTACATTTCAAATGCGATCCCCAAAGCCCCCTATACCCTCCCCCTGCCCTGCTCTCCAACTCACCCACTCCCACTTCCTGGCCCTGGCATTCCCCTGTACTGGGGCATATGATCTTCGCAAGACCAAGGGCCTCTCCTCCCATTGATGGCCAACTAGGCCATCCTCTGCTCCATATGCAGCTAGAGACACAAGCTCTGGGGGATACTGGTTAGTTCATATTGTTGTTCCTCCTATAGGGTTGCAGACCCCTTTAGCTCCTTGGGTACTTTCTCTAGCTCCTTCATTAGGGGCCCTGTGTTCCATCCAAAAGATGACTGTGAGCATCCACTTCTGTATTTTCCAGGCACTGGTATAGCCTCACAAGAGAGAGCTATATCAGGATCCTTTCAGCAAAAATCTTTCTGGCATATGCAATAGTGTCTGGATTTGGTGGTTGTATATGGGATGGATCCGTGGGGGGGGCAGTCTCTGTATAGTCCTTCCTTCAGGCTGAGCCTCTTTTAAGGCAGGGCTAACTGCCTTTTATTGAGCAAATACTACACAGCTTCTGAACAAATCAGCCAATTGCATAGAGACTGATTTCTAAACCCAAGTTAACATAGATACATTACAATAGAATTTAATATAGTCTATGCGTTTCCAGTTTTTTTACTTGAAAATGTGTTTTCCAGAATTGCAACGTTTCTGAAGTCCCTTCACTGAAATGAGGCCAAGTTCAGTATGGCACAAAAAAACCTGTCCTTTCAAACAGCACTATTTTGGAGAATCAAAAAAATTCCCAAGTACTTAGAACACCCTTTAACTTAAAAAACTCTGGCTATTCTGTTGCTTGTAGCTACCATTAAAGAAGCATGTATTCATAAAACTATCAATGGGCCAGTCTTAATTACTGTTATATTGTTGTAAGTAGACACCATGACCAAGGTAATTTATAAAATAAAGCATCTGATTGGGGGCTTACTTAGTTCCAAAGGGTTATTAGTCCATGCGCATCATGTCTGGGAGCACGGTAGCAGGCAGGCCAGGCTCTGGAGCTGGAGCTAGAAGCTCACATCGAATCCACAAGATGGCAGCAGAGTGAATGAGACTAAGCTGGAGTGAGCTTTTCAAACCTCAATTCTCCCAGGGTCATACCTCCTCCAACCCTCCAACAAGACAACACTCGCCCAACAAGACTGCACCTACTAACTTTCCCAAACAGTTCCACCAACTAAAGACCAAGCCTTCAAACATATGAGCCTATAGAGGCCATTCTCATTCTCATTACGTGGGAAGTCTTTGAAAAATATCAAGATGGAGGAATTTGAATGATTCCTGTCTGTGGATTTAGTTTAATCACCAGTTGCTACTTTACAAATGGACACAAACTACAGTATGGCTCACTCCCTCTGTCTGTCTATATTCTATGAATCTATCTATCTATCTATCTATCTATCTATCTATCTATCTATCTATCTATCCATCTATCCATCCACCCACCCATCTATCTATCTATCTATCTATCTATCTATCTATCTATCTATCTATCTATCTATCTATCTATCTATCTATCAATATCTACCTAATTGTTGGCAGGGTCTCAGGGCTTCTGGCTAGCCTGGAACTCACTATGTAGATCACGCCAGTCTCAAAATCATAAAGATATTCATGCCTTTGTCTCCAGACTGCTAGATTTAAGGGTATATACCACCATGCCTTGCCTTATGATTCTTAAAGGTATATAGCATTTAGTATTAAATCAAGCTTTTTGTACCCACTTAACTGACTAAATGCAACAATATTCTATGAAATTCCTGTTTATGACCTTTCTATTCTACTTATTTCAACTTCTATGTACAGCAAATACTCTGCCTGTGACAGGAATCAAAACCACATCCATTCATTAGCATATGCAAATGAAGACTAAAAAACAAACAGTGCACTTAACTGTAATATTAGTTGGATCTGGCATCTCAGAATATCTTTATTGTTTTAGAAACACTATTAGACTGGTAAATAATACTAAGCATTAATTAATTAATTAATTAATTCATTCATTCACTCACTCATCACTCAACAAATAGGTAGTAGGCATCTATCAATATGTCAGCCATTGTCCTCAGGTGATGGGTCCACAGAAGTGAATCTAAAATTCAGACAAATTTTTGCCAATGTGAACTTTTCCATATGTCTGGGAATAGACTGATAGACTGATAATAAACAACAAGATCATAGTTCCTTACATTAAAATGCAGAATTTAATTAAAAAAGAATAATTTCCCACTTCACAACAGAAGCCCCTGAGTTTCTTAAATTTATATCTTCATATTAGGTGAAAAGTTGTTTTGTAAAAGATTTAACATAATTAACATGTCCAACTTAAAGCAAAACCATGCACACATTTTTTGTTAATACCCAAATTCCAGACATAGTGTTTTTGCAGTTTTTCCAAGGGCTACAATAATTCAAATGACTATTATGTCAAGTTCCTTTTAGCAGATGGCCTCAGCGAGGAAAACAGCCCCCAGCTCAGGAGCCTCTCCTCCCATGTTCTGCCCATTCGGTCACTTCTCAGAGGACTGAGGGCTCCCTTTCTGCTGGATCATTTCTGCTGGCTACAGTAGTGTCGTACTCTGTAAGCTCTGGAAGAAACATGTCTACCTTAAGAGGGAAGAGGAAGAAAGTGGATGAGACAGGGCAGTCAAGAGTGAGCATTGGACACATCATGCTTTGTTTCTTGAAAGGAACTGCCAACAGATGAAAAGCAAGTCCTAAAAAAAGGATCCATTTGAGTACGGGAAGTTTCTATGAAGCATCCGATAGCATTCGTTATCCTAAGTAGATGCATGGTGGGTAGAAATGACTGTTGAAGACAACAGACAAGTAGAGAAGGACAGACAACAGGGGGAAGGCTGTAGAACTCCCAGGAAATCCTGCACTACATAAAGTGAAGATGTTTTAAATATTTTAGGCAAGTGAAATATGGAAAAATTTTCAACTCATGTTTAGATCTTTTTTTTGGTTTTTCAAGACAGGGTTTCTCTGTATAGCCCTGGCTGTCCTAGAACTCACTCTGTAGACCAGGTTGGCCTCGAACTCAGAAATCCACCTGTCTCTGCCTCCCGAGTGCTGGGATTAAAGGCATGCGCCACCACCGGCCCTAGATCTTTTTTTTTTTTTTTTTTAAATACTTTGTAACGTATTTTTAAAGTAAGCTTTATACAAGAAGTATTGAAACTTTGGTTATTTTATTTTAGTTTCAGAGACAGGGTTTCTTTGTATCCGCCTGCCTCTGCCTCCCCAGTGCTGGGATTAAAGGTGTTTACTGCCACCGCCTGGCTACTTTGGTTATTTTCATTTAAAGATTTATTCACTTGAGAAAGGCTTTTTTTTTTTTTTTTTACCATGTATCCCATTTTATATTCTAAGAACTGGCTATATGATAACAAGCATGTACCACTTCTTGCAGTATGTTACATTAATTTAATTTGAAAATATCAGGATCAAATTTGCTGGAAAGATGAAGATTAGTTCCATCAGTACCCAGGTAATTACAGCAATTTATTTCTAGGAGGAAGCCGATCACAGGGATAAATCAGAAGGGTCAGACGACACAGTGTAAAGTCCGTGGTGGTGTTGAATGGGACACTTACTCTATTGGATCTTAGGAGTATTAATTTAAAACATCTTTATTCTTAAAACCCTAGAGTAGTGAGTTAACACTGCACCTGGCTCATCAGATAAATGTCAAAGCATGTCAGCTAATGACGCACCGCTAACAAAGGCAGCGACTCCACTGGTACAGTGGTACAATTGACTGTAGATCTGAGCCAGCCTGCAGAGACATAAAGGGGCTCTGCTCAGGGAGCACATTTCTGAAGAACAGAAAAGGAATATTCAGTTTAAACATACAGAAGGTGGCCACAGCCCTGATTGTGGTGCAGCCGAGTTTTATAGGCATGTAGAAGGCAGGCATGGAATAAAAACAAATCAGTGTGGACAGGAATAAGAGAGAAACAGTTTTAAATGTTCTTCACTGCAGGCGAGTCTCCAGGTAAGTGACTTGCTATGGGGTGCTCTGCAGAAGTAGGGCTGCTGGCCCTTGCAACACTGGCTTCACTCCCTCTGGAAGGGAGGGGGGAAGATCTTGTAAACTTCACTTTATCTATTTGTCAGACTGAGACTTGCACCACTAAAAAAAGTATGTGAGTTACTCTGAACCTTTCCACTATTTACAATGCAAAGTCCAGGCTGTCAATTACCATCTTACTTTAAAATAGTTTTTATTTATCTTAGTGTTGGTTTAACACTTTAAGTAATGTCTCTCTGTCTTTTGGCTTAGGGGGGGAAGATAATAAAAGTTTTGATTTCTATTTTGGTCTTCACCAAAACTAGTTCCTAAACATTTACTAAGAAGACTGTCAAGCATGACCTAACTGCCCTTGGGACAGAGAAGATGCAAACCTTCTCACGAGCTATTCAGATGAATATATTCATCATTTTCATTCCTGTGTTATGATTTATACCAACAACGGCACAGTTGTCATTAAAAGTAACTGGAGTCCACTGGCGCCTCATCAATTACCCAAACTACCTATTCTTGGCAAAGCTTGGTTACTCCACGTGAAACATGTTTATACCAACTTCATATAAACATCTCCTAAAACTCCTCTGTGGGCAGAATGCTGAGCCAGAGATCAGGATGTCCGACCCACGCCTACATCTTCTTCTAGTCTCCTCTACTGAGGTCACCTGCATTCATTAGACCCCCAAAAGAAATCACCTTAGGAAAAAGGAATATTGTAAAGTAGATATTGGGAAGAGAAATTAGGCAGGGTCTTCTTTTCTTCTTCAAGACAGAGTTTCTCTGTGTAGCTCTGGCTGTCTTGGAGCTGGCTTTGTAGCCCACTGACCTTGAATCCACAGAGATCTCCCTGCCTCTGCTTTTTAAGTGCTGGGATTAAAGCCACCACCACCCACCAGGCAGGGCCTTCTTGATGGCTATTTCTACCTGAGAAGCACACAGTAGATATTCATAGAAAGCAAATACTAGCATACGGTGGAGGCCTGATGCTGAACAAAAGCTAGTGGAGTGACTTCGAGGAGTTCTGCAGGAAGACACCCCCACTCCCCGGAAGCTTGCCCTCTCCACCAACTGCTTCCTGTAGGTACTTTCACTTTCCTGCAAAGATCAATAATTTTTAAATATCTATGTGTTCATACTATATAAAATTTCCACTTAAAAGAGAGACATCTATACTTTGATAAAGACCATGGGAGCAAGGCAGGTGCCTAAGCTTTGTCATAGGGATTTACAGTAGGACAGACTGAAGATGATGATATTTATTTATTTAAAGACAAAAAGACAGAAAAAGAGACAGAAACTGACTTTGTAGACCTGGCTAACTTGGAACTCACCACATAAACCAAGCTGGCCCCAAACTCACTATCCTCCTACTTCCATATCCCCAGTGATAGGATGATAGCCATGCTCCAAGTGTGACCTGGACCTTATTTCTTCTGCATTTGGGAAGCTCTGCTTTCCTGAGACTATGTTGAAAGGTTTCACCTCACACAGCCAAGGGGGACAAGGGGCTGCTT
>NC_034591.1:71547021-71559302 GCF_900095145.1 Mus pahari
TGGTTATGAGCCACCATGTGGTTGCTGGGATTTGAACTCCGGACCTTCGGAAGAGCAGTCGGGTGCTCTTACCCACTGAGCCATCTCACCAGCCCCTAAAGTAAATTCTAAAGGCAATATGGCCTGTTTATAAAAGTTTCCCATGGACATACAAAAACAGTATGCACAAAGTATGGTAGTTACAACACAATTTCCCCTTTGCTTCCATGTTTGCCTTCTCCCATCTCTCTCTGTAATGTACAAAGGGGCACTGTGAATTCTCTATAAGAATAAATACAGATGGGGGACTGGGGAGATGGATCAATGGGTAAAGTCCTTGGTGTATATGCATGAAGACCTGAATTGAGGTTTTTAGCACCCACATGTAACATAAAAGCCATGTTACATGCAGTCAACCCCAACATGGGTGTGGAGACAGGTTATATGTAGTCAACCCCAACATGGGATGTGGAGAGAGGTTACATGTAGTCAATCCCAACATGGGGTATAGAGTCAGGTGGATCCAAGCAGCTTGCTGGCCTGTCAGTCTCTCTAAAACTTCCAGCTCCAGGTCCAGGGAAAGACCCTGTTTCAAAAAATAGGGTTGAGAGAAATAAAGGAAGATACCAGATGTTGATCTTTGGCTTCCACATGCATTTTTTTATTCATACCTGTGCGCACGCGTGCGCGCGCGCGCGCATACACACATACACAAACACACACACACACACACACACACACCTGCAAACATACATATGCACATACCTTTCCTTTGCCTCTCTCACATACATGAATAAAATACAGACTATCTACCTTTATTTAAACCAAAGAAAGAAAATAAGTATCATTGGAAGGAAACAGACAGAGGACTTGGTAAGTAGGCCTATAGCTTGGTAATATGTTTAAATTTTCGGGGCATTCTTTGTAAGAACCATAGACAGGAAGTTTGTCTTATAGTTTGGAAATCCAAGAAAGATCCAGAGCTGCTTGGCTGTGCCTGTCTGGAGACCTTCCCTGCTCTGGTGTGTGGATAAATAGCACATTTCACCTTGCTAGTGGGAGTGACAGTTTACAAGAGTCAGGCCACCACCTCACTCGCAAGATCAAATTGCCTCTTAATGTTTGTGATAGGTGAAACCTTATCTTCACTTTGACAACAATTTGTCCCATATGTGTAGAATCTGGGTAGGACCATTTATGAAGCAGCCGAACTGCCTCTGTGCTTCCTGCCTTTCAAGATAGGCCTGTGAATCACAGATAAAGGCTGGAGGAGGCTTGGCATGTTGGAGCTGAGGAAAGGCCACCTGGGAAGAGGCTAGGCAGGGTGAGGACACTCTGGGGTCAGGACAGGCTGGATCACATTATCACAAAAGGTTTCTCCTCAATGGGGTAACAATGTATCAAAAACCAGTTCTTGCTTAGGAAAGAATCTGTGCTGGAACAAGTGGTAAACATGTCACAACTTCTGCAGTGTGACCATTCACACATACCAGCCTGCTGGTATAGAAGTACCACTCAGCCCTCAATTCAGGTGATCTGGTGAGGGTGAGGTTGTGAGGCAGAACCACTGCTCTCTCTGAAATGCCACATATGCTTATAAAGAGAAATGTCCTGCTTCTAAGTGACAAGTTGAGAGCGATATGGTGGGATTAATCTCAAGCAATTAAAAAAACACCCAAGGATGAGAAATTAAAAAACTTCAAGGAATTAAATAGCATCATCAAAAATAATTTTTTCATAAATTATTTTTAGAGAATGCAAACAAATGGGTCTCTCAATTAAGACATTCTGCTTTTCCTTCTTGAGGATGACTGCAGGAGTGAGGCATTCTACCTTTTGCTGTATTTCTGGAGCAGAGAGGATAGGCAGAGTGGACTGGGGAACAAAGTACAGAGAGGGAAATTAGACTGTGCTTAAAAAGCATTGCCAAGTCCTCACTACTGAGCACTGAATGGGAGTATTATACTTGGTAGTTTCCTTCAGAGCTTTGAAAATGAATCTAATTTTTTAATAATCACCCTGAACTCCAGTCCAACTCCAGGTTCAACACAGCTTAAAGCCTAAGTTCAGAACGTAGACACTACAACAATAAACACATGAAAATAGGGTAAATGCAGTATTAGACTCCACAGCTCAGAGGAAGCAAAACTAAATTCTCCACAAAGCCAGCCAAGTAACAAATGGTTTTCTGTAACAGCTACAACTCCTTCTTCAGTGACCTTCAGCCAGAGTGTGCTGAACTTAGCAAGAAGGCAGTCACAGGGACAAACTCAAGCTCATCTGACTTGTGAAGGAAGGTTTTTCATAGGCTTTGTATTGCTACCAGTAACATTCACAGTGGCCAAGGATGCCAATAGCATGAAGTTCTGTGCAGTGCTACCAACTCCATTCATTTTGTGGAAACCAGCAGGAAGCAAGTGGCCATGGTGGGTAAGAGCAGCCCATTTCTCCAGACGGCTTTGGACAGGAGAATATCCTGATGCTGATCAGAGCATTTGTGAAGGATACTGTGATTTGCTTGTGGAACACGGTATTCTGGAACTTGCTCAAAATACCACCAGCACCCCATGCCAAAAAGGAAAGGCAGGGAGGTTGCTTTACTGATGTCAACATTGACTTGTAGTTGCCCCCTGCCCATTTGATGCCTGGAAATTACAACCCTCCCTTGGTACTCTGAGGTGAAGAATGCCAGAGAGAGGAGAGAAACATGTAGAGATGGAGAAGAGAAAGCTGTTACTGTTTTATTTTTCAGTTTTCTCAGATGCACAAATAATACCTGTTTTAGTATAATTCTCAGATAGTCCTGTAGTGGTTGTTCTGCACATATTGTCTTGATTCAGTTCATACTTCTTAAGATTTATTTGGAGGTATGGAGAGATGGCTCAGTGGTAAAGAGCACTTACTACTCTTCTAGAATAACCAGCATTCATTCCTAATGATCCCATGGCCAGTCACACCCAGCTGTAACTCTAGTTCTAGGATCTGATGCCTTCCTCTTGCTTCCTTCAGCACCAGGCATAGATGTAGACAAAATACCCATTCGCTTAAAATAAAAACAACAACCAACAGATTTAAAAGGGAAATATGGAGCACAGCTCAGGAAAGGAGAGAAATGGAAGGGTGACCATGAGGCTGGAGGTCGGATCCCACATCCAATGATTGCTTCACTTTCTCAGAGCTTCAGTTTTGTCTCCTGGAAGAGAAAGGCTCTTCTGAATATAGCTGTGTGTCTGTTCCTTTTATCTCAGCCCACTTCAAACTGGGATCAGGTAGAGCATAGTGAATCAAAACAATTCTAAGTTCCAGTCCATAGGATTCCACTTTCCCAACTTAGGTAGGATGGTGAGGTTGCCTAATTTGTATTTGGCAATGAGCTCTAGACCATTGGCTGAAGCAGGTCCCTACTTCTGGACTGCACAGTCAGTGTCTCTGACAGAGGGCCACCTGGGGACTTCCACAGAGCTTATGTCTCTCCTCTAGGTACACATGCATACACTGCCTTTTCTCAGAGCAAGCAGAGAAAGTCTGAAACTTTCCCTTTCAACAGTTTGTTATTTAAATAGGAAACTCAAGAAGCTCTTCCATTAGAAAGGCATGAAAACCAGCTGATAACCTTTACAGATTGCACAGAGTGGTTAAAAATGCAGATATGCTGCTCTAATTCCATGGAGCCAGGACTGGTGGAATAGGCCTGCAATCCCAAGTTCTCCAACAACTGAGGCAGGAGAATCACAAATTCAAGGCCTCCTTGGGCTACTCAGTGAGTTCAAAAACAGCCTGGTAAACTTACTGAGACCCTGCCTCCCAAAGGACATAGAAAAAGAGTCTATAGTTCAGGGGTAGAGCATATGTTTGGTACAAATGAGGTTCTAGTTTCAATCTCTAGTAACATAAACAAACAGCCTGTGAACAACAAACACCACAGAACCAGGGAGCATGGTAGCTTCCAATGCAGAGTCTGCAGGCACACAGTTCCAGCTCCAGGCCGTGAGCACCTCCAAGTTTATTGGTCTCTTTCAGTTAGGTACTCTTACATTGTTGTGCCTGTGTTTTATTTTCTTAGCCAAAAACAGGTTCAACAAAGAATTCTGCAACTGTTCTTACAAGGACCAGATCAACATGCCCAGTCAGTAGGAACCCCAGCTCTGCACAGCTTTGCACATAGCCCTTTACTGTGCTTGTAACTGCATTATCTAACAGATAGATAAACTCATTTTTCAGAGTTTTATGGTCCCAACACTATAAATTTAATGTAGAAATGAACTTGTCAAGTAAATGATTCATGTAATTTTATTTACATAATTGGACTACATAAAGGAAAAAAAAGGGAAGATAAAATAGTGCTATTAAATTTGTTTTCAGCTGGGTATTAATAAATAATGGAGATAATATTTCCTTTAAATATAAACACCAAAACTGTTTAACACATGCTTTTAAAAAGGATATTGTTACTTCTTTTAAAAAGTATTTAAAACTCATGTTCCTGAGAATTGCTTGCATATCACATGACCCAAATTCCCCAAGCAGCAGTGCATAGCCCACAGTACAGCAAATACATGGAACTCAGCCTGGGTTCCAGACTACCTGCAGCTGTTCCTACATATAACTTTTATAAGGACACAAGAAGCTACAGACATGAATTTGAAACAAAAGGCTTACTTACTGACCACATTTACAGCCTGACTAACTGTATTGAGCCTGATTGTCCACATGATACCCATATGAGGTGATACATACAAAACAAGTATCTTTCATCTCTTTTAACTATTTAGCTTAGTGCACTGATTAGATGTCTACACTGAAATATTTATGTTACAAATTAATAGACAATGTTGAAAAATAAATTGGGCTAAGATGTAAACAGATACATAAAATTTTCTTATTGCTTAGGATGTGTGATATCGTATCACAAAATGCTTTATTTTAGTATCTTGTGCTGGACATTGGACCTGGGGCCCCACCATTAAGCTACACTCCCAGCCTCAAGATTATAGAATTTTAAGGTTTAAATGGACTTCAGGCATTTATCTAGTCTTTCTTGGAACAAGAACCTTCCATCAACATTCCAGTTTTTACAATGGTTTACTATCAAGTACCCAACTGGGAACACACATACATCGCAGTCCTTCACAAAGGACACAGTGATCTCTCAGCCTGGTAAGAAGCTAAGGAAGAAATAGTAAGAAAGACCAGAAGTAATAGAAGAAAGATGAGAAGACATACACAAGAACGGCTGCAGTTTTTCTCAGCAGGCCGAGACTGCGTAGCAGATTGTGCAGGATGAGCTCCTGAAGCAGCTCAGGCAGAGGGGCTGGGAGGGGCTGGGTGGCTGTCTTCCCCACATCTCAGGAACAAAGATACCCAGGGTTACTTTTCACCAAAGAAAATGTATAGATTACCACATAAATGAAAGAACTGCTAAAATATAATTCTCTAAAACAATTACTGTGCTTGTGCTTTTTATTTGATAATTCATTATTTATATGTTCTTCTCCCCCAACTCGGGCAATAAATAACAAAATGACTGAATACAGTACAAAATACAGACAAGGTGGCAATTCTAACTTTGAAATTCAGTATTCTGTCACTTAAAGTCAGACCTAAAACATTAATTTATTCCGAAACACTAATTAACTGAAGTTTTTTGCATTTAATTTTCTCTGGCATTTTGGAATCTATTCTAAGCCCTATGGAAATGGCAGGTCTTATGTTATTAAAGTTAGCCTTTCAAAGTCATCCAACTAAAGACTCCAACACATTAAAAAATGCTGAGACTCCAGATAATGCAAATCAAAAGTATTATTAAAGGGTATTCTTTACACATTAAAGAAAAATCTTAATTTCATATAAGCAAACCCAACTTTAGAAAGTCTTCAGTCTTATGGAATATTAGTATTTTTCAAACTCCAGCTAAAGAACATGGGCTGGAGCGCTCTGCATTTATTTTCTTCATGAATTCGCTAGTTTCAGAATCTACAGACTGCGGCCGAGTGCCAGGGAGTCTCTGTTCTTGCGCAGCGGTCAGCCTTGAATGGAGACTGATCTGTGTCTTCACAGAAAGTGAGGCTTCTCTCACTGTGGGAAGAGCTCCAGGGGAAAGCAGTGGTTGACCAGGAATGAAGAGGTAAGAGTTTGGCCACAGGAAGGCCTGGAGTAGATATCTGGTGTCCCCATTCTGAGGAAAGCAGGAACCGGGCAAACTCAAGGAGGAGGAAACTGGAGTCTGGGACTGACAGACGAGTGCGGTGCCACCGTCATTGCTTTGGAAGGCAGGAGGCATTCATTGAGGGATCAGAGTTACGTGTAGATATGTGGAGTTCAAAGGCCAACAACAAAGAATGGTTTGGTAAAGTCATAAATGACAGTAGCGCAGGACCTCCTGGGGTCAAGGGAGGCATTCAGGATAGAATTCACAAGAGGAGACTATGCAGTTCTCTAGCAAGCTTGTTCCACAAGCCCTTTTAGGTACCAAAGATAAGTAATACTTTATATATTAATTATTAGTCACAACTATATTTAAGATGCCTCAAAACAGTCTATCAGAAGAGATCAGGCATCCTCAAGATGGTATAGGCATAGACATAGCCGTATCTTTTTTTTCTCCCCCCCCACCCCCCCACCAGACAGGGTTTCTCTGTATAGCCCTGGCTGTCCTGGAATTCACTCTGTAGGTCAGGCTGGCCTCGAACTCAGAAATCCGCCTGCCTCTGCCTCCCAAGTGCTGGGATCAAAGGCGTGTGCTACCATGCCCGGCTATAAGCTTTTGTTTTGTTTTGTTTTGTTTTGTTTTGTTTTGTTTTGTTTTGTTTAAGAAGATGGATATAACTTTATTATTTTAAACCTTATTTTTAATAATGGTTCTTAAACACTTTAACCTCCATTGTAGCCCACCACCCACCAGAGGTAGTGGGAAAGAAAGGAAATGGGGGAAGTGGACCTGCTTAGAAAGGTTCTTTGGAGCAACTCCCTTCTGTGTTGTCTGGAAATCAGCAGTTCAGTTCACAGGTCAGCAGCTGCAGCTTAATCTACTTGCAAACACTCCATGGATACACCAGTAGTCCAGTTCAGTAGAGTAAGGACAGCACTCAGGAATCAGCAGCAGTGACATGCCCTAGCAGAGAGAGCCAGGCCTCAGCCTCAGCACAAGTCAGCAGGAGGCACCCAGAGGGACGCCAGGAGAAGTTCCCTGCTGTGCCTTTCTCAGTGAAGACTTGAGACCCACAGTCATTGCACAGCTAGTTCTGAGTTAAACAGACAGTTACCACATGCCTGATGATTCTATTTCTTGTCACTTACCCAAGGGAATTAAAATCAGTTGGTCAAAGATTTGTACACAAATGCTCAGAGCAGTGCTATCTAGATTAAATGCAGAATGAAAAGAACCAAGTCAACCCAAGGCTGATGGCTAAGCAAGACATGCCACATTCATACAATGAAATACTGTTTAACCATGGTGTGAAGTAGCAATGCAAGCACAACACAGACAGACCTGGACAACACTTTACATGAAGGACACAAGACAGAGTATACAGTGGAATTCTACTGACATGAGATAGCCAGACTGAACCGACCTACAGAGTGTGCTACAGGAGCAGACTGTGCTTGGCAGGAGCTGGGGTTAGGGACAACAGGTGACTGCTTTACGGATGAGGCTCTGGACCTAGTGGTAACAGCTACTCAGCACTTAAGAGTGCACTGAGAATGACTGAACTGTACTCTTTACAGTCACCAAATGGTAAAATTCTATATTGCAAAATTTACCTCAAAAAAAACAAAAGCATGTTTAAAGTCCAATCTCATTGAAAGCTAAAACAAGTAAACAACCACCCCGGCATCTGGGACCCTGCCTTCTCCCTTCAATACCCACGTCCACATTTCTCCTCCTCACAGCTTTCTAGAGGCTACTGCCAGCCTTTAACCTGCATGTGAGGGTTGCAGGAAGATGGCCACCTTACTACTGCTGTTCAGAGGTTTGATAGATAGGTAAGATATGCTGCAGGCCCTAGGGGCAGGATGACACACTGCAGGGGTGGGGTGGAGACAGGGATGAGGGTGCCCTCCAGCTTCTGCACTATCCCTGCACTTGCAGATGCTGAGGAAGTGAAGCACCAAAGGATTTTGTCTGTCCTTGTTCTTGCAGGGTTCAGCAAGACACCAGAAGTTACAAAGACAACTAATATGCTGGTCTTCTGAGAAGAGAAAAACAAACTATAAAATAGATTTTTCTTTAGTTTTAATTCAGACTGACCTTCCTAAATCCATGGCTGGAGGCAGAGAGAGTACTAAAAGATGAGTTCATTTCTGGTGGTACTAACAGTGTGGCAGAACAGTAGGAAAGGAGAGAGCCATCACACAATTCCAAGGTCTCGACGTATCATTTACTTGCTGGGAAGCAGGGTTTGCACAGATTAACAGACACACTAGTGTGAGGGCTGGACTGCCTTCTTGAACCCATTTGAGGCAGGGGACCAGAACTGAGCAATTTATTCTGTTTTTCTTTTAATGCTTTCAGCAACCGGAAAAGCAAGTGAAAATGAGTTTAACCCTAAAGAAATAAAGTTTTGACACAGAGGTCAGCAGCCTCGAATGAGGTGAGACTAGTGCCTGGCCTGAGGGGCAGGAAGGAAGGAGGGAGGCTGGGAGAAGGGTGAAAATTAGGAGATATAAATGAAGCTCATTTGTTTTGCTCTTCAAAGAAGGCCAGGCAGGCAGGAGGCAGCGGGGGCTTGGGTAGGTATGTGGCTAAATGCCTCTGGCTCCCCATTCAATGCTCTGGGCAGCCTGGCTGCTTCTTACCTTCCTCACAAGTCAGCCTGTGCTGTGCGAGCCACGGAGGGGGATGCTGTACGCAGGGAAACATCCCAAGGGAGGGTGAGGAAGAGCAGAGATGAAGCTCTTTCCTCACACTCCTCCTGGACCATGGATCGTTCTGCTCAGTCTGCTCATGATCAGAAACAACGCTGAATCAAGCCCTAAAAGGGAAAATGATCGTGAGGAGAGCAGCGGGACCACCTCAGCGGAGTAGCTACACAGGATGCTTTTACTCATTTTTTAAAAAAGAAATTTGTTAACTTTAAAACCACAAAGCGGCATTTGCTATTTTATTTGGTTTTGTTTTTTATTTGGTTTTATCTTATTTGGTTTTGTTTTTATTTTTAAAGTACAGACTCAGTGAAGAATTTAACAAAGTCATCAAGCAGCATCAGCACAGGAAGTTGAGCTTCCAGTCCTTCCCCTGGATGAACAGCTGTTAGCACTGGGACAGACTTCTTCTAGAACCTTCTCAAAGTACAATCAACCCCAGAGCTAGTGGCACTGGTCAGGTGCCCCTCCTCAGGAGCTTCGACCTCCAAAGTCACGGGCATCATCAGGCACTTTGACACTGACAATCTGATGGATAAACTGTGCTACACTACTTTGCTCCCTTAATGGAGACAGAAGGCACCTTGGAGCCCACCGAGGCCGCTTGTGTTTCCTTTGAGGTGGTTGCTCTGGGGCTCTTCACTGCAGAACTCTTGCCTCAGGTTTGAGGAAATACTGTGCAGTTTGGATATTAACCCTTTACCTGTGACATGTGTTTCACATATTCCCTCCACTTGGCTGTCTATACTTTAATTTTGTTTATAGTTTCTTCCAGCATGAGTTCATGAAACTGAATTTGTTAAACAGTTTAAGACTTCAGGACTCCTTGTCATGTTTTTAAAGGCCTTCTCTAGGACTATAAAAATATATTACTTTATTTTCTTCTACCATTTAAAGACTTGAAATGTAGTGTGTGGTATGAATTAGAGGTCTAAATATATATGCATTTCCCCCCAAAGATTGCCAGCCTGCTCAGGTCTACATCTCACAGAGCCCATCTTCCCCTGCTGGCCTGGACTCAGCTGTTATCACATGTTATCACATGTTAGGTCCTCATGTGCATGTGGATCCACTTAGGCGTTTTCCCTAACACGTTCACAGATCTGCCAAGGCAAACATTCTCAAACTATGTAGTCTTAAAAACATTTCTTTGCCACTACGCTAATTCATTCCTCTGTGTGAATTGTAGAAACAACTTTTCAAGCTTTAACCAGTTTTCTTGAGATTTTATTGGGACTACACTGCAGTTTTATATTAATTTAAAGGGAACTTTTGTTACAATAGCAAGTCCTTTAACTACTGTGTATATCAGTAAAGCACGCTCACTTGCCTCATGTATAATTTCATTTATTTTTATCTTGTATTTTCTTAGATTGTGATACAATTGGGAAAGGTATTTTTACATATAACTATATATTTGACTAGAGCTATTACATGGGGAAATACTCATTTTTGTTGCTTCATATGCTAAAGAAAGTTAAAGCTTACTAAAGATCTTCTATTGGATTTGGCTTGAATGAGTTCCTCCAATGTTTGTGTGCTGAAAGCCTAGCTCTTAGTGCTATAATGTTGGGTGGTGAAATCTTCTGTTGTTGTTGTTATTAATAGCATATATTGATTACATAAAGCACTGAGCACTACTGTGATAGATTCATATCCTATATCAGGTGCTTTGATCATGACCATTATCTATTTTTTATCTTATTTACCCCTCCCCTGGTCCTGTTCTTCTTTCCATACTATCTTATGATATTTGTCCTCCAAAGCTGACTTAAATTCCACTTAACATTTTCCTGCAAATGACATAATTTCAATCTCTTTATTATGTATTAATACTCTATTGTGGACACACACACACACACACTCACACACTCACACACATTTCTTCCTCCATTCATCCACTGATAGGTACCTAGGCTGACTCCACAGCCTGGTTCTTGAATAGGGGCAGCGAATGCAGGAGTGTAGTCATCTTTATAGTACATGCCCTTAGATTTCTCTGGGTACATGACAGACTTAATTGTAGTTTTTGGAGGACCCACTAATTTACATCAAAGGGGAGGCAAGACAATTAGCTTACTTAATTGCTGCCCACAGGAGGGACTGGTCTAGTTATCATAGGACTTGAGTTCGTTCATAGAAAAGTAAGTCATTATAAAAAGAGAATGCCTAGCTCCCAAATTCCTGATATTCTGCCTCTTGGCTATAATCCCTCCTGCATGTGTTTTCACTACTGCAATGTCATCGATTATGAGACCCTCACTAGAGTTCAAACAGGCTTGGCAACCTTGAACTTTAAGTCTTTAAAGCTAGCAACTAAACAAACCTCTCTTCTTTATAAAGTACCCAGCCTTGGATATTTTGCTACAGCAACACACCATTCATTGGTCCTGACATATCCCAAGTGGAGATGGAAAGATGGGTTTCAGTCTTCTTTGCTATTAACATAATGAATTACACTGATATCCTAATACCACACTACCCTTGTCTTCATGGATTAACTTACCATGTCATGCACACTTTTCCTTTAGCACTTGGCTTCTCTGTTAAGAAGTGTGACCGTTACATGCTATTTTAGGCTTTCTTATTTGGTTTGGGTTAATAATAGTTAATCTTGCTTGGACTAGGCCTAGATTATTTCCTACATTTCTCTTTGCTTTGCAAACATTCAAACTGAGAGTAACAAAATTTGCTCCTTTAAAGGGGAGGCACTTTTCAAGAATTAGATGGTAGGTTGAGAGGTGGAGTGGTACCTTAATTCTGAGGTTATATTCTATTTATGTGATCCATCTTGAGTCAATCTGTTAAACTTGTTAAAACTTTCAGGTTCTTTACTAAGATGATACATGTGTAGGAAATGAACATTAACCTCTCGCTATCTCCCCTTTCCCTGCAATGAGCTTGAAAAGTTTCCTGGCATGGAGCTATAGTTCCAAAGAGATGTTTAATCTTTTGTTTAAGTCAGTGTTGGGTTTTGTCCTCACTCCTGTTTCTATAACTTCAGAGTATTCACCTGTTTCTTATATTACCTCTCACTCACTTTGTCGCACTTTTCCTTACACTTTGACTTGCATGCTGGGAACAGATGAACTAATGGTCTTGTAGGTGACTTTAGGGTACACTTTGTGCTCTGTGAACACCTCTGGTCACACTTGCTGGCTTCTCTATGCAGCGCTCTCACTCTCACTGGCTTCTCTATGCAGTGCTCTCATCATTCACTGGCTTCTCTATGCAAGGTTTTCACTGGCTTCTCTATGCAGTGCTCTCATTCACTGGCTTCTCTATGCAGCACTCTCATTCACTGGCTTCTCTATGCAAGGTTTTCACTGGCTTCTCTGCAGTGCTCTCACTCTCACTGGCTTCTCTATGCAGCACTTTCACTCCGACTGGCTTCTCTCTCTCTCTCTCTCTCTCTCTCTCTCTCTCTCTCTCTCTCTTCT
>NC_034591.1:71559337-71610848 GCF_900095145.1 Mus pahari
CCTGGAACTCACGCTGTAGATCAGGCTGGCCTCGAACTCAGAAATCCACCTGCCTCTGCCTCCCGAGTGCTGGGATTAAAGGCGTGCGCCACCATGCCCTGCTTCTGACTGGCTTTTCTATGCAGTGTTCTCATTCTTACTGGCTTCTCTATGCAGTGCACACACTCACTGGCTTCTCTATTCAGCACTCACACTTTGACCGGCTTTTCTATGCAGTGTTCTCACCCACACTAGCTTCTCTATGCAGCATTCTCACTTGCATTGGCTTCTAAGAGTCTGTCATATCAAACAAACTCCTCTTTAACTTGAGTTACAAAAACATATTCACACAAAAGCTTATAAATGAGTTATTATTTACAACAGTCAAAAGTGAGAACCAGTCCATATGCCAACTAGTAGGTGAAGGCATAAATGAAATGCCTCTCATTGCTCAGCAGGCTGGAGAGGAGCTCTGCTAACATATGCTGCTGTGTGGCTGCATCCTGACAACACAGCAAACAGAAGAAGCCTGACATGACATGCAGGTTACAGAAAAGCCTAGAATCAGCATGAAGAATGTCGTTCCTTGTCACAGTGTTCTCCACACTTCACTTCTTCACTAGGCATGTTCTTCCCCACACACCAAGCTACCGTCCAGCCCTCAGTTGTATGTTCAGTCCAGGTATCACTGTGGTCAGAGCCAACCAGCCCCACAGGATAGGGCTCTGACTCCATTTCACACACCACAGAGTGGCTTGTGACTGGTTGGCTCTAAACTAGAGGTTCTTATGACCCTTCTATGTTTAGAGTATGTGTTAGATTGACCCAGAAAAGTCTCTTAATTTACCCTTTTTCTCAGGAAAGGCCAATGGCAGAGTGGCTGTGGAAGGAGCAGAGTGTCTCAGGTGCAGCCATCACAGCAGCTCGAGCTCGCTAATCCAGAAGCTGCTGAGCTCACACAACTCTCTCAGAAGGGACTGTCATGGAGGCCTCGGCAGACAGCCATCCCCCAGCACGAAGCAAGTCTCTAGCTTCCCTCCCTGTGGCTTGGCAACAGATGTTAAGTCCCAAGCTTCTCATCATGGCTTAGTCTCCAAGTGACATACCCTGCCCAGGAGGCGGAAAGTAGGTTTAATAGTTGCCAGGCTTTGTGGGGGACGGGGTGGGGAGGCTGACAATGGGCACGTCCTCATGCTAAGTGTTGATGATCGCATTAGTCAACAACCACACCGAGCTGCACACTTCAGATGAGCGAAGTTTATTGTATCTGAATCGGCCGTCAGCAGCCACCGTGACAACAGTTAGAAAGAAAATGTGGACTCTGCCCGGTGTGGTCCTTTTGTGCAGACATTTCTAAGCTGGCCTGGTCCATAACTAAGTTTTATATCAAATGGACACTTCAAAAGAGTATGTTGGGTGAAAAAGGAATTCTAAACATACTCATTAAGTCATGCTTGTTAAGAATGCCTACCAGGCCCTCTTCTGATGTGTCTAAATACAGCTGCAATGTACTTATATACATAAAATAAGTAAATAATTCTTTAAAAAGAAAGAATGCCTACCAGGCCCTCTTCTGGTGTGTCTAAATACTGCTGCAATGTACTTATGATATACATAAAATAAATAAATTATTCTTTAAAAATAAAAGAATGCCTACCAGAAGGCTTCTCTGTGGTATGCTCTCCAATAGACAACCCCTCTGGCCACTTCTCCCCAACACCCTGGCTTCTGCAGCCTGCTCTGCAGCTCTTTTATATACTCTTTATAGCCAGTATGCTTCTCTGTGAAGATTCACCTCCTCAAATATACACAAGTTCTTAGACAAACTTGCTACAACAGTCGGTGCCACCAGGGTGCTGGAAATGACACAGTCCATCAATATTTAAAGCCTGCAAATAAGAACAATTACAATCAACTAGTAACTCCAAGTATAGCAAAAATCACAAGGAAATAAACAACACCTAAAGTTGATTTAGAACAGCCTTAGAAACCCTCTTGTGTGATTTACTGACAGCAGCTCAGGACTTTAGAGTGCCATAGTAGAAAAGAAAAAGAAAAAAAAAAAACTTTTTCAATTTTCTGTTTACAAGTCAATGCACTGAACCTGTAATAAATTGAAACTGATCCTCATGTGATGTTTAAGACAGAAAAACCATTAACCTTGTGCACACTTCCTATATTCAAGGTCGTTACTGAAAAGCCAGAATGTTTCATTTACTCTGATGCTTTTGCCTTCTGCCTTTTTCATATGGTTAATAGGATCATAACTTAACTGAGTCACACATTGTAAATAAGTTGGCTATATTATTCTCTCCTCTTGGTAATTGGACCACCCCCTCCCAAAGACTCCTATAAACCATTTAACTGAGAGCAGCAGTGAACTACTTGTCTTTAAAACTAGAGGCTCGAAACCCTGAGCTGATGGACACCAATGCCTTTTGGCTCTGCTTCTTGGGTTCTTTATTTGACTTGATTTGATAACCAAGAATTGATATGGTAGGCATACAAATCTACCATAAAGTACTTTTCTACCATACTGTGGACAGTGTCTCTCTGCTGCACTCAGCAGGCTCGCTGGCCTGGAGTTTCTGGTGATTCCCGTGTTTCTGCTTCCCATCTCCTGAGACTACAGCACTTCTGCTGCTATAGCATTCAGTCTTCACATACATTCAGGAGACTCAGACACAGGTTACCAGGCCTGCACAACAACCACTTTATCCACTGACCTCTCTCCAGTCTGGAAAAAGCTCTGTGACCAACTTCTGTGGCCCTTGTTTTTGGTAAGAGCAAGGGAGGTATGCATGTGAGTCTGTAGTCTTCTCTGCTAGAACCTGCCTGCGGGTTCTCAAACGCTCTGCTTAAGAAATGGAGCCATGGGGACAAGGAAGGGTAGGTGTATTTTGCACACTAATAAATAAATAAATAAATAAATAAATAAATAAATAAATAAAAACCTCCTTTGGGTCCTTGTCTTCCACAAGTAGTAAATCAAAACACATCTTAGTCAGGGTGCAAAAATAAGCCTGTAAAAAAAGTCACACTGCAAATCAGAATATGGCACATAACAATAAGGGATCATTTTCACCCAAAGAAACAATGACAGGCCTGGTGGTTGGCTTTTTAAAATGCTGTCAGAGCACTGGACTTGACACCTTAGCCATTTCTGAGTATAGAATCCAGCAGTACCCTCTATGCCCATCGTGCTAGTTTGCTGTCTGTTACTATGATGTTACTATGATCTGTTACCACAGATCTCTGAACTATTCATCTGCAGTGATAATTCTCCCTCCCTCTCACTCTTGGTAACCATAGCTCTATGTTTCCATGGTTATTACCGCAGTAGACACTCACTGGAGTAGCGCATTCAGTGTGCTCCTATGTAGCTGTCTTGTTTCACGAAGCACAATGCCTTGAGGCTTAGCAGTGTTGTTCATAAAGGCTTGCTTCTCTCTAAAGGCTCTCTTCCATTCTGTTTACACACCACCCTCTTCATCTACTCATCTTCATACATGTGCTTGTGTTGCTTCCCCTGCTTGGCTATTGCACACAACGCTACAAAGAGTATGGGTGCACATAGTTCCAGAGCAATCTTGATCTCTTGGATAGAAGTCCAGCGCTGAGACCACTCTGTCATAGATTACATTGCAATTTCAAGGTTGTTTTGTTGAAGAACCTGTTTTACACAATGTTCTGTTTCTGGTTTTGAAGAACTGTTTCCAAAGTAGCTGGATCACTTTACATTTCTCCAGTGGGATGCAGTGGTCCCCACTTCTCCACACTCTTGCCTGCTTATTTTTTTTTTTTTTGTCATCCTCATGAGTGTGAAGTGATGAATGAGTGATTGACTTTGCAGTTTGTTACTGATGGTGAAGATGAGCATCTTTTGTGTGCATGCTAGTCATCCACTCATCCTTGGAGAACTGTCAGGTCCTTGCTTAGGTCTGGAGATGTCTCCCTCACCCCACACGTTGCCTTTTTCTCTCCTTTGCTGTTTTAAACTTAATCTAATATCCTTTTGTTGTCATTGCATTTTATATCATCTCTAACAAGCCCTGCAAACACAATGTCTTACAGCTTTAGACTTAAGACTTTATACGTTTTAGTCTTACATCTGTTGACTTTATATTGACTTCCTTGCTGCTTTGCTGGGTATTAAACACAGGGCAACACACTTGCTAGGCAGTGACTCTGTCCCTTGACTTGTTTTTAAATACACAAAGAAAATTATGGGAAACTGAACTTCCAATACCTGAAAGTGATCTGTCAGAATACTTGTTGAGAGAGCTGAGTCACTATATCTGATGTTCCTACTCTCAACTCCTGTTTCTAAACTGTTTAGTAAACTGATTTGGATAAGACTAAAATAATTACATAGGAAGCAATAATCTTTCAGGGGTATATCCAGGAAATAAATAATGATATTTATGTTACTAGATAGCAAAAGGAAACAATACATAAAACAGTATTTTCATATTTCTTATTAGTAAGGAAATAAGCCAAAGATCTTCAAAATGCTGTAATCTCTAAGACAGATTTCAATTGGAGAATAGTCTAACATAAAATGGTATTATTTTCATCCCACCAACCACTGGATTTTAAGCAAAAAGATGGAATGGAGTGAGAAGAGAAGCCATAGGCCATTCATAGTGAGAAGACACTAGAGAACCAGAGGCCCCCCACCCTCAGGTTTCTGACCCTCCAGCAGCTTGGTATTCACCTTTCCCTTTCCCTCACGATGTGTTCTGAGACTGGTAACTGCCACATGGCTTGCTGGTGTAGTGCTGGCTCCAGCAGTAGCAAGCATGCTTCCAGCTTTACTGCTCTAGCTTTCCTAGTTACAGTTTTGATCGCTGCTCTAATTTAACTGAGCCTCTGTTGTACTGATCGATTCTGTAATTTCCTTGTGAATTTTCTAAGACAGAGGTTTAAGAGCACAAATTAGAAGGTAAGTCACATAATTCAAACACAAGTTAGATGGGCTACAGGATTTGAATAACTGCTTGGATTGATGGCCTTAAACCTTCTAGTCCAGCTTTAACAAGAGCATCTTACCTGCAACACCTGCCCATTCTGGCCTGACTTGTGAAGCCTGCCCTTACAGCTATCACTGAAGCTAGTGTCAGTGTTGCAGTGTTGGGACAGCTTTTCTTGTTGAAGATGTGAATGGGTGTGCACTGTGCATGGACTATTGCACTCACTTCTGTGCAGTTTTTGTAAATACAATAGCTTTGCACAACCTTTTACAAATGTATTAATTTCACCATGTTACAAAGTAGAGAATGCAGTGCCAACTGGGAACACAGGACTTCCTACACAGAACTGCCATTACTGCTTTCGTGTAAGCATTGTTTACAATCTTGATCTTATTAGAATACTGACTGAAGTCCCTATTCAGCCTTTTCATTTGTTACTAATATTTGTGACTTTCAGTGGCCTTACACAAATGATATATTGCTTGGGCATATCTTTTGTTCTATGCAGGACATTTTGACTTTTACAAAGAATTATAATTTACAACAACTGCTTGTTATTTAAACTTTCTTAGTGCAGAAACATTTTACTCCCACATTCAGCTTTGGGGACACTACAGTAAAAAGGTTGTATTCTCGCCTCCTGTTTCCTTCTTGGCCACCCTCTTTCCTTTTCTTTGCTTGTGTGACTCTTATTGGCCTATCCCATTTATATAAAAGCATAGGTATCTCTTGTTACTTTTAAACATTGGTTAAATAAGAGGATTTTTATAGAAAGGAAAGTAAACATGCTACATGCTACAAGAAAACAAAAAATTGCGTCCCAGAGCATATATCCCAACACACATTTAAGTGTGTAAATGATACTTTCAGCAGTGTCTTCCTCAATCAACACCGTTTATCTATAAAGTCTCTCCTACTGGCTCTGGCATAAAACTAAGTCCCCTGTAGTTAGAGAGGCCATGCAGATAAAAATGAAGGAATATGATACTAGTCCTATGACTTTTATAATCGACTCCTGGGTACTTAACTAGTTCCTCGCAGTGCGGTTACCTGGCAGTCATCCTGCGCAAGAAAAAGCAAACACACTGCCCATCAGCCCCCTGCTGCGGGGCTTGTGCCACCCAGACCCAGAGAAGCTTCTTGAACACTGGCTGACAGGACTGTTCCTTGCGGTTCGTGTGCGTATGTTCTGGCCACACTAAAGTCACTTGTAAATATTTCTACTGTTTCCTTTTAGGAAGTCCAGGCTTGGTATAAAATGTGGTTCTCTCATGCTTGAGGCCATGAGGGTAAATGCTGGTGTATCCCCACTTAAAGAGAGAAGGCAGGAAGACAGGCAGACTCTAGACACCGTCTGCCTCTCTTCCTGCCATCTGGTTAATGTAGGGCTGACTGCTGGGAGCAAGGGGAGGGTAAGGGCCCAGGAGTCAAGCTGGGAGGGAAGGGCTGGCATTGTGGAGTCACCCCAGGACAAGGGACACGCTCTTCCAACAGGGCTGTGTGAGCTGTAGACTGTGCATTTTCTGTTCAAGTCCCCAAATCAGTATAGGCAGCGTGCGACACGGTATTTATCCAGGGCGTAAATGTGAGATAAGCAATTTTAAAAACTAGTTGAATACCCTTAGAGTTTGTGTATTTTATGTCACGATTTGAAAATTTTAAAGTTTCCATGATAAAATTATTAAATATAAGATGCCTTCAGTGTATTCCCTGGGGGCTTTTCTTCACTTATCTGTGGCAACGGCCTCCTTCAGTGTTCAGCCACACTGTTGCTTCCCATGGTCTGTCACTGTCTCTGGCCTTCCCCACTTGGCACTCAAGCCCCTCGGGGCAGCCACGCACCTGGTCTGCCTGCCGCCTCTGCCGACCTTGCTAAGACTACAAGAGAAGGCGTCCGACTCAGCCTCTGTAGTAGTGCTTCTCTTCTCTCTCCAGCAATTCCTCAATTTCCATGTCGGCCCACTGAAACCTCTTCTCTTTTCAAGATTCCTCCAAATAAATGAGTGCAGGGGAAGTAACAGCAAATACATATTTATTGCAAGTTTAATTGTGTTACTATATACTGCTTTATACTAATGATATTAGCATTATTACACTTTATTATTTATTACACAGATTGTACCTTCCACAAAGGTAAGGCTGTTTGGCTTGTGGATGCATGTCCTGGCCTGGGACGGCAGGCTGACTCAGCGACAGTGTCTATGGATAAAACCAGTAAAAGCTGGTTTTCCTCACAAATATGTTTTCAATAAATCTTTTTCTTTTTAAGATAGGGTATTACAAACTAACAGTCCTCCTGTCTCAGACTTCCTGAGGGCTGGGACTACAGGTGGGCCCTACAATGCTTAGAGGTACAAATGATTTCATTCCCAAGAATGCAATTGTAATCCATACACTGTAAACCACACAGCACACAGGGATGTACAGTCCAGAAATACTAAGTAGCACGTGTAAGAACCCAGCTCAAGGTGCTCAGTGTGCTGCCCCCTCTTCCTTTGGACTTTCAGAGAATGTTCTGTCATAATACGGCATTATCAGTTGGATCTTGCAGTTACACTCAAACCTGTTCTCTGCTTCTGGTATCTCCTCTTTGTGAACAGAAAAAAAAGAGGGGGGGTCCTCATCACAGCATCTTCTGAAGCCCCTGCCAGAGCATCATAAGCAGGGACTACAAAATAGTGAGTAGTGAGTCACTGGAGGTAGGAGAGTGGGGAATGCAGACGTGGTCTGGGTAATCTCTCTTTAAAGATAACCTGGTGCATGCAATAGACCAAAGTGTAGCAACAGCAAGGAGCAGGCCTGTCAGTGGTACCCCTGGGAGTGCAGGTCTCTAATAGATAAAAAGAGACTCAAAGTCAATGCTAACGTCAGAGGGCTGCATTTCCTGAACTATTCAGAAAAGAAAATGAATGCATTAATGAACATGGGCAAGAAATTTCACAGAAGGCATTGCAAACCTTTTTGTGTTCAAGGAACACAAGTACCAAATTTGTAGGTTAGATTCAAAGTACACACAGTTCCTTTAGCCTGGAAAGTTCTCTTGTATATGCTTGCACAAGGCACAGGTCACTGTTTGGACCTATTTCCCCTGCCTTCACCATCAAAATGAGAGTGAGTCGCTCTCGCCCTTTGCCTCATTCCTGATCCTAGGTCCCATGACTTAAGAGCTAGCTGTACTATGACAATGCCAAATATACATATCACTAAATTGGAAACTGCCTCCCTCTACTAGTCACTATTATTATTATTATTATTATTATTATTATTATTATTATTATTATTATTATTATTTAGCACACAAAAAACTGGGTTCCTTGAGACCTCTCCATACCTACATGTCATCATACAATGCTCATATCCATCCACCCACCTCTACAATTCTTTGTTAACAGGTATATGTCAAAATGTTTGCTGGGTTTTAAGCAGACATGATTTTGAGTTGTTTTAGAGCTTGCTGAAAAATAAATTCACTAAATTCTTTCTGGAAGATGTGAAAAATGACAGATGACAATTTGGCTCTTTTGCTTTTCTTTCTCAGTTTAACACTAGAAAGTAAAAGGGAAGCAAATGTCTGAGCCATCAAGTGGCCATCATGCCCACAGCCTTCCACAGAGTGACTGGAGGAACAGTGGCTGCTCTTCCCTAATGACACGTTAGCAAAGAGGAGGCAGGCTAGACTGCATGCTTGACCCAGGTCATGGTAAACAATTTGCTAAATAAATGAACTGGTAGCACAGTGAAGGTTTTGGAGTGATTATTGTAACAGCACATAAAATAAATGTTTTCATGAGCATCACGTGTGCTCATCTCTGTGACATTTTCCAGGGTTTTCTACTCTACACTCTACTTTAGATACCAATACAGCCCAAGGCCTGACAGCAGTTGCTAAAATTCACTGAGCACTACTGTGCTGAGCCCAACTTTGCATGTATTTCACTTAAGCATACCATCCTGCGTATTAACTGCAGGCCTGGAGCTGGGGAGAGGTCTGCTGTGCTCAGATCCTAGGATGCATATGTGAAGCCAGGCACACAGATGTCTACATTTGGAACTGTAGTGCTGGAAGGCAGAGGCAATAAGATATTGGGAGCTCACTAGTTGATCAGCTAGGCCGAATGGGTGAACACCAGGTTAAATAAGAGACCCTGCCTCAAAAATAAGATGGGGGGCTATTGAGTAAGACACCTGGATCTGTCTTCTGCACACACACTGATTGAGCCATCATACTGTAAGACCCTCTGAGACACTGGAAGAAACAGCAACTGTTGTTTACCAATGATGGGATTTTCAAGCTCACAACACAGTTAATGCTGGTTTAGAGCTGCCTACTTATTTACCACTTCATTTCTTGTTCCTTGGCTTAGCTGAAATTTTTTTTGAAATCAGTTTCCTTCCAAAGTACATTGTTTATAGCCCACCCTTCCCTGTTGTGGTGCAGAGGGACTTCCACTTGAGTCTCCTCCCCAGTTAGAACTCCCTCTGTGAGGATCTGTTGGTGCCTTTCCTCTGGGCTGACAGTGGCCTGATCGTACCTTCATTTTCAGAAGAAATAGCACACAGTGACAGTCTGATTGCAACAGGCTCTGAATGGCTTCCTGCTTCTCTGCTTCTGCAGTCACAGCTGTCAGCTGGTCTCCAAGCACCAAGGTCTCCCATCTCCAAGTTGTGCGGGTCTACTGTGTATAATAGCTACAGATGGGTTTTAACCTAGAGTCTGGGGAGATGGCTCAGTAGGTAAAGTGAGGCCCTGAGTTCTGATATGCAGAACCCATGTAAAAGTCAGGTACAGCAGGTTTAAAGGAGGTGTGTACAGATAGGTATACCCTAGGGCCTCACTGACCAGTCAGCCAAATGGTGAACTTCAGGTTAGTGAAATACTCCATCTCAAAAAAAAGAACACTGACAGAAATAGGAAAGACACCCAGCATTGCCCTCTGCTCCCCACATTTACCACATCTGCACAGCACATACAAGTGGTCTACACAGAAAAGGGTTTCCTCTGTGATTTGCTGTGTGTTCTCACTCGCTCTTCTCCACATCCTAGCCTCCACACCCTCCAGATGTTTTTGTTCTGCAGCACTACATGCTATAAGTTGTTTAGTTTTATCTTCTAATTTGATTCTTCCTCTGGTTCTTTCTAATGTACAACTAGCTACCTACAACCTTTTAATTTCTGTATTTTTATTTATATGGTATATTGTCTTCTGCAAGTGTTCATTGCTGGTTTAATAATTTTGCTCCACAGGCATACATTCTGTCTTCTCTCTTATCCAAGAATCAATGTCTTTGTGTCTGATGGTCCCACATCTGTGGCCTTTGGAAACCGGCTCTGTAGACAGTCTTTCATGGTGACTTGTTTTCTTAGGCTTTGAGAGTTTAACTGGACGCTAACTGAGAAATTCTCTGTAAGGGGTTTTAATGTTTGGATTAAGGGAGGCTCCTCCCCAAAGGATCTGCCATTACTCCTGTTTGATGCCCAGATTCTTAGCTGAGCCCAGTGCTTTCCTGACCACTCCTCCACCCAGCCACTGCAAATTCCTGCTGTAAATCTATCAGCTGCTCCAAGCTTATACACTGTCTAAAGATGTTGCTGCTGTTGCCGCCTCCTCCTCTTCCTCTTCCTTCTCCTCCTCTTCTTCATCTTTTCTCCTCCACACATTTTTAGGTTCAAGACAGATTTTGGACTTGCCTGTCTTTAAGAAGGGAATGTAGTTCTTAAGGTATAGTTCCCTGGTAGGAGGTGTCTCTGCTGGCTGTTCAGTCCTCTTGGGTGGGTCTGCAGCTTTCTCCTTCTGTGGCTCTGGGGGTTATAAAATCTAAGCAAGACAAAGACAGCTTCCTGCCCTCAGCTTACCTCTCTAGTATCTGCCATTTCAATGTCTTGTCAGATTTCAATGTCTTGTGCAGTGTGAAAGAAGCCTGGGTCCACCGGTCCCTGAGACGGGGCCCTTCCTGGAAGTCTGCATAGTCCTTGTAGATTTGGGAATCTACACTGTACTTCAGCGTTTCTACTTAATGAGTGAAAACAGGGAAGTCCTTGCATCTTTTATGGGCACTGTGAGGTTGATACATACACAGCATACAGGGAGTAGAAAGTGTCGTACCACCATGACTGTCCGACTGTAGCATCACGGAGACCTCATAGTGCTGGCTCCCGCTCTACAGTATTGCTCTTATTCCTTACCATGTTGTAAAATCTACGTCTGCAAAATTTCACTCTGTAGTAACATTTCTGCTAATGAATTAATTTCATGAAGCTTCCATTTAATTACACAAAACACATAAATATATGTATAATGATGAATGGCAGATACACCCTATTTAACCTACTCTCCTGAATTAGGACCAAGAAGAGGGACAGAGAGAAGTTACAAACAAAACTAATCACAAATGTCTGTGCCTAGCAGAGGGAGTCAGTGACCTTCAAGTGTGAAGGTTGGCAAATACAAGGCGTGTTACAAGGAAAAGGACAGTTGCCATTGCTCTTGGTTCTTACTGAGGCTGTGAGAGATTGAGAAGCCTGGATAAGAGGCAGAAGGCTTTTCAGTTCCAGAGTGGCCTTTATAGGGGAAAATCCAACAACTACAGATGATGTAAAAAGCCATATATCCACAAGTATAGTCAGAGAGCCGCCTTTAGTAGAGTATTTCTTGATGTTAATATGTGCGCATTTATAAAATGTTAAAATCATTCAATTTATCACAAAACATTTTTAAATTCAGTGCTCAGCTTACATTGCCAGTGTAAACATCCTGCAAGAGAAATGATCTCCTGTTGATTTGCACATAACAACATTTTGCTGTTCTTAACAACAAAAGGAACATATTATGGCCAAATTAGGATTTGGGGTCATGGCAGTTATGAATGTATGATCCCTCAACTCCAACTTCACCCCTTAGCTGCACCACCTTGAACTTCCCTTAGGCTCACAGTTCAGATCTGCATGCACTGCTTGCATTGCTCTAGTATCTGAATGTTGATTCCTCATTTAGGAGTTCAGCATTAATTTCCAAAATTTTCATGGGGCTTGTGGCAACACGGGCCATGATTCTGTGTATAAAATTTACTGGCCTTCTTCACTTACCTGCTCTAGTATCGTATCGTGTGTGCGTGCATGTGTGACATCAGACTGCCATGTAAGCTTCAGAGAAAACCCTTAAAGCAGACTATCCATTTTTGCATGCTCTCTTCTAAGTAGAATGTTCAATGTAACTAAATTCATGTCAGAGACCTAGGTTCTTTTTTTCTTCATTTCTTTCAGTTAGCTTTTAGTTTCCTGTATATTTGCTTACTGTGCTGTTCTAGAGGTTGTAGGGTTGTCGCAGCGCCAACAGAAGGTGATTCCAGTTGTATATGTCACACAACATTCGAACAGACTGTGCATGCTCTAAAAATCACAGTTGCTTCTAAGACAGATTTCATTTCTATTCTTGTTTTATGTGCCAAACCCCAAAGTGCATTGGGCCTGAATCTCTGAACACTGTAGACCCATTAGAAGGAAGATTGTTCTGATTGTCACAAATTGTAGTGCCTGAAAACACTTAACACTGATTGTCTAAGAGATAAAAGTCTTCCAAAGATGACACAGGAAAAATACTCCAAGTAATCATGGTCGAAATGTCTGTGTTCCTTGGGAATGCTGCGTTCTCTGTATTCTCCATCATTGGTGCAGTTTGAACAGATGAGTAGAGTTCAGAGGTCTTCATGTTCACATTTAAAACTAGACAAATGATCTCATTTTCCTGAGTTTGAATTCATTTTTAATTTTAATTTTATTTTATACATGTAGACGGTTCCCTGTTCTCTGCATTTAGAAGTATACACAGTACAACTCTGTTAATTCTATAAGTAATTTTTATAATTACGATGTAACTCTTATCCTTCCTTAAAACATTAAAAATAAACCCTTTATGTGAAAAAAAAAAAAAAAAACAGAACAGAACAGAACAGACTAGACTCTCAACCATGCTATTCAATGAGTGCCATCCTAGGCCTTGCCAGCAGAGGGCGCTGCAGGGACATGGCTATGGCTCCTTTGTAGATAGCAGCACCCATTTCATTTTCCCTGAGAGGACAAGCAGCACAGGCCTGTGAGTACTCAGGTGATGTGCTCCTGCTGTGATGCAGGGCTTCACTGAGAGTCATCACTTCTCCATGAACCTCCAAGGACAGTTATAAGCTCCAGGTCACAGGCTTACTTGACTTGCCCCAGCCACAGCCTTCTAGTATCTTTCAGAGTTGTTTCCTAGGAGTCTAGCAAATGCAGAGCAGCTGTGACCCAGGCAGCCCACTAAGCTTCTGCTACCTCCACTGAGCTCCATCTATACCCTCTCCAAGCAAGTCAGAACCCAGCCTTGAGGAAGGACTCCATTTGCTCTGTCCTCCCCCCAGTACCTTCTCCTGACCTCAGGGAGAGGGCGCCTCCTTCCTAAGCAGCTTAACTTTTTCAGCAGTAACATCACAAACAGAAAGTCCCACAGACACGATTATTAAAAACATGACATAGAACAATCTTTGCTTGTGTGCATAAAATGCATATGAACACAAATAAATCTTGTGCTTAGACCTGGGTCCCCAAAGTATCTAAAACTAACACACACACACACACACACACACACACACACACACACACAAATATTCCAACTGCCCAAATCTTAATTATTTTAATGCCAGTGAAGCCAACATTTTGGATAAAGAAAAAGACAGGCAAGCCTTTGTGACTGAGGTCTGAATGACTTCTTGGTGAAATGATGGCCAGCTGGCATGGTTCGCACATGCTCTGGGACACGCAATGACACTGGAGTGCATTACAAAGCTTACTTCATTCTCTTTTTGTACAACATGGACAGATCCCAAGCTTTAAGATAATTTAAGCACTAAATACTCTTCCATGTCTTGTTTCTTCCTATTACAAAGAAGAGTTGATTTTTAGCCTACAATTCTAAAATAACGAATAAAATATTTTACCACATCTTATTCTAAGTCATTTTATTTTATAAGAATTTGAGGATTCAGATTACTTCAGAAGGCATAACATACAGGTAAAGTACATTTAAAGCTATGGGTTGCTTATGAATGTATTCAGTGACACTGAAGGGTCCAGGAGCAGATAGAAAGCAAGCAGAGCAGGAACTGTAGCAGGAAATGACTGAGGAGCCCTCCTCTAACAGCCTGGAGTATCCCCTCTTGAATACAGGAGGAAATGGGGGAGGCTTGGTAGCAAAAGACAATAAAGATTTTCACAAGGAGTCACCTTTGTGACCACTGCCAATATCATCATATAGATTTGCAATGGAGAACCCCTATATTTGTGGAAGAAGCCAAGCATTTTTAATAATAAAATAATTTGCATCCATTTTTACTTGGGTTGAATCTGAACTAAAATATAAAATAAAACCACCAACCAAGTAGGAGTTACAATACAAAAGTATACAAAGGGAAGAATATATTCAGTATGCTCTATCTGAAGTATTTCTCCATATTTGTGGGTATTGGAAAAAAAGCAAATATCTGGGATTACATTTTTTCCAGAAATCTGATTCACCACTATGCAAATAATTTGACATTTCAAAAAAAAGTGTTTTCAGTAACATTTGAGGTTTCCTGAATAAATAGTTTCTAATTTATCTGAGCCTCTCTGACATGGGGGAGGCTTCAAGGACAGCAGATGTTTGAAGGCAGCATGGCAGAATTTTAAATGTAATGAGTTGCACATCAGAGAGAAGTGCAGCACCTCTCTGGACTCCCAGAAGTATCTATTCTTTCTAAAGTTCTTCTAAAAGGTCAAAGCAGTCTACGATGATAAGTAACTGACAAGAGGTAGAAAAATGAGGCACCTTGTAAATTATCATTCTTTAAAACTACAAATGACTGAGGTAGGCAAAATTTATGTGCATCACAAAAGGTATGGAACTAACACTACTTGATGACTAGAAAACCCTGGCTACACATTTCCTTATTTCCATCTTTTAATTTTAAGTAAGTTCATTTCCCACAAAAATTGAATTATATTTCAAAGCTCAGCATTTTCTGTTAACTGGAGAGCAGGAAACCAACATAAAATTTAAAAGAAGGAAACTATGTAAAAATCTTACATGAGCAAACATTTTTTCAGTTCTGACTCTCACCATGTGAACAGAAAGCAACATTTCTGGCAACTGACTATGAGCCAGAAATGGAGAGAGAGAGAGAGAGAGAGAGAGAGAGAGAGAGAGAGAGAGAGAGAGAGAGAGAGAGAACGGCTTTGACCCCCTGACCCCCTGACATACTACCTCTCATTATTAATTCAGTTCTGACAACGACAGAAACAGACCTCACCAGAAGCACTTGAAATGACTATATGCTTTATAAAGGAACACAGACTGGGTCTTGGCACTGGCTGGCCAGGGCCGAGAGAGAGGAAGCATGTACCTCACGGTGGTCACCCTGAGGGCCACGCGGTGCCTGATGGGAAAGCGCTGCTAGTTTCCAGACGGCTGGAACTGTCACTGCACAGGGCGGCTACTCTCGCTGTGTGTTGTCCTTGTTGTTTTAAGATTCTAATTGGAAAAGTCAGACTGTGACTTCAAAGAGATAACCTTTTTTTAGAGAATCTTCTGCAAAAGGCCCTCCCGCTGCACCAAAGTCGGCCTCAGCTGGGTCAGAACCAAGGAGAATTAGCATTTGGAAACTCTAGGTGCTCAGGCTCAGGCTCCATTCAAGACCACGTTCGTCCCTTCGGGTAACCCCTTTGTACAGGCCTCACCCACACTGGACCAGTCTGTGCCAAGCCACTGCCATCACAGCTATGTAGAGAAGAAAATGCTAGTTCTGTGCCCACCTGGCACCCCGAGAAGGCTCTCATTTTGCAGACCACAGAGGATGGACGGGAAAGGCTGGATGTGAACAAAGCCCAGTTAGGGTAAACAGGCCCTCCCTGAATGTTCCCCGTCTCATCAGCACTGTCCAGAAGAAGGCTAAGTATTCCCTTATCATATTAATTATACCAAAGACTTGATTAAAATCTAATTTATGAAAAAGCTCCTCTCTGCCCGTGTCCTGATCCCAGTGCCTGGCTGGTAGAGTTTTACAACAACACTGGAGGACATCAATGAAGCTCTACTAAGGCCACAGAAGACGCCTCACAAGTAGGCTAGGTATAGAAAACACAGAGGTCGTCACTTTAGACGCCTCTCCAGGTAGGTGAGACAGAGGGATTACAGGCCCAGGGGATTCTGATGTAGAAAGTGAGTGAGACTCACAAACAATCTGTTCTTAACCCACACAAAGTCTTTTAGCAGCTATTTTTTAACAAGATATTTTCCTTAGAGCTGCAAAAACCCTGCTCTGGGGTCCAGGCCATGACTGAGTATTCTATGGTGCATTTATGACACAGCACTTGATATGCCTTACATTACATGACTAAATCCTGTGAATTCACTCATTTCTAAGAAAATCCCAGAGAGCTGGAAGTCAGGTCCCTAACTCAGAGCTCTGTAACAGACTAAGGACATTGTGGCTTCATCAATGTCTCGGCAACCCGCCATCTGATGACCACTGTGTGCAGTGGTTACCGGTAAACTCTAGCCTGCCAGTGGGATTGAGAGGCACAGACACTTACAGTTGGTTTCTAATTTAAATCCAATGCCCTTTCTAGTCGCTTTTTACATTTTATGTGTCTGACACCAACAGGGGAGAAATGAATTTAGCTTCGACTCACCTGGTTTAGAAATAAGACAAGTGGCTGACGGAGTTTTGCCCCAGTTCCCTGGGACACTCGGAGCTTACTTCACAGCACTTAACCACAGAGCTGCCTGTCCGAGTTACAGCGTTCACACTAGTTTGGGAGAAAGGCCCCACCGCCTCTAAGCTCCATCCCTCTGACCTACAGGCCTAGAGCCTGGAACAACTCCAGAGCCCAAGCCCCTCCTAGCAACCACTCTGGACTGCTCTGGCTGCCCTTCTTTTCCTGCAAACAACACTGTAATCCCACCCTACACACACACAAGGCGAGAGGCATCCTGGCTGTAGCCCAGGAAAGGGGGCTTTCCTGTTGTTCTGCCCATCATGGAGCCTCCCTCACAAACAGCTGGGATCCTTTTTCTTCGTTTATTTTTAAGCAATTAAAACTGCAGCTTGATATCGTTATGGTAACCTCGCCATGCTGTGTTTAGACTGACCTTTCCTTACTTAAGGCTTCACCCCTCTGTCCTAAAGAGAATACCGTCTAGAGGCACAGAACTCTTCACGAAAGTGGCTTGGCTTTTATGTCTAAAAAAACCCAACTACTTAGAAAGGAGCTGAGAGCACACGTGGGAGGAGCTGAGAGCACACATGTGGCCATGCTTTCCTTGCCACTGTTTCCTGTCTACACAGAAAAGAAGAAAAGCTTCTAGATATTGGCAAGGATTTTATGAAATATAAGTTGTTGCTTACAAATGTTTTTTGAAGACATATTTGAACTATCCACAGAGAGCAGATGTCTCTGTAAGCATTTCCCCCAACCCAGCCACTGTGACCCCCAGTGTGATTATGCCCAGCATCTGGCTCATCTACCACTTAAGAAGTTCTCAAAGCATCCAACTCTTGCTCGACTTGAGCAGATTTCCCCTCCCTCACACCTTGTCCGCAGGGTGAATAGAAGGACCTTGCAGCAGGAAGTAGGGTAGGAGGAGGCCTTGGCATCCCAGCAGCAGAGAGAGGACCAGGGGCAGAGAGTGCATGTCTCAGGAACAGACCAAATTCTCGGCACACCACTTGGCCACAGAGCCTACAATTCCATAAGGGCAAGGCTTAGTTCTTACTATGTCTTGAAGCGCCTAGGTCCTTCAAAATCCCCCATTAAAACATGAGCTCCTCAAGGGCACACTGAGAGTTTTTTATTATTCTTTGTGGCCCCAGCACTAGTGCACTGCAGACACACCATAAATCCGATCAACTGGAATGCAAGCTCTGAATATCTTCGTGGGAACAAGGCCATGACCAGCAGGCATCTTAACTGGAACTGGCTGCCAGGTAACAGCAAGATAAACACAGCATGGTGTGTGGCTGGTGCAGCTGCCCGGTGTGGATTCGGGGTTTATCCCATGAGCTACACCATGCAGTGTGCTGAACAGCAGCACTGGGATATGAGAGGCAATGAGGAGCCACTGAGAGAGCGTTCAATGCAGTGAAGGGTGACACCGATCACACTGAAGAGACACAGTTGAAGTCAAGGCCCCAGTCATAGATTTAAATACCAGCACAAAGGCAGACCTTGAGTGAACACCCTTTATGGCTACAGTCAAATTCTTCTCAAAATCCTGCCTTGACCACACCTCAAAAATCTTTAATCCTCCTCACAAACTTTTACAACTGAACTCTTGCTTTTCTTTCTCACTCAACTATTGGAAAGGGTTTTAAAAAAATAAATATATTAATATACAAAAGTTAATACTCTTCATAAAAGTATTTTTAACCCAGCTCTCAATCTGCCAAGATATCAGGGTGGCCTTCCATTCACTGTGTGCCACCCACAGACCCATGGACAGACCTTCCAGTAGGGACAGCACTTACAGTTGATAAAAGAACCAGAAGGCGATGACAAAAATACCCAGAGTTGACAAAAATACTCAGAGTTGACAAAAAGCAGGAGATGCAGCACAGACAGGCACACTGCTTACAAACAGGCTGCGTGCAGAGAAGGCTGTGTGGTTTGCATTTTGCCAAGTACTGCAAGAGAGATGTACTCCTAGCTCAGCTCAGCACCACTATGTTCTCAGGCTTATATTCCAAAAAGGCCCAGGATACTACTAACAATAAAAAGGACAATGACAAGACAGAAGATGATAGCCTCTAAAAGAAATTCCTGACACTGTAACTTCACACAAACATCATGCCTGGAGTCTATCACGGGACAAAGCTCTTGAATTCAGTGAATCTTCTGCTCTATATCTACCAAAGGGAAGGACTCTGGAGTAGATGAAGGAAACATACATTGGTTGCATAATCTGGGCACACTGTGGGGTGACTGTCTTTAAGCCCAGGCCTTGCTGCTCACTGGTGTCAGCAGTGACTGTGTTTAGAATGCCCAGCTCTTTCCGTACAGTGTGAAAGTGTGGTGATGTTGCTAGCCCAGGGTGAAAACTGACTTGAAACAACTGCAATAATCAAGCTTCTTCCAGACCCCTGAACTATGTGAAAGGGCAGATGTAAGGACTAATTAATGCAATTCAAGGAGGGGCAAGAGCCCACACAGCACTCAAGTTCGCAGAAAATAATTGCTACCACATTTGGTATGGCTTCTAACTACCTGAGAGTCCACCTTAAACACATCAAAAAGCCCAAAGCCAGACCTCAAATGCAAGCTGACACTGAGACAAGTGTCCTTAGACACACTTGGAAGAAACTTTTAAAAACTTCAACTGTAGGAGTTAGAAAATAGATACACAAAAAGAAAATATACACACCTCTCATAACTCAGCCAAAAAACTAACATATTACAAGTAAACGTATAAACACTTCACAGAAGCATCACAAAACTAGAATGAGTTAAGGGAGCAAGTTACTAATCTTTGCATATTCATTTTTCATTATCACAAATGCATTTTAATATATATTAATATATTTATTACCCAAATGTTATTCTTGACACATATTTTTAAAAATTTTTACATTTTGTGAATTACACAAAACCACCTACATTTAGGGAAAATACAAAGCCAGCCTCTCTTGCCTGGTCCCTTCGTCCCAGCCAGCTGATGGCTTTGGTGTACAGACAGGTGACTAACAAGCAGCAGATAAAGTATTGCTACTCTCTCACACATAGTGGTCATTACAGCCCCACTGACATCCAGATTTCACAGATCAGAGGACTCCCTGAGACAGGCACCCTTCATGGCAAGAGGTCACACGGGGCGTGGCAGGGCGTGGCAGGGCAGGGCAGGGCAGGTCTAGAGCTGAGCCTGAGAACCGGCTCAGTCTCTCCTGGCTGCAGTGTCTTCAGAGACAGACTCTCCCCAGCCTGCCTGCCTTCAGCAGAATGCTGACTTCAAGCTGCTCGCCACCCTATTGTCTTATGGAAGGACTCACCCAAGATTCCCAAGACTAGCTAAGCACACACTTGAGCAAACTTACTCTTCAGAACAGAGCCTCTGCAGTTTGCTCTGGTTTCACTTTGGATTAAACAGAGGGCCAAGTCACCAGGCACCAGCAATTCTCACAAACCATGCTCCCCTCAGAGGGAGGAGGAGCCTTCACGCCTCACTAAGTGGCTTCAGTCTGCACTGTCCTGCTGTCTGGGAACAGTTATTCTCTAGAAGTAATTTTGAAGATGTACACCATGTCTGCATAGAAGCCCCTGGACTTGTGTGTTGTTCTTTGTAGCAAAGAGAGACAAATGGCTGTGAGAATCTTATACTTATAGAGTGGTGATTAAGAAACAAAGAATAACTTAAAAACACAATTAGAAAGACATGGTATAAAAAATAGGAGTCCAGATGTCAAGCACACTCTGCCTTTTAAATTGGTATGGAGTCTCAAAAAGGAAACCAGTTCTGGCTAGTTGGAAGCAGCAGAGGGGAGGCCCTCCCCTGCGTGCTCTGCTTCTGTGGGTTTAGAGAGCACACAACTAACCTGCATTAGCAAAGTCCCTGCACACTATGTAAAGTGCCTCAGAGTGGTCCATGGGCTGCACTTTTTCCTGTCCAAGGACATTTAAGTCATCTCATGTAAGCACGGTGACAAGTCACTGTGAGGTGTCAGAAGGAGAGTATAGACTCAAGTCACAGGAGGAGGCTTACTTGTAGCTAAAATGAGTAACTGTTGCAGTCAGAGGAACAATTACAAAATTTGAGCTGTGCAATAGAGCTCAAGTGGAAAGCAGGATTTTAATCTTGTGCTCAATATCTTAAAATGCTAAAGGGAAAGACATGGTCTACACAAAGAGGAATCCAAACTCAGCAAACTCCAAAAAACTAAGGGGAAGATAACAGAAATCTCTCTCTCTGGTCATTTGAAGTAAAATTCCTATTGTGTAGAACAAAACAGAAACGTGGCTTAATAAATAATAAATACTACATGAAACAAGCTACTTAAACAGGCTGGTGTTTGGCATTTAAAAGGTTTTAAAATAATACCTTCATGAGCGTTTGAGGCTTTAACTGTTATATGCCTCTTCTCATTAATGAGGTCATTCTTGCCTGGAGAGCTGTGTAAAACTACTACTACTTATTATTATTATTATTTTAATTTTTTATTATTATTTTCTTTATTTACATTTCAAATGCTATCCCAAAGTTCCCTATACCCCCACCCCCACCCCTGCTCCCCTACCCACCCACTTCCACTATTTGGCCCTTCCCTTGTGCTGGGTCATATAAAGTTTGCAAGACCAAGGGGCCTCTCTTCCCAGTGATGGCCAATTAGGCCATCTTCTGCTACATATGCAGCTAGAGACACAAGCTCAGGGGGTACTGGGTTAGTTCATATTGTTGTTCCACCTGCAGGGTTGCAGCCCCCTTCAGGTCCTTGGGTACTTTTTCTAGCTCCTCCATTGGGGACCCTGTGTTGCATCCAATAGCTGGCTGTGAGCATCCACTTCGGTGTTTGCCAGGCTCTGGCATAGCCTCACAAGAGGCCGCAATATCAGGGTCCCTTCAGCAGAATCTTGCTGGCATGTGCATTAGTATCTAGGTTTGGTGGCTGATGATGGGATGGATTCCCGGATGGGGTAGTCTCTGGATAGTCCATCCTTTCATCTTAGCTCTAAACTTTGTCTCTGTACCTGTATCCTTTCATGAGTATTTTGTTCCTTATTCTAAGGAGGAATGAAGTATCCACACGATGGTCATCCTTTTTGGTTTTCTTGTGTTTTGCATAATAAAACTACTACTTTTTAAATGGTACTCAAAAAAGACTGAACTGACATGGCATTCCATGGTTCGTTTTGGGACAACACACTCACTGGAGAATCCTTTAAGGATTCTGCAGCCAAGTGTTTATTACAATGTTTATAACAACAGTAACAATGGCTGCTGGGTTATGCTCTCATTTTCTGGAGAGAAATAAAGGATGAAAAAGGATGTGGTCCTGGAAATAGAACATGCCTTTCCTTTAGACAAGGACATTCTTACAAAGCACCAGCAGGAAGACAGAAAGGTACCAATAGCCTCTGTGCCCTCAGATGGGTGGCAAACACAGTTCTGTCTCCAAGTCAATTCCACTCACTTTCCAGAGCAGTGAGGCTCCTCTACGCCTCCTTCTGGCTGTGAAACCTTTACTTACTTACAGGAAATCACGTGTCTGACCGAGAGTCATCCCTTTCCAAGAATATTGAAACCACTAGTTAAATGCTGGAAAATAATTTTTAAACTTGCATGGAGTAAATACAACCTCCCTAGTCTCACTCATCTCAGTTTCTTCTTCACAACGTTTCCTATACAAATACATATTTTAAGTTAGTTTTTCTCTCAAAATATAAGACTATATAAACTGCTCAATTAGACAATATTATTCTTTCTAATTGCTGCATAATATTCCCTATAGTCAATATACTCTTTGAGCGAGCACTCTTGATGTTAAATGGATATTTAAGTGAATCTAAATGTTTTGCTCTTAAAAATTGTCCTATTTTCATAGGGTAGAAGTCTAAGACCTTCTGTGTCCTTAGTTGACTGAAACTTAATTTGACACTGGTAATTTTGATCCCAGTGACATCAGATCATAAGTCACAAATAAGGTCCTAACAACCTCAGAACAGAAGACATGGTTGAGAACACTGTCGCCTTTTCTCCTAGTGGGCTTATCCTGAGCCTGCTGTTTCTCCCAGTCTCAGGGCAGCAGAGATGCTGATGTGCCTAAAGTGCATGTTTCTAGACTAGTTCTCAAGTCCCGTGGCCTTGACTGGATGGGGTCCCGCTGCAGTATTAAACTGCTCTAATTGCATTCTTCAAGCCAGCTGAAGGCTGACAGCTTCCGCTCCGGGCTCATTATCAGGGCACTTCAAGGGGCTCCATTATGAGTAGAGCACCTGGTCCAAATTTATTTCAACGGCCCAGAGAAAAATGGGAAGGTGCTTAATGTTCAACCACAATGGTGACATTTTTATGAGATAGCCAAGGTTCAGAAACAAATAAATGAAAGGTTTGAAAGGAGTATGAACAGAAACCATGACAATAAAAATTCAACATTAATATATCAACTTAAAACATATACCACCCATATACTTGGGGTAAGGCCAGGCTCAGCATAGACAAGCCAGCAAGAAAAGGGAGAGGATAAAAAGGCCAACAGCCTCCTCTCCCTGTGACAGGCCTCCCTGGAAAGACAAACGGAATTCCAAGAACTCTGCAGACAGTCAGACTGAGATGTATACCCGGAGTCCTGGTTGAAACAACAACTTTCTCACCTTGGAGCATCCACATGAGAGTGAAAGAAATTTCTAGTAGAATTCAGGGTATCTGAAACGTATGCTGTTCCTTCTTTTTCTCTGGTTTGCTACAAATTGCTGTCTTTCATTTAAAAATTTAAGGAAATATGTAAGTTAATGAATCTTTACACAAATGTTTCTCTAAGAGGGCACTTGCAAATATGCACTGAGCACTTTTTAATAAATTCACGATAGGTAGATCTCAGCAGCCCCAGAGTAAATCCTGCTCCTGTGATGTAAATCCATATCTAGAGACACCACCAGCCGTCAGGGCTATGTTCTCTAGGCTGAGTGATCGCAGAGAGATGACTTAGTGTACAGATGGCAACCAAGTTGGAAGGCCAGCAGCCCAGCTGTAGTGCATTAGAGAGCTCTACCCTCCACTAAGAATTTGTTTAAAGAAACTTTTAAAATAAATATTTGTGTTCTTTCCCTAAACACAACAATGGTACTTACACTGGAACCTAAGAAAATGATGAACAGAAACCCTGGTGCTGGCACTTATCACTGGGAATGAGGGCTCAACAGGGACCTCACCAGCTCGGGGAGGGGTGGTTAGGAAATGTTTAGTCTCTTCAGAGAAGAGGACAATTTATCACTACAAGGATTTTTTTTTTTCAACTATTAGCTGCTTTTGGCTTTGGAATTTTATCTTTTCCAAGCATTTTCCTTTTTAACTAAACTCTGCAGATGTGCAATACATTAGTACGCCAAAGTATAAAGACTTTAATTATTTTACTGATTTAAAAAGGCAGCTAGACACAACCTATTTTTCACATACTGACTGTCCCCACTCTGGTCTCAAATTTAAAGTTGTGAATCCTGGGTAGCCAGTCTAACTAGGCAATGGTACTTGAACCTTTTTTTTTTTTTCCTTTCCATCAACTAACAAATATATGCTCTTAAAATTAATTACCTGATAGACTCACCTAACTACAAAAAGTGGCAGAACCCCCTGGAGTAAATCTGAGATTCATCCATTGAGTCACCACATGTGGCAGACCACCCAGTGGCCTAGGTCTCTGACTGGAGAGCTAGGAGAGTCTTCAGATGGTGGTGGGAGGGTGACTTGGGCAAGGGTTGTTAGGGTTTTAAAGATCTGGGGCCTGCTTTCTCCTTGTTGACACTCTCATTATCCTCTGTCTTAGATTTTTAAGATGCATCATATAAACTAGCTTGGAACAACTGAGAGACTGGTGAGATGAGGCATGGTGGTTTTTATGACGTCAGCAGTCCCATTTTTTTCTGTCTCTTTGGAACAGAAGAACACAGGGATCACTCAAGGTGCTTTGTCAAACAAACAAACAAACAAAAACAATCAACACACACAACCAAAAACAACAACAACAAAAAACATAAAACTGCTGGCATAGGACATATGGCTTTCTACATGTGTACAGCTGTTAAATATGTGTCACTCTGTGATGATACTGCCCCACCTGTGGTTAGGGGGAATTCTAGAAGAGCCTTAGATTCAGGCATGGGATTTGCTGGCTGTGTAACTATTTCCTGGCCGTGTAAATCACCGCTAAGCCTTCACGGTCAGTCTATCTACCTATAAGGGGGCCACAGCCATGTCTGCTTTCCCCCTCACAGAGACCCACCGAGCCCATCATGCATGCTTGGGTGACAAGGCTTGCAGGCTCAGAAGCCTTCATGCAGCCAGCATTCCAGCTGCAGGCATCTGTTCTCTGTAGTTGCCTGTGCTGCCCTCTTGTGGTAGGCAAACTACAATGCTACTCAAAAATGACAAACT
This sequence comes from Mus pahari, assembly GCF_900095145.1. Taxonomy (NCBI): domain Eukaryota; kingdom Metazoa; phylum Chordata; class Mammalia; order Rodentia; family Muridae; genus Mus; species Mus pahari. The sequence continues at coordinate 71,584,431 of NC_034591.1, forward strand.
AGCACCTGGAAGATTGACTCTGTTTCAGTAAGTGGCTTGTAACTGTCAGAATAGAGAGGGTCGGTGGATTCTAAGTATATAATACAAAGGGTGTGCCAGGTCTCCCTTGATGCTATGCAAGAGCCTGCAATTTGGGAACAGAAAAAAAAAAGAATAAATTAAGGAGGAAAAATCCTATCCCCCAGAAGTGTCTCGAACTATGACAAAACATTTGAGACGTGGAAATGTCAAACAAGACAGTCAGATCTGCCAGTGCTGGTGGAAACCCCACCATCTCCCTGTTTAGAGACAAACATTAAAGCCAAAATAATTGCTCACAAACTGTAGGAGCCAACAGCTGCCCATACATTTGCCTGAACTCTAGACTTAGAATAGCTAACATTTAGAATGGGTAGAAACCCCAAGACACTGTATTGTAGTGTTTTATTATGCATGGGTCTGGTGGGAAAGGCAAGAAAATTTCATGGAAACACTTTGAGGATAGAGAGGAGCAAGAGAAAATGGAGGATGAATATAATCAAAGTATGAATTTGTCAAAAAACAAGAACAAAAAGGAGGGAGGGGGAAGGAGGGAGAGAGGGAGCAGAAGGGAGGAAACATGGAGGAAGTAGATAGCTGAGGGAGGGGGTTTTGTTTTGTTTTGTTTTGTTTTGTGTTTTGTATCCTCTGACTTCAGGGTAATAGGGAAAAGAGCAGGCTGGGATGTGACCCAGTGGAGATGAGGTTGGGGCCAGGCAGATGTGGCATGAATGCCCCTCATGGTGAGTGCACTCTGAGAGGAAAACACATGCAGACGAGCAGCAAGTGGAGGGCAGCCACCAATGTGAGCTCAGCTCCACCTCAGAGGAAGCCCTGGGATGTGGGGAATCAGTCCTCAGAGGGCAGGGTTGGAGAAGAGATTTCTCTGAACACCAGAAGCTCCACAGCATCAACGATGGAGTCTCCACCTGTATCAGTTACTCAGCTCATCCGTATGCTCAGCCAGCACTGTAGGGTCATAGAAGGGGTCTGAGACGACAGAATAGAATGCCCATGACATTGGATAGGCCTGTAGCACCAGAAATGCTTACAGTGACCTCTGCTACACCCTGCAGCCACAGCCAGAGCCCTATCCCAGGAGAGAGGACATAGGGCAGTACCCTAGGCAATGCTGACAGCAGGAACTTGGTATATTATAAAGGCCAGAGAATTTGGGATTCAAAATCTTTCAGATTCAAAATCTTGTGTTTCCAATCTATTAAGATCACCTCCACCCCAAAATCACAGACTGAAGTTTCTCCATCTCTAGTAGCTCAAATACAGCAGTATTCTCATAATATCAAAACTTCATTCTTTCATGTTCTTAACCAGGTGAATAGAATAAAGGGCCATAATGCACATACCTGGTTGTGAGAATTTATTGAATAAATTAGTGATATTAGTTACATTAAGGGTCTAAACAAGATGACTTCAAAACTCTCCCAAACTAAGAATACTATATTTTGAGGTAGAAATTAAGTTTATTACTTAAAAGCTCCTTGGCTATGTTAAAATAAATTGTGTCTAATGGTCATGAGAAAGTATATGGAGATTTAAAACTTTTAAAGACTGCTAAAGCATTCTTCAGGCAAAATGTAAGGCCTGGCAGACTGTTTCAAACAGATAATGCCAGAGATCACCTCCTTCAAGGAAACACATGTGCATGAATGTATAACTGTACTTGCACATGTGTACATATGTATTCATGCCTGTATGTGCATGCTGAAAAGTAGGACTTGGTATAACTCACCACTCTAGTTAAGAGCAGTGTGACACCTAGGCCCCTCTCCCCTTGACTTTCCATCCTTCTCCACTTCTGATCACTCCTTCCTTTGTCCAGCCATGAAGGTCCTTGTCTAGGATGTCTTCATGGGTGTTCTGGGTTCTCTCCTTTCTTCTGTTTAGTGATGGCTCTCAATCTCTTCCTCCAGCCCCACTGGACTATCAGAGTAGCAGGACAGATCACCTCAGCCTGTTTCAAAGCTCCCCTGTATCTTCCCCCTCATCTGATCTTCTCCAGAATGAGAGGCATATATGGGCCCATTACCTACCTTCAGCTCCTCCTGGAAACATTATCCTCAGCTAAATCACAAAGGAACAAGTGCATCCATCTGAATACTACTGAAATCTACTTCTGACCAGCAATAGCATCTCGCCCCGGGCCTCCAGAGCCATAGTTAAGCCACACTCCAGAGGGCACCCAAGAGCAGACCCACAAATGCTAATGTGATCATATCAGTCTAGCTCAAGACTCTCCTGTCTCCCCCAGGCCTATGAAAACCAAGTTTCTCCAACCCTAACCATAAGGCCTAGCTCGCAGTCTTGACCCTGCTGAGTGCTTCAGATGTGCTTTCTCACTTACTGTGCCAGAGCCACAGATTACAGGACTTTATATACTGCCCCTCCTCCCAGCCACCCCGTCTGGGACTATTTCTGGAAGAGATCAGACAGCTCTGCCCCAGGCTCCCCTTGGTGCTTCTTCTGCCTCTCAGCTTGGTTCTCACACAGGGTCAGAGGTTTCTGATACACTTCCCTACTCATAACTTTTAAGGCCATCTTGTACATAACTCAGCTTCCAAATCTGCATGAGGCCCATCAATTGAGAGGCACTCGATAAACAGTGAATAATTATGACTATTTGACTAATGAATACCTGACTTTGGGTTACTGGTACAAAGTGGATTGATGCATTATACATTTTAGAATAATATAAATCTGGGTTCCCACGCCAGTTCCAGAGTCACCAAGCTAGGGGGATCCTAAACCATAGATGAAAACTTCAGGTTCTGTTTCCACATAAACATCCACTTCATAGGTTTGCTGTGCAGTACATTTGTTCATGCCAGTGTGCTTAGTTATTTGTAGTTTTTAAAGTGTAGTGTCATGAACTGATGTGTTACTACATCAATCATTGACACTGTTGTATTAAGCCTGCAAGCTGAGCCCATGATGAAGTTCTTCAATGACAGCTCTTCAAAGACATACTGGATCCTGGCTAACTCACTGAGGACCCTCTGCCATGGACTGTCAACCTAAGAATTATGTGTACTGCCCCTTCACTTTATATTGTCTGATTCTAAGTCTAACAACACAAAAAGATTTGTTTCTTGAATGAAGAGAGAATGGTTACGGATGCAGTTTAATCATTACACCTGGTATTGTGAGTGGTCTCAATATAATCAGTCATGAGGTCTGAATACTCCTCAGTCATGAGCTGCCCTATTGAAACACTTTCTGCTGCCTGAAAAGGATTCCAGAAGTACTCCTTGTGCTCCACAGCTGGGGCTCTAAGAATGCTTTCCCTGCTAATGGTTTGTTACTGCTCATTAAAGGGAATATTCTACTTTCTAAAAGAGTGAAAGGGAAAAGATAGAATCTGGAAAGGAGGCAGTGAGTGAGAAAGAGGAAGAAATCCTGCAACTATCAGATTATGGTGAATTTAAGAGCCTTGCTAGGCAGGGGGCTGAGATGGGAAGACGCTGTGTTTGAGAGCAGCTTGGACTAGGTAGTAAAGATACATCTCAGACACAGAATGAGCCAATCAGACAGAACCAAGTGATAACCGTCTTGGTCACTGGTTTTATAGCATGCTGAGTATCTCCACCTCCTCCACGGGAAAACTATACACACGCAACCACCCCTTTCAACCTAGTCAACTGGTGGCTTTGGAATCATTACAAAGTACAAGAAGATAACCACTTTTAAAATAAAACCTTTTCATTTTAAAAAATGAAAAGTAAGTTCAATAAACTGTGGCAGTTAGGCATCCACTTTAAAAGTCTGGGTTCTGAACACAGCTTCTTATCCACTGGCTTCAGATTCCAACAGGAATCCTGGCTTCCTTCTGTTCTGTGCTTATAAACTTTGAGAAGTATTGCCAGTTAAAACTGTCAAGCATTCCCCAGTCCTTTCATGATCCAGCTAGAAAAGAAAAAAGCCTCAAGTTTCTGAGAGTGGGGGCTCCCATCTCTCATACAGTCTCAGTGCTCAGGAGATGGTGGGAACCAGCCTTAGAGCAGGTTTTTGTCAAGCCTCTCTCACTAGAAACCGAGATGTAGAGCTAGCTGTGTACGGTGCACACAGCTCTCACCAGCGCCTGAGACAGGAGAGCAGGAGGACTGGGAGTCAGTTATCTTTGACTGACGTCTTTGGCTACAGGAGACCCGAAGGCACTTGTCATCTTACTGAAGGTGTCCCACTGTGTACTTTCTAAGGGTTATATATATTATGCCGTGTCCTGGAATTCTTTTAACTTAAAAAAATCCTTTTGTCTTGTTTATAGTTTAAGAGGTGGCTGCCCAGGCTAGCCTTAAACTCCTGTGCTCAGTGACCTAGCCTCAGGCTCCAGCATAGACAGAACTATGGGTGTGTGCCACTGTGTGCCACTGTGCCCTGCCTGTCTTGGAGCTCCTCACTAGGACCTAGACATGACTTTATGTGGTTACTTACCACAAAATACCAAAGAGCTTAATACTGAATCATTTATTAAATGTCTCCCGATATGTATAATTGTGTTTAAAGATCTCCCTTTCAGCCTAAAATGAACTATAAAATGTCTATCTACAGACTGTCCTTAAGAAAACTAACAAAATGAGCATTAGGAAACCAAATTATTTACAATTTTTATATTGAAAGCATATAAAACTTGAATTTTTATATATAGATTAGAGCCTCATAACCCTAAAATAGGTAATGGATTACTTAAATCTATTCCTTAAAACATCTTTGTTCCCCAGCTTAAGGTTCATATTCAAAGTGTCATCCCAAGTGATTTTTTATGGTCGAGTTATAAACCCCTTCAAAAAAAAAAGAAGGCTTGCATTGGAAGTGTTGACATCACATTAACTATTGCTCTGCAAACTGAACCCAATAATCAAGGCCCATTATATTTATGGGGCGGGTAAAAGTCTGTACCTATTAATCACACAGTCATATTGACAGGGTCTGAGTTTGCGATCTAAAAAAAAAAAAATGCATCCCTTTCTTGAATTACCGATACCAAAAAGAATCTGCAGGCATTTTAATACTTTTCAAATGTATTTTTTTTATAGAAGTTAGGGAAGTAGCTTTGTTGAAACATTTCGTTTATTTGCACCTGCTGTGGTTACATTTAGCTCATCTGCAGACTAGCAGAGATTTTTCTCTTCTATAGATAATTCCTGAAAATTACAAATAAGATATTTGATAGTGCTGTATTATAGAGAGAAATTTTATAAAACCATTCAACTAACCTCCATTGAGGCCATACCAAATTGTGATTAATTACCAAAAGAATATTCCACTCCTAAATTATAATTTGACACCCTCATATAAAACCATCTAAAATGTCAGCATTCTGTCTTTATGACATCATGCCATCCCAGTAATTCTGTTTTACAAGTAAATCCCTATTATACATTAATAAGGGCTGTTGGTGGCTAAACATCTTGCTTCCCCAGTAATGACTTGCTTGAAGGCAATTAGGGCAGCCAGGTGTGGTGGATCTGGGTACTCATAAAGTTTTTATATTTTACTATTTCCGTTTGATTTGGGGAGGTAGGTATGTTCCAATCTACCCAAATGAAAAAGGAAGCTATGCCCATGTTTTCAGCTGTGGTATGCTTTGACCAAAATTGATAAACTCATTTCATACTTTGCTCCTTAGAAGGTGGGATCAGAGGTGTTCAAGTCATGTCATACCAGACACTTCGTCACAGTGGTGCTCCCACCCCGGTCTCATGCCTGCCCTTCTTCCTCCATTAGGACTTTCTGGGTAGCCCCCTGAGTAGTGAAACAGCTCCGCAGAAGAAGGGCCTTTGCCCACTTTGCTAACATATTTTTGTTGTAATTAGTTTAGGCCAGTAGAGGAGATTTCAAATTAAGGTTTTGTGTCATAATAGGAGTGATGATTTTTCCCATTAAAAAAAATCAATTTCCTTTTACAAACTACAAACACTACATGAAGAAATTAGTGTGAAGACTTATCATATCTGAAGCAAGAGAAAGGTTAGCTCTTCTGATGAAAAATATCCTGAAAAGCAGAGGTTTAAAGAGTTAACAGCGCCAGGTTTGGTGGTGCACACCTTTAATCCCAGCAGTCGGGAGGCAGAGGCAGGTGGATTTCTGAGTTCAAGGCCAGCCTGGTCTACAGAGTGAGTTCCAGGACAGCCAGGGCTATACAGAGAAACCCTGTCTTGNCTGAGTTCAAGGCCAGCCTGGTCTACAGAGTGAGTTCCAGGACAGCCAGGGCTATACAGAGAAACCCTGTCTTGAAAAACCAAAAAAAAAAAAAAAAAAAAAGAGTTAACAGCTCCCCACAGAGAGTGAGAGGGATGCACCCCTGCAATTTTACCCCATTCAGTGAGGCCAGACTCCTCTACTACTAAGTGTTTTCCTCTTTGCTTTATAATTCATACTGATCAGTTTGGCTTAATTTAGGTTTTTTGTTTGTTTGTTTGTTTGTTTGTTTCTGAGGCAGGGTTTCTCTGTGTAGCCCTGGCTGTCCTGGAACTCACTCTGTAGATCAAGCTGGCCTCGAACTCAGAAATCCTCCTGCCTCTGCCTCCGAGTGCTGGAATTAAAGGCGTGTGCCACCATGCCTGGCTTTAATTTAGTTTTTAAAAAATAGTTCAATATTATGAAGATTAGTTTTGTGATATGAAATGTCAAGATTTCACTGGGTTCATGTTTTGTTTTTTAACTTGGTATATGGACATGCTAAACACATTAATGACCAGCCAGACAAAGTGACTGTGCAGCTGCCGCCAACCCAAGCCCCACTGTCCCTACATCTGGCTACATCATGTAAGGTGGAGGTGACCCAGACCAACCTTGCTGCTCTGCAAGTATAAAGTTGCATCCTATCTCCCTTCAAAAGCAAAATTTACACAATCACAACTTGATAAAAATACCCTCAAATTGGCCCTTAATTTATTTCTCAGCTAATTGGATATTCCCATCTTGTTTGCTTTTGACTTTTGAAGGAAATCTAAGTAACCAGGTAAAAATTTAATAACCACAATGGTGCAAGACTACTTTAGAAATCCATATTAATAATTCTTTCTCAGCTAATTGGATATTTCCATCTTGTTTGCTTTTGACTTTGGAAGGAAATCTAAGTAACTAGGGAAGAATTTAATAATCACAATGGTGCAAGACTACTTTAGAAATCCATATTAATAATAAAACTCTCATGGAGAGACGGCTAAGCAGCTAAGAGCACTGACTGCTCGTCCAGAGGTCCTGAGTTCAATTCCCAGCAACCACAACCACATGGTGGCTCACAACCATCTGTAATAGGATCTAATGCCCTCTTCTGGTGTGCCTGAAGAGATTGACAGAGTACTCATATAAATTTAAATCAGTCAGTCAATCAATCAATCAATCTCTCCATTCTTCTGAAGGAAAAGGCCCAAGAAAATGAAGTGCTCTATGCAGGCCAGCCATTCAAGTGGAGGACAATGTACTGTGGGCTTGTTTATACTTGTATATCAGTCAACCTTACTGCCCAGGAACATGCACTGAGGAGGCTGTTGTCAGCATGAACTGTGGAGTAGGAAATTCTCGGCTTCTCATCTTTGTGTTTTCTTTCCATTGCCTTCCTTCATCATTGACTATTCTCCTGACTTTTAAAATGCCAGTTTTAAAGGAGAAAACACAGCTACTACCAGTATTTTTTGTGAAAATGTGATGGTGGTGATGGTGGTTAAAAAGAAAGGTTTGACAGTGGGCTTGCATTTCTTTCAGGCTATTACAAGACGAGTCTCCACCTCTACCCACAAAGACTGTCCTTGCTAGCTTCTGCTAACTGCAGCAGTAGCTCTGTGTACACACGGAATGAATGTTCTCCACTGACAGGGGTCAGAACCTGGCGTGGCAGTGGTGGTGGCCATGGTCTGAGGCCATTCTCTAACGCCCGCCTGCTTAGTAGGCACCAGAACTAATGGTGCTGACGACTGCTAGGCAAATGCAACAATGCAGTTGGGAGGAGCTGCTCCTGGCAAGAGCTCCACAAACCCTCTACTTTCTAGGTTCCCTCATTCTTTTAAACTTCCACCAAGTTCTTGCACACTGCAAAACCTCTTTTGGATTCTAAGGTATGTTGTTGTGTGGTGCTTGCTTCCCTACTGGCCCCTAACTCCTTTGAGAAAATCCAGGTATCCATTAATAAATACTATTCGATGCTCCTGTCCTGCTATGGAGGCTGTTGCAGGTAACTAGAGGAAAACTCCACTGTCAACTGTCTTTCCTCTCCCTCCGTGTACAGCAAGGCTGCTCAGTCCCAGTGTTTCCTGTCACAGTGACCCAGGTTGGGGGCATGGGAACAAGTCTAGGCAGTTGCTTAAAGACTCCTTAGTCTACCCAAACCTTGCCCTACCATCCCCCAAGGAAAAGGGGCCTGAGCTGGTGGAGGGATCTGATCTCCCCGCCCCCATCCTCTCCACTCACTGAAGCATCCATTCATCACTCTGTTGTCTTGTGTGTCTATTTCTTTCTTTGTAATAGATAAGGAAGGTTGTTTACGTGAGTTTACACAGTCCCTCGCATGATCCTGAAGGGTCTTGATTTCATGTAATGTTTTTTTCTCTTACAAACCTTTATCAAGACTGGAGATTAGTCCCACAGTCAGAACTACACTGTATGCAGGAAACATACTTCCATCCACCATCACTTTTCAGTAAGAACAGAAATGCTGCCCACATAACAGCCACAGTCTCCCTGTATCCGATTATGTAGCAGTAGGCAATGTGGGAAAATAATATAACTGGAGATAAAGCAATCATAATATCAAATATTGATACAGACTTAAAAGAATCCATGCAGTCTTTGCTTCTGGCTGACATACTACCCAGCAGTTTTCAGAATCTTACATTAACAGGAAAGCCTCACAGATGTGACATTTCGCTTCTGCCTCTGCAGAATGCAGATGGTAACTGAGATGATGCCCTGGACAGAGGACAGGACAGGGAGGGCCACACTCTGAGGGGATTCCTGGCCTTGTAAGAAGAGACAAGAGAGAGCTCACTTCCTCCCTCTGCCTTCCACGTGAGGACAGTTTTCACTGCCACCTGAAAGCCAGGAAAAGGGCTCATCAGAACCCCAAGACTCAAAAAGAAGTCCTATGGAACCTTGGTCCCAGCGCTGGAGAATAAACGGAGCGTCAGTCCTCACACGTGTTTGTGGCAGCCTTAGCCAGCGATGGTGGAGCTGGTTAGGAGAGGCGGGGGGGGGGGGGGCTGCCTTAACAAACACAACTGTGGAGCTGGCTTTGGGGCGGCTGATGGGCGGAGGTATAAAGGTGTGCCAGGGAAAGCTGTGGGGCTGGGACTGAGGCAGGGCGTGGCTCTGGGGAGGCCTCCATCTTAGAGAACACAGGAACAGTGCAGTGAGGGCTCATGGACAACAGAAGCTGTCCAGACAAGATCTTAGAGCTGGGAAGAGGTGAGTGAGCCCTTGCTAGAACAGCACAACCTGGGTGAACTGTGCGCACTCTGTTTTATAGAGTTGGAGCTGACAAGGAGGGAAAGCTTAGCTGAGATCTCAACTGAAGCACTGAGTACTTATTCTTCCTGAACCTCGGACTTAAGAGAGGACAGAAGGAGACAGAAAAGATACAAGAAGCACAGTGGTGAGAATGACCACTGGCCTCTAAAGTCTACATCGGGCTTGAACACACTACAATCAACCCACTGCCACTTCCTTCCTCCCTCAGAGTCATGTCCACCCAGAGTCGGTGGTCTTAGAGGCTTACCCCATCATGTGGTGGAAAAGATGAGAAAAGACACATCTCTTCAGCCCTTACAGCTTCCAGCAAATTAATTCTATAGATTCACAACCACTGTCAGCAGCATCGTCTTTATTATGAACAACCGACTTTTCTGCTCATAAAAATGTTGATGGCAGAATGCAATTCAAGTACCGAGTTTCCCTCAATTCCCTATAATTTATCCATTCCTTATCTTCTTTCTCATAACCACAGTCATCAAATCAAGGCAGAGGAATGCACAGCTGATTTTGTTTTGTTTTTTTGTTGTTTTTGTTTGTTTGTTTTGGTTTTTTGAGACAGGGTTTCTCTGTATAGCCCTGGCTGGCCTCACTTTGTAGACCAAGCTGGCCTCAAACTCAGAAATCCCCCTGCCTCTGCCTCCCGAGTGCTGGGATTAAAGGTGTATACCACCACGCCCGGCTGAATTTTAATAGAGGCTCTTAGCAGTCTATATCTTCTGTGCTGTGCAGGTGAGATGGTACCTCACGCTGAGTAGGCGCCACCTCTGAGCTCCACAACCTCTTCTGGGACAGCTGCTGAAATCCCAGTCACAGGAGGAGACAGAGGCTAGTGGCTTAATTTGTACAAGGCTAGGGGCTAATGATGGATGCGACTCAGAAGAAAGCCAGTCACCTGTTCAGCTGTCATCCTCATCCCCTACCCTGGCCTTTCCAATTTTCTTCTACTCCAAACAAAAATTTTTAATTTAAACATAAAAGCCTATTTTAAAATTTCCAGGCTTTGACAGTGTGTGTACTCGTGTGTTCGCCAGAGAAAAAGAGAGAGATATAATTTAAAATTCAGATGGTTTCTATAGTCACCGTGTATATGGCCCAATTGACAAAACATCTCTCTGTTAAATTGTAACTTATACTAGTACATTTTCATGTGGCCACAGCATGTGCACACATGATTCTCTCTAGAATCCTTCAGAACCTGTGGGGAAAGAGCTTTGAACAGCTGTGAAAAACAAATGACTAACAGAGGGGCACATCACAGTCATGAACATTAGATTCCTACAGTAAGACATGATGAAAAATTGAACTTTGATATAACAGGACTTCTTTTATAGAGTATAACTTGTAAAAGTTTGTAAAAATTAATAATGTATTTTTAATAGAATTAGAAAATAGTAGTAACTATAATTAACTTTTACAGAGAGTTTGTCTCATTGACGGACTTAAAAAGTCAAACAGTTAGAAAGCCAGCCTTGTAATAATATTTTATACAGTCTGTGTGTTGCTGTGGAATGCTCTTGCTGCAATAGCTTGATCCCATGTGTGTCACAGTTTGATTCCGTGAGTGTCACAGTTTGATCCCGTGAGTGTCACAGTTTGATTCCGTGAGTTTCACAGTTTGATTCCACAAGCACATAGCACCATTCATCTCCAGTAAGAGGTGAAGATTTAGGATTTTTTTTTTAAATTGAGGACATGACAGAACACAGTCCAAGAATAGAGTTGTATGAAAATTCTGAGTATTTATAAGAAAACTCCAAGCAAACAGGGATCTTGTGACCTCAGTTTCTTCAAAACACAGAACTGTTCTTGGAATGTGTTTTCATGCTCCTCCCATGTGTGATGGACAGCAATGTTTCCTTCAGCTGTTGTTATTCATTTGCCTCTATGGAAAAGCACGGTTTTGCCATGCACAGCCTGTCCCTGTGATTGCACACTTTACTCCTGTGACTCCTTTAACCATCAGAGTCTAAATGGCCTGCTGCTCTTAGTTCTGGGCATGAAGCTTTAGTCTGTCTTTAGTCTCCACTTTCCTAGGCTCACACTGCCACCTAGAGTGCTAAACAGAGCATAACTGAGGCATACACACAGTCTCCTGTATATCTAAGACTGGGAAGAGCACTCTATGAACCAGTACTTAAACTATAAATTTTAATTATTTTCAAAATATATTTAAAAATTTAAATGTCTATTGGTATTTTGCCTACATGCGTCAGTTGCATGCATGATATCCACAGAGGCTGGAAGACTAACAGATACCATGGGACTGGAGTTAGGATTATGAGCTGCCATTATGGTACAAGGAAATGAATCTTGGTTCTCTGGAAGAGCTGTCAGTGCTCTTAATTGCTCGTTCATCACTCCAGCCCTCTCAAATTACTTTTTAAAACTTGTAAATACTGACCTAAAGTCTAACATTCAACTTTAAAGAAACAGCAAAGAGTCACACCAACCAGTGTCAAGTAGGAACAAAACAGGACAAGAACTTTGTTTTCAGAAGACAGCTCCTTTAGCTTTGACATGGCTGAAATACACGGCACACTGAGCTCTGCCGTTGTGCTGGTTGCTAGGGAGGCAGAAGAAAGGAGGAGGTGGGGCGCTCAAACTGCACAGAGACTTCACTCACAGACAAACCAACATCCATCACTTGCATAACTTCATATGATTTTAATCTCATTAAGACATGTCCCTGAAGAATTCCTACTACAGTTTTGTTCAAGCCACAATGTGCATAAAGAACATTAAGAAAGCCCACATGGTTTCAAAGGCAGCTTTAACTACTGCTCCAATACTTCATTGTACATCATTACTCCTGCATTCCATCATTAAACTCTGGTACTGAAACAAACCAAACATGAGTGAGTGAACGACTTCAAACGCAATTGTCTGACAGCCTGATTCTTGATCAGTCACACCCTAGATCTCTTCTTGCCAATGTACTGTCATTCTTCTTGGTCTATGGCCATTTCATGTGCAAAAACTCCCCAAGGTCTACCAGGCAGAGTTCAGTGTGCTGCTCTGCTGACATTAAATTAGCCAGACACCGCCCTGGCAGGGGAAATGGAGCAAATGCTATGGGTGTCTGATTTCCACCCACAGCAGATGCCTGTCTACACTTCCAATGCTGTAGAGCCTCCCTGTGGCAATGACTGTCAACAGCCAATGACAGGCTCCTCCTTTTAGAAAGAACCACCAACAAGGCAAGGGGTGGGTTACAGCAGCAGAGGGAGCAGAGGGAATTCAGTGCTCAGAAAAACAAAACAAGCCTTCCCTTTCTATCTCCCACATTATTCACAGGCCTTAGAACATGCTACAAGCATATCATAAATGTCGAGACCACAGGGGCCTGGTCCTAGAGGACTTACATTCTGTATGGCAAGAACCTGAAAACACAAAAATAGTCACTTCTTGTAACAAATGTCTCCAGGTCTTATAATAGAAAAAAAAAGTGTTCCAAATGTGGTAAGACAGTATATAAGAAATCAGCTATGGCATCCTTCGAAATGGAGGTAAGTTCTATCTTCTTCCTCCATGGCAACAGACACTTTCTTTTTCTAATCAAGAGAAATTGAAAAGCATGCATATGCCACCTGCGCAGTACCTATGTGTCCCCTTTCCATCAGTACAGATCCATAATGTTCCTCGGTGCCATTGCTTGCAAGCAGTAGGACAAAAAGAGCTGGCTCCTTTGGCCTTCACAACCTCCTCACAGGCTTCAGCTCCAAGCCTTCACATATGAAGGGGGGGGGGCATAAGCAGCCAGAGCACGGCCCAGGGAGGATGAGACATGACACCCTCAGTGGCAGAGGAGGCTGGCAGGAGAGAAGGAGAAGGCAAGTCCTACTGTGTTTCTAGGACTGTGATGGGCAGTGAATGTGGCCCATGGAGTTGGCAAAAGCAGCAGAGCATGGAAAGAAAAGTCCTGTGTAAAATGAGACACTGCGGCAGACACACCATTGACCATAACAGGAGCAGAACTTCAGCTCCAACCCCTTCAGCTGGCAGACACACACTAGACCACCATACTCAGAAATGCCTTTTGCTTTGTCCCCTAGAATGGAAACAAAAGACTGTCATCCACTGATGAAGTGAAACAGCATATCTTATGAGTACATGAATTTAATTACTTACACAGCCTATACCTTTCACATATATTTATAGACAGAAATCAAAAATAAACAAACCAATAAAAACAAAATGACAGGTACCCAGTCCCACAACATCCTGAGAAAGCTCCACTCCCAGATGCTCTAACATGCCCAGGACCACAGGATCCCAGGATCCCAGAAGCTTGGCCACACCAGGATCTCAGGGTCCCAGAGGCAGCTTGACTCCCAGGAGCTCTGACACACCCAGGATCTCAGGATCATAGGATCACAGAGACAGCTGAACTCAGGAGTTCTGACACAACTAGGATCACAGGAAGGACAGGCCCCAGTCAGATATATAGCAGAGGCAGGGAGAACTAGAGATAATCAGATGGTGGGAGGCAAGCGGAAGAACGTAAGCAATAGAAACCAAGGTTACTTGGCATCACCAGAACCCAATTCTCCCACCATAGCAAGTCCTGGATACACTCTCTCACTGGAAAAGCAAGATTCAGATCTAAAATCACTTCTCATGATGATAATAGAGGACTTTTAAAAGGACATAAATAACTCCCTTAAAGAAATACAGGAGAACACAGGTAAACAGCTAGAATCCCTTAAAGAGGAAACACAAACGTCCCTTAAAGAATTACAGGAAAACACAATCAAACAGGTGAAGGAAATGAACAAAATCATACAAGATCTAAAAATGGAAGTAGAAACAATAAAGAAATAAAAAGGGAGACAACCCTGGAGTTAGAAAACCTAGGAAAGGGATAAGGAGTCATAGATGCAAACATCACCAACACAATACAGGAGATAGAAGAGAGAATCTCAGGTGCAGAAGATACCATAAAAAACACTGACACAACAGTCAAAGAAAATTCAAAAAGCAAAAAGCTCCTAACCCAAAACATCCAGGACACAATGAGGAGTCCAAACCTTAGGATAATAGGTATAGAAGAGAATGAAGATTCCCAACTTAAAGGGCCAGTCAATATCTTCAACAAAATTATAGAAGAAAACTTCCCTACCCTAAAGAAAGAGATGCCCATGAACATACAATAAGCCTACATAACTCCAAACAGACTCAACCAGAAAGAAATTACTCCCATCACATTATTAACAAAACACCAAATGCACTAAACAAAGAAAGATTTTTAAAAGCAGTAAGGGAAAATGGTCAAGTAACATATAAAGGCAGACCTACAAAATTACACCAGACTTCTCACCAGAAACTATGAAAGCTAGAAGATCCTGGGCAGATGTCATACAGACCCTAAGAGAACACAAATGCCAGTCCAGGCTACTATAACCAGCAAAACTCTCAATCAACATAGAATGAGAAAGCAAGATATTCTATAACAAAACCAAATTTATACAATATCTTTCCACAAATGCAGGCCTACAAAGAATAATAGACAGAAAACACCAACACAGGAGTGAAACTACACCCTAGAAGAAGCAAGAAAGTACTCTTTCAACAACCCCAAAAGAAGATAGCCACACAAACATAATTCCACTTCTAACAAGAAAATTAACAGGAAGNAACAATCACTTTTCCTTAATATCTCTTAACATCAATGGACTCAATTCCCCCCAAAAGACATAGACTAACAGAGTGGATATGTAAACAAGTATTTTGCCGCATACAGGAAACACACCTCAGTGAGAAAGACAGACACTACCTCAGAGTAAATGGTTGGAATACAATTTTCCAAGCAAATGGTCCCAAGAAACAAGCTGNAGTAGTCGTTCTAATATCAAATAAAATCAACTTTCAACCAAAAGTTATCAAAAAAGGTAAGGAGGGACACTTCATACTGGTCAAAGGAAAAACCTACCAAGATGAACTCTCAATTCTGAACATCTATGCTCCAAATACAAGGGCACACACATTCATTAAAGAAACTTTACTAAAGCTCAAAGCACACATTGCACCCCACACAATAATAGTGGGAGACTTCAATATCCCACTCTCAGCAACAAACAGATCATGGAAACAGAAACTAAACAGAGACACAGTGAAACTAACAGAAGTTATGAACCAAATGGATCTAAAAGATATTTCTAGATCATTCCATCCTAAAGCAAAAGAATATACCTTCTTCTCAGTACCTCATGGTACCTTCTCCAAAATTGACCATATAATTGGTCACAAAAGAGGTCTCAACAGATACAAGAAGACTGAAATAATCCCATGCACCCTATTAGATGATCATGGACTAAGGCACGTCTTCAATAGCAACAAAAACAACAGAAAGCCCACATACACATGGAAGCTTAACAATGTCGTACTCAGTGATAACTTGGTCAAGGAAGAAATAAAGAAAAAAAATTAAAGGCCTTTTTAGAATTTAATGAAAATGAAGACACATCATAACAAAACTTATGGGACACAATGAAAGAAGTGGTAAGAGGAAAACTCATAGCTCTAAGTGTCCCAAAAAGACACTGGAGAGAGCTTACACTAGCAGCTTGACAGCACACCTGAAAGCTCTAGAACAAAAAAGAAGCAAATACACTCAAGAGGAGTAGATGGTAGAAAATAATCAAATTCAGGGCTGAAATCAACCAAATATAAACAAAAAGAACTATACAAAGAACCAACAAAATTAGGAGCTGGTTCTTTGAGAAAATCAACAAGACAGATAAATCCTTAGCCAGACTAACCAGAGGGCACAGAGACAGCATCCAAATTAATAAAATCAGAAATTAAAAGGGAGACATAACAATGAAATATATCTTAAAATAATTATGTTTGTCGAATATTAACAGTTGAAAATACCAAAATCAAACAAAATACCCACGGAAGGAATTACAGAGACAAAGTTTGGAGCTGAGATGAAAGGATGTCTATCCAGAGACTGCCCCACCTGGGGATCCATCCCATAATCAGCCACCAAACACAGACACTATTGCATACGCCAGCAAGATTTTGCTGAAAGGACCCTGATATAGCTGTCTCTTGTGAGGCTATGCCAGTGCCTGGCAAACACTGAAGTGGATGCTCACAGTCAGCTATTGGATGCAACACAGGGCCCCCAATGGAGGAGCTAGAGAAAGTACCCAAGGAGCTGAAGGGGGCTGCAACCCTATAGGTGGAACAACAATATGAACTAACCAGTACCCCCAGAGCTCGTGTCTCTAGCTGCATATGTAGCAGAGGATGGCCTAGTCAGTCATCATTGGGAAGAGAGGCCCCTTGGTCTTGCAAACTTTATATGCCCTAGTACAGGGGAATACCAGGGCCTAGAAGTGGGAGTGGGTGGGTAGGAGAGCAGGGTGGGGGGAGGGTATAGGAGACTTTCGGGATAGCATTTGAAATGTAAATGAAAAAAAATCTAATAAAAAATTGGAAAAAGTTTAAAATGCACAATGTTAAAAACAAAAAAACAAAACAAAACAAAAAAACCAAGATCATGTTCTACAAAAATAGTAGAAAAAACAAAACAAAACAAAAAAACCCGACAGCTCAAATCTGTTCTGAAAAATTCATTTCCTTGGTAAAAGTGGCCACTGAAAGAATGTTTCAAACTCTTTTCATTTTCAGTTAATTTTTTAAAAGTAAATCTCAAATCCTACCCACAAAGTTCTAGCAACACAGCCTCAGGAGCTGACTGGGAATAAAGGGCTGGCTTATACTGCCCTCTGCTGGTGTAAGCGGCACATAGTTTATGAAGCTGCCAAAAAAGAAGTTGGCATTTTGAAGCATTAAATTCTAGACTAATTACTAAAAACAGGTTGTGGAAAATATTACCAAGCAGTTCCAATTACATCTGTACCACATCAGGCACACATTTCTAATGAAAAGGGCAAATGTGTGGGAAGCAGTGGTGCCAAGCTACATCTGCTAACCCAATACCCACGCTTTTAAACCAACTCCGTAAAATATGCATTAAATTCACAACAACACCTTTAAACTGCCCCCTTGCCCATCCAACTCCTGCCATACCAACCACCTTTTCAGAAAACAAACAAATGTGGTAAAAAAATTCAACCTTGGCTTCTACCATTGCATTCTGGCCTCTGCCTCAATCAGCTCTGCAATAAATACTGCATGCTGCCACAGTTCACACAATTTAATTTCTAAGCAAAGCTCTTTTAATTTAGAAGCTGCTAATTTGCCAGAATGTTGCTGAAAAGGTTGCCATTTGTTTAAACACATACAACATCAGCCTCCATTAAAATGATTACCGCATCATTCAACAGTCGAAAGCATTTACTAGGTGTCTTTAATTCCACAGAGCATTTTACTAAGCCCTGTATAAATGAGTTACACCGAAACCCTGCCTGGAGCTTTTTTCCTTAAATAGATGAAGTAACACACGCTGACACAATGGAACAACAGCAGAGGTATATTAACTTAATATACTCTGTTCCGAGGGACAAGAAATGGCAGCATTCTAAAACTGGATGTTTATGGAGGACAGGGCAAAGAGGAACCAGGTTGTCTAAGGCCTCTGGGGGAGCCAGGATTTGGGGAACTCAGTGGAGATGGGACAGGGAATGGGGAGCTAGGAACCAGGTAGACAGCTACAGGTCTTGCCTGGGCCTGGAAGGTCATGTGCATGCAGCAGGGGTAGGGCCATGACATAGAGTCCCCTGCCCACGTAGCAATGTTCTTTAACCAAGATCAGGACACTGCTTCTGTGCAGTCAAACACGGCCTGGGCTCTAGGCTGTCAGGCTGAGAGGTACAAGTGTTTCAGACAGAGTTGGGCAGGTATCAAAGCTATGACAAAGGCTTCACATTCCCCCACAGCTTTGATACCTTCATTAACTACAGTCAGCAAATACTGAAGACCATTCCATTATATAACCCCATTATTGGATCACTAGTTTTGTCTATGAGGAAAAAAGTTGACCATTTGCTGAAGGTTACTTGTCACAGTTACTAAGTGACAAGGTCAGGAATCACATGCTACTACCTACTTGAAATTCACTGGCCAGTACCAGCTATGTGGACCAAGCTTTCTATCAAGTGTCAACCTTCCCATCTAGCTGAGGAGTCCACAAACACACAGGTACACAGTAATATGTACCCCAACCCCAGCCAGGGGCTAGGAAGTGTACCACTATTGTATGTCCAGAGTGTGGAGAAATGGGAACCCCGGCACAAAAACCCACTAGGAAAAAAAACCACTCAGTAACACAACAATACTGTTGGGTTTGGGGTATACCCTGGCCCACTCTCAGGAATGCCCATACTGATCTGTTCTGCTTGCAGTAATGGGAGTGCATGGTGCCAGCCACTCAGTCAAGCAGGCCTGCATCCCTGGCTGCCCTGCCCACAGAAGTCAGAACCACCTCACAGGCTCTCTGAGCATCTCTCAGGTGTTCCTGCCCCTCCCCAGGCCCACCCATGTCTACTGTGCTCCACGCTTCACACCCACTAAGCCTAGGAAATGGCTCTAGCCACCAAATGACATGCCAGCCTGCCAGACCCCCTGAAGCCCCACTTCCCCTGGCTTCTGTGTGCACATCACCAGGTGGCCTCTATCCTCTCTGCCCTAGTTTCCTCTGGATTCTACTTCCTGATTCTCAGGACTTTCAGGACCCTCTTCTCTTTTTTGAACAACCAAGGTGACATCAGGACAAGGACTGAGGCCTGCTAGCAACACTTTCTCTCTGTTTCCTGCTACTGCTGATATAATGGCCTAAATAACTCCAGATTCCGTGGGAGGTATATGCACTGTGGCATGGAAACCTTCCTCTTACTTTTAAAGACTGCAATGTACTTAGTACAAATGTCTAATGTCTTATCTTTTAGCATATAATCAGCCAGCATTCCAAACCAAATGTTAGTACTAAAGGGTTTGGGATCCCCTTTAAAAGAAGAACCTGTATTTGACTTGATGAAAAACAATCCTATGAAATGAAGGGACCCTGTTATTGCAGCCTCTAGTGAGGCTATGCCAGTACCTGGTCAACACCGAAATGGATGCTCACAGCCAGCTACTGGATGGAACACAGGGTCCCCAATGGAGGAACTAGAGAAAGTACCCAAGTACCTGAAGGGGGCTGCANCCCTGTAGGTGGAACAACAACAGGAACTAACCAGTACCCCCGGGGTTTGTGTTTCTGGCTGCATATGTAGCAGAAGATGACCTAATCGGCCATCAGTGGGAATAGAGGCTCCTTGGTCTTCCAAACTCTATATGACCTAGCACAAGGCAAGGCCTGGGCCAAGTAGTGGGAGTGGGTGGGTAGGGGAACAGAGGTGGGGGGAGGGGTATGGGAAACTTTCGGGATAGCATTTGAAATGTAAATAAAGAAAATAATAATAAAAAAGGAAAAAAAAAGAAATTATTCTCATATTCAAGACATAGAGCAAGACTAAAACGCACTGTTTATAGCTAAGGATTCCAGTTTAGAAAGGTTAAATCTAATCTTTGAAGCCTTACCAGAACAGGGGGAAGGAAGTTTACAAGGTGGACAGTTTTTAAGTGTAGTTTTAAAAGCTACACAGGGACAACAGAATCAAGCAAGAGAGGTGTCCTTACCCCTACAAAGCCATACGATTCGTTTGTTTGTTTGTTTGTTTGTTTGTTTGTTTCAGCTCACAGGTGTGCTGGCTCTTGATCTTGGAAGCAGCCATGGGAAGTTTTTGTGCTTGCTAAGAAGTCAGACATTAAACACTGTGTTCTCTTTTTAATGGCTCTGATGACATATATCCAAGTACTTAAAGTCAAGCTTTTTAAAGATGCTGGTTTTATTCTGTTGATTGGTCTGAAGTCCAATGCTGGAAGAAGAGAAATGGACAGTATGTTCCACACTCCCAACTTATTAAAAGGGAAAAAAGCAGCAAGTCACCCTGAAGGCAGGCTGAGTGAAGAAACACAGCAGCCAATTAATGAGAACAACACTTCTGTTCAAAAATCAACTTCAAAAATAACTTTAAACCAGGCTTTCTAGGACAAGCCATAAGAGCAGTTTTATGAATGACAATCCTTACATGAACACTGGGTCTCTCTTCTCTTTTTGCAGTGGCAGGGCTGGAGTCTAGTGCAGTGTGTGTGCCATGCAGGCAGTCTCCCTCCCCTCCGACTCCTGTTTGAGACAGGAACTCTGAGCTTGCCTAAACTGCTGACACAGCAAGCAAATGAAAGGCTGTCAGGTTTCTGAAAGCTCTGATTATTGCAGGAGATGTATGTTTCTCAGGAAGATAGAATGCTTATGGAAGGGAAGGGTTCCTTTATGGATAGGACTTTAGAAGCAAGGAAGGCAAGTGTCAGACAACAATAGAATGCCAGCTGTGGCTGAGTTTCCTGGAGAGGAGGCAGTCTGGCTGGACTTACTCTAGAGCATCTTCTTACGCTGACCATGTTACAGTATGAAAGCAGAAGACAGAGCCTCACAGTACCTCCACTGGCACCGAGAACCTCTCCTTCCAACACCTGTGGCAACACCTGTGGTGGGAGGTCTTCCTCAAGAAAGGCATCAGGACACCAGCTGGACAGACTTTCATGGCATGCGGCTAGAATCCAACAAATGTGTGTGTGTGTGTGTGTGTGTGTGTGTGTGTGTGTGTGTGTGCAGTGTTTGGGGGAAGCTGTGAGATCTTGATTTTGCCTTGAGTTAAAAAAAAAAAAAAACTAGATGGTACAGCCCAAAATGTTAACAACACAAATCCACGTTTTGGATATTGGCGTCACTCTAGTGGAGCAGCCGGTAGCAATTCTATGTGGGTTGCGTGGTCCCCTCACCTGAAGATAGAACAATACCCAAGTGATGTGCGTGGCAACTTGTGCTTTAGTACTGTATTGAGGCATGGTATTTATTGATTCAAGACAGTCAGCTAGTTTCTTCAACTCTACAGACAACTAGGAATCCAGGGGCTCCCTGTGGGAGCTCAGAGCACTGCTATATGAAGTCTGTAGCCACAACAGTGATTTTAAACATGGTAAACCTGGCATCTCTGTACCTGCAGCTTTTACACCTTTAATGATTGCTATGAGCCACATGTTAAGGATACTTCCATGTGATGGTTTGTATATTCTTGGACCAGGGAGTGGTACCATTTGGAGGTGTGGCCTTGTTAGAATAGGTGTGACCTGTTTGGAGTAGGTGTGTCACTATGGGTGTGGGCATAAGATCCTCACCCTAGTTGCCTGGAAGTCAGTCTTCCACTAGCANCCTTTGGATGAAGNCATAGAACTCTCAGCTCCTCCTGCACCATGCCTGCCTGGATGCTGCCATGCTCCCTCCTTGACGGTAATGGACTGAACCTCTGAACCTGTAAGCTAGCTCCAATTAAATGTTGGTTTTTTTTTATAAGACTTGCCATGGTCATGGTGTCTGTTCACAGCAGTAAAACCCTAACTAAGACATTCTGTCAGAGGAATATGGCCATGCTATATGCTAGAGCACATGTTACTTATTGACATATTATATGCTGTATAGTATGGTTTTCTCTGTTGTAAGAATATCTAACATGGCCACAAGCTGTGGAGCTATTGGCATTTTAATAGCTGCTAGAATAGGGAGAGTCAGTGCTCTTAAATGGCTTGATTCCTGGTAAGTTGGTCACACACCAGAGCAGGCCCCATTCCCAAGACCAGCTGGGCAACACAAACTTAGATCAATAGGAAAGCAAGAAAGAGAGGGAGAAAGGAAAAGTGAGGGAGGGAGAGAGGGAGGAAGGGAGAGAGGGAGGGAGGGAGAGAGGGAGGAAGGGAGGGAGGGAGGGAGGGAAAGACAAAGCTGGGAAAGGGTTAAGGGTGGAGAGGGTGGTTATGGGAGGACTTGGGGGAAGGGATAGATATGTTCAAAATACACTGTATGACATTAAAAACTAATTAATAAAATGTTATATAAAAATATACAAAATAAAGTCTGAAAGAAATTACAAAAGGACCAGACATTCAATTTTGTGTCTGCTGTATTCATGGATATGTAAACAACTACCATTCCTCCCCCACCCTGCCCCCCCCCCCACAAAAACCCTATAATGAACATTTGGGTAAATATTCCTTGTATTTATTTTTCCATAGTTAAAAGGAGTCTGTACAACCAGAGACTTTGAGATATAGAACTTGTTTTGTTAGCAAAGTAAATCTAGAGGAACAAAGCACAATTTTCTGTTAACTGTTTGATGAACTGCCAATAAATAAATGATATCTCACAAAGAGTTACTGCCCTGCCTGGGTGGGATCAGGGTACCCACAACCCCTACAACCAGCATATGCCATCACTCTGTTGCCTAGGCAGCTGTGACATGTAGCCTGGGATCCAATACAGCTGTACAGTAAGGGAGAAGAGAAGGTCAAGGGAATTACTATAGATCTTACAGCAGGACTTCATGGGCTGGAAACACCCAAGCCAACCTAAACTATATCTTAACAGAAGGCCACACCACAATCTTGAGGTCTCAACCACAAAAGTAATGACAGCACCCACCTCACAGGAGTGCAGTAGAATGAAATGACGTCATGTGACCCACCTCACAGGAGTGCAGTAGAATGAAATGACGTCATGTGAACTAGATGCTTGGTACAGTGCCCAGGACATGGAACATTTACCATTCTCTCCACAGGCCTATATCTGCATTAGTCTCTTGGTAATTCCTATATCATGTCTGATCACTATGACTTTGGCCAACTATACTGTATATAGCTGAGTAGTACATAAAAGGTATGATATATACTAAGATATGATATATGACATATTGTTGGTAAAGAAGAGCTCTATTTAGTCCAAGAGTCTAGAAATTTGAATATACTACTTCATGTACATGATAACTTCTGAGTACTATGAACATTAATAGATTTAACTTTTCCCTAAAGAAGGGAAAAAGGTTTTATAATTTTATAAAATAAACATTTTATATTTATCTGAAAGATATAAAAAGCCTATACTGCCATACAAACTATCAAAGGAAATCGCAAACCCAGCTCCTGAGCTACGGAGCTAGAACTCAGCAAACACTCACAGGCAGCAGGAGCACGAATGAGGATCTAGGGAGGGAGGCACGACCAGGGAACTCTTGGAAGAAAAGAAAGTGAACTCGACTTGGAGTCTTTAGCTACCTATCTACTTCACAACCATTGATTCAGTGAGATGTCTGTCTTGAACCTCAGCTTACTACCAATTGCTTTAACCCTTTGTGTGTGTGTGGGTTTGCACACACACATGCATTACATATCCACATGCATAAATGTGTATGCATTATGTGTATGGAAGCGAGAGATAGACAATGAATGTCTTCTATGCTTGCCACTTTATTTTTGAGTTCTCATGTGGAACTTGAGACTTAAATATTTAGACTGGCCAGTAGGATTAACAAAATAAAAATGACCATCCTGCCGAAAGCAATCTACAGATTCAATGCAATTTCTATCAGAATTTCAACACAAATCTTTACAGACTGAAAGGACAATTCTCAAGTTCATGTGGAAATACAACAAACCCAGAAGAGCTAAAACAATCCTTTACAATAAAAGAACTTGTGAAGGTATCACCGTCCCTGATTTCGAGCTGTATTAACTGTATGGTTAACTTGGACATCTGTATATATAAGAACTCAAATAGATTTACACTTATCAGCCTGCAAAAAATTCAAGTATAAGAGGATCAAAGACATCAATATAAGGCCAGACACATTGATTCCAACAGAAGAAGTGGGAATAGCTTTGAACACACTGGCGCAGGAGACATCAGAACACTGATTGGGTACACAGTGAGGTCAACAGTTAATAAGTGGGACCTCATGAAACTGAAAAGCTTTTGTAAGGTGAAGGATACTGTCTATCAGACAAAGAAATAGCCTACAGAATGGTAAAGGACTTTTGCCAACTCTACATCCAACATAGGGCTAATGTTCAAAATATATAAAGAACTCAACAAACTAGATATAAAAAAATTCAAGTAAACATGGGATACAGATCTATACAGAGAATTTTCAATAGAGGAATCTCAAATGCCTGAGAAGCACTTAAAGAAATTTTCAACATCCTTAGCCATCAGGGAAATGCAAGTCAAAATGATTTTGAGATCCCATCTTACACCTGTCAAATGGCTAGGATCAAAACCACAAGTGATATCATATGGAATTGAGGATGAGGGAACAAAGGAAACGCTCCTCCACTGCTGATGGGAGTGCAAACTTGTACAACCATACCCAAGAGATGCCCCACAATACTACAAGGATACTTGCTCAGGTATGTTCATAGCAGCTTTATTCATAATAGCCAGAAAACTGGAAATAACCTAGATGTCCCTCAAATAAAGAATGGATAAATAAAATGTGGTACATGTATATAATGAAGTATAATTCAGCTGTTAAAAAATGGTATCATAAAATTTGCAGGCAAATGGGTGGAACTAGAAAAAAAGTCACTCTGAGTGAGGAAACCCAGACCCAGAAAGACAAGTAATGGTATGTAGTCACTGATAAGTGGATGTTAGTTATTAACCAAGCTCTAATTTGTAGACCCAGAAAAGTTAGGTAAAAGAAGGGGCTGGTGGGGAGGGGGTCAATGCTTGGATCTCCCTAGGAAGGAGAAACAGTACGGATTTTGTGGGTGAACTGGGGGTGGGTGAGAACTGGATGGGGAGGGATTGGGTGATGGGGACGGACAGAGTTCATGCAGGAAGAGATAGCTGGGATGGCGGGTGGTATGGAAACCTAGTGTAGTGGACTCTATTAGGGTGATCCTAGTGAGGACTCCTAGGAATGCTCCCTGTGGTGGGACTGTACTGCATTCGGTTGAGTTGTTTGTCACGAGGGTCCTGTGAAGATCCCCCAAACAACACGAGCTGATGTTAAGTCAGGGAGTTGCTTTCCTCAAACTGACAGTGGGGCCTCATTTCTGAGAACAGTACCCACACAGCTCACTGACAATGGAGAAGTTGAGCTGGTCCTTCATGGAGCCTTTATCCCTAAATTGTCTCTTTGATGGGGGAAGATACTCTGCAGGCTACCAAAAGAGAAACACGGACATCAATCCAGCCACAAAGCCTTTGACCAGCAATCTGTCCCAATGTGCTGGTACAATGGTGGTACAGAACTTGTGGGGGTGGCCAACCAATGTCTGATTTACCTTGAGACCCACTCCATGAGAGGGAGTCCATGCCTGACATGTGCAGATAACTAGGAACTGGAGACTGGACAGCCCAGAGACCTAGGGTAGAACTAAACAGGACTGGTCAAAAGAAGTCAGTTAAATAATTCCTAATGATAATCTGCTATACTCATAGATCGGTGCTTTGTCTGGTCTTCATCAAAGAAGCTTACTCTAGCAGCATATGGGAGTGGATGCAGAGGTTCATGGCCAGACATTATGCAGAGAGAAAGTCTAAACTGGAGGCGTACATTGGCTCTTCCTTTTGGAGCTCAGAAACCCCTCAGAAGAGTGGGCAGAGAGACTGTAGCATCAGAGGGGATGGAGGACACCAGGAGAACATGGCCTACCAACTCAATAAGCAGGAAGCATATTAGCTCAGAGACTGAAGCAGCAAGCACAGCGCCTGCCGCCGGAGTCTGCACCAGGCCCTTTGCATATATGTTGTGGCTGTTAGTTCACTATTTCTGTGAACTCCCTTTTTTTTAAATTTAAGTTTTATTGCATTATGATGAGAAAAGATACATAATTTCAACTTATCTGAATTTGTTAACATTTTAAAAAGTATTTTGAGTAAATAGACTTACATCACATTCTTCTTCTCCTTTTGCACCCCAACTCCTCCTGGAGAGCCCCCCTTCAAACCTGCTATAGTTTTCATTTTTTATCATATTCTTTAAAATTTATAAAATATTGTAACAATAAAAATGAGTATTATAAAAGTTGTTTGATATAAAACAACAATCAATTGAACAGTCTTATGTA
>NC_034591.1:71612103-71631294 GCF_900095145.1 Mus pahari
ATCCTTTGTAGGCCTGGATATATGGAAAGATATTGTGTAAATTTGGTTTTGTTATGGAATATTTTGCTTTCTCATTCTGTGTTGATTGAGAGTTTTGCTGGGTATAGTAGCCTGGACTGGCATTTGTGTTCTCTTAGGGTCTGTATGACATCTGCCCAGGATCTTCTAGCTTTCATAGTTTCTGGTGAGAAGTCTGGTATAATTCTGATAGGTCTGCCTTTATACTTGATCTTTTTCCCTTACTACTTTTAAAACTCTTTCTTTGTTTAGTGCATTTGGTGTTTTGATTATTATTTGATGGGAGGAATTTCTTTCTGGTTGAGTCTATTTGGAGTTCTGTAGGCTTCTTGTATGTTCATGAGCATCTTTTCCTTTAGGGTAGGGAAGTTTTCTTCTATAATTTTGTTGAAGATATTTACTGGCCCTTCACGTTGAAAAATCTTAATTCTCATCTATATTTATTATACTTAGGTCTGGTCTTCTCATTGTGTCCTGGATTTCCTGGATGTTTTGGGTTAGGAGCTTTCTGCATTTTCTTTGACTGTTGTGTCCATGTTTTCCAGGGTATCTTCTTCCCCCAAGATTCTCTCTTCTATCTCTTGTATTCTATTGGTTATACTTGCATCTATGACTCCTGATCTTTTTCCTAGGTTTCCAGGGTTGTCTCCCTTTGTGATTTCTTTATTGTTTCTACTTCCATTTTTTGATCCAGGATGGTTTTGTTGATTTCCTTCACCTGTTTGATTGTGTTTTCTTGTAACCCTTTAAGGGATTTTTATGTTTCCTCTTTAAGGGATTCTAGCTGTTTACCTGTGTTCTGCCGTATTTCTCTTTAAGGAGAAATAATGTATATGTCTTTCTTAAAGTCCTCTATCATCATCATCATGAGAAGTAATTTTAGATCTGAATCTTGCTTTTCCAACTAGATCTGAATCTTGCTTTTCCAGTATGTTGGGGTATCCAGGACTTGCTATGGTGGGAGAATTGGGTTCTGATGATGCCAGGCCACCTTGGTTTCTGCTGCTTATGTTCTTATGCTTGCCTCCTGCCATCTGGTTATCTCAAGTGCTACCTGCCCTGGCTGTCTGACAGGAGTCTGTCCTTCCTGTGATCCTGGTTGTGTCTGAACTCCTCAGAGTCAAGATGTCTCTGTAATCCTGTGATTCTGGGATCCTGGAATCCTGAGTTCCTGGGAGTCAAGCTGCCTCTGGGACCCTGAGATTCTGGTGTGACCAAGCTCCTGGGATCCTGGGATCCTGGGCATGTTAGTGCACCTGGGAGTGGAGCTGCCTCTGGGTGTTGTGGAGCTGGCTGCAGAGTTTGTGCCCAAGGACTGCTCCAGGCACTGGCCCAGACAGACCCAGAAGGAACCCGTGCCACTGGTCTGGCAGAGTTCCTGTGTTCCTGGGTCCTGCAGGTCCCAGTTATTCCCGGTGTTGGGACAGATGTTGTGTAGAGTTACTGTTGTGGGGCTGGCTGTGGAGTTTGTGCCCAATGTCTGCTCAGAGCACTGGCCCAGCTCTGAGGAACTCTTAAGTGTGGGAGCAGATATGACTCCCTGATTTTGGAAACACAGGTTCATGTTTACTCTTTCATATTCCAAGGTCTTATGACCTCACATAAAGCTGGTCCTGAAGGAACTAGAGAATGCAAGGCCTTCCTCAGCCCTTCATAGTTCTTGAGTTTTGTTAAGCTACTTGCATTCTACCTCAATTGTTTTATTCCTAGAACCAGGAACAGAGGTGACATAAATTTCTAACCACAGCAGAATCATCTAACTTTGAGCAGTTCCTAACAGCTCAAGCTGCAACCATGGGATGAATCTGTCACATAAATCTTGTCTCACAGGTGTGTTTTCTAATTTCCCACTAAATACCAACCAATCCACAGACCTTGCACTCATGTCTGAAGGCACTTTTCATCCCATATAGCTTCACAACCAGTCTCCTGAAGTACTTTTGTGTATTTTTAAAAGCATGTGCATATTCTGCAAATGTTAAGCCATGTAGAAGCCTGCAAGTCACCTGTAGAGAACATAACCAGAAATAGTAGTGGCCATGGGCCACATGACCTATAGTCAAGTGCCGGGAAGGCAAGTGTGTTCCTGTAACCTGTAACCTCTGAGCTTCTCATTCTGAAGGCATGAAGCCCAGAGATACGTCTCATAAAGTACATCCTGAAAGTCAGGAATGAGGGGCCCAGTGTCTCAGCTGGCTTCTCAAGCTAACAGTCACCAAAGCAGCAGCCTAAGCCAGAGACACCCCAGCAATCCAGCATGCTAAGTAAAGGTTGCTAGGCTCAGGTGCAGAAAGATGATGACCTTGTAGGACATGATCTTACCAAAATAAAATGTCAGTCAGTGTGGCTCCAAGGAAAGACTAAGCAGCCAGCATTTCCATCCTAGACACTCACATCTAACTCAATATGCTAGGAAAGAATGAAGACTGCTTTATATTCCTTATTCCCCAGAGCTTGGCAGGCTCTGCATGGGGTGAAATCTGACCTCCCAGGTGTGAAGGACCAGTGAATAGGATGCAATAATTCATTTTCCAAAGACAGGCTTCTGCTGAAGTGATGGTTAACTCAGGAGGCAGCCTTGACTCTTCAGCTGGTTGTATACCAACTTTACTGTGTCCCTTTATTTCATCAACAGACACTTTCAGTTCCTCCTCTGTGCCAGAGCCTTGCTCAGCATCACTTTTCCTGGTGACACACTAATGCTCAGGCCTGGTTGTTTACTAACTGGATGAACTCTTTGAGCTCCTGCCATGTTTGCCTTTCTAGCACTGACACATGTATTCAGTCTCCAGCACACTGAGCAGGAGCTTCTTTATCACACCTTAGCGTGGGAACCCACAATCCTCTGTAATCAAACCAGTCCACGGTCTTCACATTTCTCCACTAGTTTCTTAGTTCCTTTAACATTTCCTTACTCGGCCTCTCGCTGATCTGATCATCCCCTAGGCAGTGTATGAAAATGGCTTCTCTCTTGCATAGTTTGTGGAAATGTTAATTACTACAGTCATTATGAAAACAAACAAACAAACAAACAAACAAACAGTATGGAGGCTCCTAAAAAACTTAAACACAGAATCCCCTATCGTTTGATCCCATTTGGGTATAGATAACTTCTGAATGTATACCCAAAGAAAACCAAGTCAGTGTCCTGAGGAGGTACTCCATACTCAGTGTAACATTACTGACAATGGTGGATGCATGAAAGAATGATGGCCTACACACTCCACGGTGATGCCCATAAAATAAGGGAAGTGCCTCCACTTAAGGAAATGTGTATTCAAAAGCTACAGTGGAGGGTGCTGAAAGCTTTCTAAGGCCTGAGAGAAGACAAGGGTGCCCATTTTCACCATTTTAATTCAATATATTACTGATCTCAGAATTCAGGCAGAAGAGAAAATGAAGGCTTCTCAAATTTTAAAGGAAGAAGTGGTACCATCTTTAGAATGTAAGAACTGAATAACCTGATGGTCCCAAACACCCACAGAATCAGACTGACATGGGAAGTACATGCCATTATGAAAAACAGTATGGAGGCTCCTACAAAAAGTTTAGGAGTGCTGTTTGCTCTCACAAGAGGACCAGGATTCAACACCCAGCTCCCATGTGCTGGTGACTTACTCAGTAGCAGTGAGGTAGGGAAGAACATCATGGTGGCTTCTGTAAAGAGGGTGGTTAGAGATAGCCAAAATGAACTATTATCTTCAAAAAGCTAGAAATGTCTATGGTTTCACCACAAAGAAGTAATAAGTATTTAAAGTGATAGATATAGGCACACTGACTTGAGCATTATCCAGAACCTATATACATCAGAACATCACAGGGAGCTTCATAAATGTGTAATATTAATAGTTATACATTAGGTTAAAGATAATTTTTAAAAGAAGAAAATCCTGTTGTTTAGCATGGGTGGACCTGGAGGGTACCATGTAAAATAAAACAAACAGATGAAAAATAGCGTGCAGAGCTTCACATAGCATCTAAGGAGGAAGACAGACAAAGCAGAGGATGGGTTTAGAAGGATGGGTTTAGAAGGATGGGTTTAGAACAGTGGTTTCCAGGGCTGTGGGACACAGGAGCACAAGCTGCTGGTGAAAAGTCCAGTTGTAAGATAAACAACTGTGGGAAATTGTGCCCAACAAGGAGACTAAAGAAAGCAGCACATCCCACAGTGGGCTGTGTTAGGGATGTGAGGTACTTAACAGGCTCGGGAGCCTGGGAGCCAGAACATCATGACTCTTGTCACTCTGCACTCCACTTCAGAAAGCTAGGGGGAAAGAAAATGCAAGGAAATGCAAGAGAGGTTGATCCTTTCCTTATGTTGGCAACTCTGACCCCATAAATCTCAAATAGTGACAAGCAGGTGACAGGCTGTGTGAATGCACAGCTACTGCTCCCCTTGGGCATGGCTCTGTGTAGTGACAGCACTGGGCACTGCACAACATTCCAATTAGATCATCTGATCGATCCAGAACATTACAAAGCAGCACTTTGTCACCCAATGTGCACTGAAGGGAGCTATGGCTTATATGGCGTGTGAGTTAAATAATACAGCCACAGAGCAGCTGAAGTGGGGACTCCTGTGTCAATAGGTCAGTAAGTTGGGACTCTACTCTCTTCTCTACAAACCCTATATAGGAATTAGCCATGAGAAAAAGGTGGGATGGAGGACTCTCTTCTCAGTAATGGACCCACAAAGTAAAGGCAAACTCACCCCTCCCACAGAATCCAGGATGTGACAGCTGGAATCCTGAGTGGACTTTGAAGAGTTATGTAGCTTACTGGAGCAGCTCATGCATATAATCTGGAAACTGGGGAGGCTGAGGTGAGGGGGCTGCCATTCATTTGAGGTTAGTCTAGATTCCACAGTGAGTACAAGACCAGCCTAGGCTGGTGTAAAGTTCTGTGTCCAATAAATAAATAAATAAATAAATAAATAAATAAATAAATAAATAAATAAATATTAAAAAACAAAACAAAACAAAACAAAACCCAGGTCTATCATGAGAAATTATCAGGAAAGATTCTCATGAAGCTGTAATGTTAAGTTGCATAGCTTCCTAGGTATTTTAAAGGAATATTTGCATCATAAACACACTAAGTGATAAAGGAAAACCCACATCATGGTTTCATAGTAGTTAGAATCTAAAAAAAAGTATGATCAAGAGGAAAATTTCATGTAATTAGGAAATTTAAAACATAATAGAACAAAGACTGCAGGATTCTTAGACTAAACAGATGGACTTGTTACTGAGGTAAGAAGGAATGATGCTCTCTGCCTGAGGCTGGGAAAGATGAAGAAAGATGTGACAGATCCACAACAGCCAGAATCCCATGCTACCTCAGTTCCTGAAATCATGCTCTCTCTCCAGAGTCTTTCAACTCTACCTGGAAGTTTTCTGTTTTCTCCTCACTCTCCTAATGAGACCAGTAGAAAACACAGTGGGTGGTTAATAAAAAGAGAAGGGCAGGTAAAAGGATGTTTGAAATTTGGTCACAATATGAACCAGCTACCCCATGTTCTGTTTACTTGCCCAAGGGTTCTGTAAGAGTGGACAACTAGAACAGGCAAAAGAGAGCAAGGACCAAGTAGTCAATGGGCCATCTCCTGCTGACCCCTACACCAAATACCTCTATATACAGGGATAATTTGTGTGTGTGTAGAGAGGTAGCTAAACCACTGAGATTCAACAAACTTGTTATGTAAATAGTCTATACCCTGAATACTCATAGAACAGAAATTAGAAAGAACCTACCTGCTATTTGCTTCCATGTTTATATGTAGTGTGTGCACATTGGAGATAGAACTCAACTTATGCAGGCCAGGCAAGCACTCTGCCCTGGGCTAAACTTCCAGTCCATAGATTACATTTACTGATTGCTGACATTTTTCTTTAGGGCTTTATTTCTTGGTATTTACTTCTCTGTTGTTGACTATTTCCTTTATTCATGAAGTTTCTACTGTTGTTGCTAAGGTAGAATGTGTAGTCCAGGATTTCCCTTTCAGTTTATGATAAATTACAAAACCAGACCTCTATAAAACCTCACTCTTTCTACCATATGACAAGTAAGTCTTTAGAGATGACATACTGCTTCTCTGAGGAGGTTTCTCACTAGTAAAATTAAGATGAAAAACAAAAACTACCACATGTATCCTTTCTAAAGCAAAGATGTTATTTTATTTATTCACATTTATCAATTTTAAGGCTGACATACAAAGTAATAGGTTTCATCATAGTACCTTCATAATACACATCCTTATACTTTGCTTACATTCTTTCTCTTCAACTATGCCCCATAACTGCTTCCTGCCTTTAGCTTCTTCCTTTCCTTAGTTCATTATATCCCACCTTCTGCTTTCCTATCATATGTATTACACTGCCTCTGTAATTTTAAACCTAGGTTCTATATATAAAAGAAAGCAACCACTATTTCTTTTTCTGAGTCTTACCCTATCTAAAAGTACTTCTCTGAAGGCAAACCAAAGGGCGATCTGAAAGCACCTTAGACATTACAGGGCATCCTTACTAGTTTCCCTTGGAGAATCTAGGTGTATATGTACCATACTGAGCATGTTCTCACAGGCATGTTATTGGTGGAACAGCTCAGGGTTGAACGTGGGCCTGGCAGCCACCTTGGTCCTGAGCATCAAGCGGCATGGTGGTACATCACACCTTGTTTTAGTTGCTTCTACTCTGTAGCTCTTCTTTTTCTCTGCTCCTATTTCAAGGGCTTGTCTGGTGGAGAAAGGGCACAGGGGACATCCCAAATCTGATGTTATGATCACAGTAACTCTACATCTGCCCCCTGCTGGTAGCATAGCTGTCTGTCAGAGACATAAAACAAGTGTGATTAGAAACTTTGGTAACATCCCATCTGGCAAGTGGAAGGATGGACACCAGCTAAGGATGGGAAGCCACAGACACAGTGGAGGGCAATTTTGTTAGCTTCACTTGCTGAGTTGGAACTTGGATAAAACCCCTCATTATTCAAACCAGATGCCAATTTTGAAACATGCTTTTTGCTGATGAACTGTTCAAGTTTCTTCTCTTTTGAGTATATACTATTAGAAAGCAGCCAAAGCCCCGCTAATGAAGGCACACTTGAAGTTTGCAAAGTTGTCCTGAGAGAGAAGTGGACACAGGAAAGCTGTCTTCGAAAGTCTACAGTTCAAAGCAATCAGATGTCTTTTAAAGTCATGTGATAAAAGAAGCAAGAAATGCCAGTGAACTTAAGACAAGATTAATTACAGCAGCAGTGACATGCTTTCTAACAGTGATTAGTCCAAATACCGATTGCTGCTAGTTTGAATTTGGTAAGCAGGCATGTGGAGTGTGAGTTCACCTCTCCACCTTAGGATGGTGGCCAGATGAGACCTAAGTAGGAAGGAGAAGAGGCAGAGGGACAGTGCTGACATACTGTGTTCATCAAAGTCTGTATCCAGTGTAAAGCTCATGTGAGATAGAGCCAGCTTGATCCCAGGCAGATGTGAGAACACTTATAGAAGACTGAGCCCAGGAGACTCGGGCTCTGGATTTAGATATGCTCCTAAAGGGGAAAGAGGTCTCCTCTCCCTGCGGGGTACTCAAGGTGGTGGATTCTAAGTCCTGGGAGTCCTCTCCAAGGAACTGCTGTCCTGAAAACCATGACATGGGGCTACCAGATGCTTCTGCTGCTGTATGGAAACAATTATAGTCTCTGCAAAGATGGAAAAGAGGCCATCCTCATTTTACAAGCAGGACCGAAGAGGTGAGCCCCTGTGGGCTAGCAGCAGAACTGCCTCTCCTTGTCTTAAGTCACCATATTTTTCTTCCCTGTGATGGGCATGGGTCTCAGGGGAACTGTTACCAAAGGCTACTAGAGAGCAACCAGAATAACCCAACACATTCTTTCTGAGCCTTAGGTGTGCTTTCATGATACTTCTGTACAAAACCACTGCAAAAGAAAATCTATATTCCTACAAATCCCATTTCCCAACCCACTGTAAACCAGGCAGTGCATCCAGGCATCCTTTTGTTATAAGGCAGAGTATGTTCACAACTCATTTTACTGACTCATAAAGTTTTCACATGTGAGGTAACTTGACTAAACTCTAGGCACTAGGTCAGTGGCAGCCAGTTTTTCAAGCATTTTCTACAATACTACTAACACTTGCAGGAATGCTAGAGAAAGAGTTACCAGCTGATAATATCTTTTCAGCCTAAGAGGCAAATGGGCAGCGTTGATTGCTGAAAGTAACTAGAGCCTCATGTCAGAGACACACAGGCCTCAACACTACAGGCCTCTGGAAATCTGGGTGCACAAACAACCCTTTCAGTTTACCCAGGGTCTTGGGTGTTCTGTTTCCTGTTCCTCGTTTCTCTTTTGAACAAAAGTTTAAATCCCCAGGAGTAGAAGCAAAGGGTGATGGGAAGATTACTATCAGGAACAACTCTCCACAGAAAGGGTCACTGAAGCGAGAGGCCAGTAAAGAGCCCACAGGAAACTTCATTACTCCAGCTTGCAGCTCTCCTAGATCTGGCGGCCCTCCATCTCCTAGACACCACCTGCCATATTTACCTTCTGCAAGCATGGGCACCCAGCCAGGTTGGAGAAACCTGCTGTCTGGATTGAACACAAACACCTCTCTCATTTTCCAGCCTAAACCGAACTGGAAACCAGAGTCCACTGCAGCCTCCAGGCAGACTCCTGTAATCTCTGCAGTCTGCTTGCTGATTTTTGTTGGTGGGGAAGCTGTTCTTGTAAAGTCAGAATGCTCCAAAGATACTTGTCCTTAACCAAGGAAGATCTATGAGTTCAAGCTTGCTTTCTCCAGTAAACAGACCACACAGAAGTACTCCAGGCCAATAGGGCAAAACATGACCAATTTCAATTTTCCTAATGACATTTTAGAGATTCTACTAGAAGATCAGGATCTGGAAGCACAAAACAGAGAACAGGACATGTTCTGCCTTTGAAGAAATCGGGTCTGCTCTGGGACCTCATAAGGTAACTGCTATTAAATGGCTAAATATAAACACAGACCAAGTTGATGCTGGAAAACGGGATGGAGCTATGGTGCAGCACAGTGGTGAAGTGTTTTCTTAGCATAGATGAGGCTCTGAATTCAATAGGCAGTGCCACAAGGAGAAAAGGAGGAGGACGATGGGAGGAGGGAGAGGTGGAACTAGGAATGCTTCCCCGATGGAGCCTCAGGAACTAGGCCCATAGCACAGACAGCAGTTTTCTAGGCAATGAAGTGGAGGTAAACAGACATAGCAAATAAAAAGCATAACTTATTTGTCGAGTTTGGAGTCCAGGGAGTAAAGAGAAGCCTTTGTGTGTGAGGGTAGGTGTGGATGTGTAAGGGAGGTGTTTTGGACTGCTACAATGGTCTCTAAGAAACAGGAGAGTCAAGGGAACATTTAAAACCAGGTGCCGACGTGATTATGATTGGGTTGTACTTTTGTTTCTGAAGTAGTTCTGGAAGACATGCTAAGAATGGGCAGGAAACTACATCCATACGATACAGACAAGATAAAGCGAGATCATCATATGTAATTTTAAATGTTCTAGTGGCCACATGCAAGGTAGAAAAGAAGTAATTAATTCAATAATATATCTTAAAGTCCTTGATCCAAACTCTTATTGTTTAACATGTAACCAATATCTTTAAACTTATGACTGAGGTAGCTTATAACCTTATTTACAGGCACCCTCAAAGCACATCTCAATCCAGGCAAGATACATTTCAATAGCCAATAGCCCATTGTGATTAGCAGTTACTAGACTACACATCACAGCTTGAGAAAAGAACACACATGTTCCAGTCTGGTACTGGAGCCCATGGTCCAAGCAGATGAATTTCAGGTCAGAATGCCACTAAAGTGTAGTTTAAAAACATGTAACTTCATATGACATGAAACTGTTGGGAGGGGATTGCCTGTTAATGAAAGGCTTAAATGGAGATGTGGTGGGATGATGAAGCAAAGGCAGGAGGCGAGCATTCACCAAGCTAAGAATGTGTGAGAAAGCCATACTTGCTAACTAAAATTATAACTGTAGTTTGAAAAGATGTGTCCTGCATAGGTGTCTAATGCTCCCCAGAAAATGTATTTATTATTTAATTATGTATCTCTGTGTGGGCATATGAATATGAGTATATGTGATTATGTGACCAGAAATGTCAGATGCCCCTAGAGCTACTGGAAACTGAACTCTGGTCCTTTGTAAGAACAGTACATAGCCTTAATGGTAAGCTCTTTCTACAGCCCAAAGACATAAGTTTTTAAGCAAAGTTCCAAAAGATCCAAGTGCCAAATACAGGTTACCTCCCTCAGCATTATTGTCCATGGGAGTCCTAGAGGATCCCAAACGATACAGGATACTGATGTTGCTCTTGGTTGGCCCTAGAACTAGATGATGCCTGAAGAACAAAGAGAAAACTAGAAGGAATTGCCTTGGAGCTTCTCTGTCCTGGCTAATGTTCACAGTGACTATGCAGTGGAGAGAAGTCATCCTTGGTTTCACTTAGCTATTAACTCTCTGTGCTACAATACCATGCAAGCTATGGCTCTTGGTACAATAGCTGCATGACTATTTGGGGCATAACCACTTTCTGTTTAGACTCGAGGTCTGCTCCATGGAAGAGAAAAGAATATTTGGTTCTGTGAACCTGGCTAAAAGCCTGTGAGGTCACAGGCCCTTGGGGTTAGCAGGAGTCTATTGTTCTTATTTTTCTAAGTGGCCATTTTGTTCAAACCCAAAGGTTAGCTCTGCTCTCAGCTTTGGTCAGAGCAGCTTCTTATGAAGAGATTCATTATTGTTAAGACATGAAGAGTGCTATGCAATGCTGTCTTTTGTACATGAACATGGCCATTATACCTATGAACCCACAGTAGGTACTATTACCTGTTCAAGATCTGCACAAAATTGACTATCAACAAGAACAAGGGAGGGGCTTGTGAGGCCCATCCATTCCTGAGGAGCTATTGGCAGCTAATGGTTGCTGGAAAAAGGAAGGTAATTTCCTTGAGTGGTATAGCTACTGGGAAGGAGCCCATGCTCCAGTGAAAAACCCCTACCCATGATCACACAAGCAACCCTAATTACCCTCCGTGGGTCACAAAGGAAAATGACATAAAAATACACAACAGTATGAGAGAGGCTAGTTGTATCATCAGGGGTGGAAAAGGATAAAAGGTGGTGATTAGAGGGTGGATATGATCACAGTACATTGTACACATGTCTCAAATTAATTTCTTAAAAACCTGGTGTGACTTTGAAAACTGTTTTGACTAGGTAATAATTTACACAGTTCAAAAAAAAAAAAGATAACGATAGAGCGCAATGCTGTCCCCATCCTGCACTCAGCCACCCACTAGAAGCAGCTGCTCTATTTGCTTTCCACTCAAGTGGTAGCCTGCATGAACAACATCCCCCAGTGCTGCTCCATGCAGATACAGAAGATGTGGCCATAGTCAGACTCTGCCTCCTTTCTACATCAAAGGCATCCTACATACTGTGTTTCATACATTGCTTTTTTCATTTAATGACTCTGCTCGGAGCACTTTCTAAATCAGTGCATAAAACATTGCCATGCTCTTTTTAAATTGCTACACAGTGTCCCACTGTATAGATGGATCATGATTTACTTATGTATCTCTTCGCTAATGGATCCTTGAATCATTTCCAATGTTTTCTAGGACAAACAGTGGTCTGGTGGCAAACTTCCTTTGTGTGCCACTTTATATATAACAACAGGAAAGCCTGTCAGTGCCAGACTGGTTCAAAGGGTAGCTGCATATATCCTGAGAGGCACAGGCAATTCTGCCTTCACCAGGGCTGCGGCATCTGTGCTCCCACAGAAATACAGTGCAGATGTTCCCCATCAGGCTGATGATACAAATGTCATTCTTTAGAATTTTTCAGATAAAATAAAAAGTGCTAGTCCTTCATAGCTTCAATTCACATTTCTCTGACTTCATGGGTAAACAATTTTAGATTTAAAAGATGGCAATGCAGTTCTGTGTGGCCAACTGGTTCCTGCCACTCGCCTCTCTTCCTATTGCCTGGGAGAGGTACTCACACTCATCTGAAGGTATGTTTTCTACAGACAGATTTTCATATGTTTTGAATGTGTTTACTATATGTTTTATCATGTAAAAACTTTTAAATAGAATCTAATTTATTTATGTTTTTATTCCTTTTATGGCTTTTGAATTTTTCTTATTCCCAGATAAGAATCCCTTTCAGTCCAAGACTATAAAGGACAGTGTTTTCACAGTTCTTTTGCTTTTCAAGCAGGTACAACAAACTTTGTTAAAAATATCAGTGTTGGGCTGAAGGTATAAGATGTGAGGCCCTGGGTTTGATCCTAAATACCAGGCCAGTTAGTTACACATAGAAATTTGCACTTTTTACATGTGAGGTAGATTGGAATTTTCTATTCTTATTCTGATTTTTCTCATCTGCTTTTCTTTGTCAGGATTATTTTGAGTAACCATTAGTCATCATATTAAAGGAATATAGCAAGCTGGAGTTTATTTGAACAGTGTGAGAGACAGACTCCACCTCTGATACATCCAGGTAAATACTCACTAGGCCCAATACCATACGTAAAATATGTTCTTGATGACTGAGGACATCAGTTCCCACACATGTCATGACTGAAAACAAGATCTTATGAATGCAGTTACATTTGTGTCCATGTTTGTGAATGGGTGTGTCTAATGCTAGAGTATAGACATGACATAGGTAAAGACATGCTCTTCAGCTCTTTCTGGGATGGCCACACTGCATGACACTGTAGCTCTTTTGGGGATGGCCACAGCGAGTGGCATTGTACTCATCCTGTCACCAGCACAGCACTGAGCCTTCCCTTTTGTCTTGCTCCCCTCCCTCCCATTTGAACGTCTGAGGTAGGAAAATGGCGTTCCCTACCATGGCCATCCTTTTGATGATCCACAGTCCTCAAGGGCTGATCTTGGCCTCAAGCTCAGGCACTGCTGAGAAGGAAGCTTTCCCCATAGCTCAGTGGACACAAGGTCCTTAGCACTAAACCATTCATGCAGAAGCTTGGCTTGGAGAGGCACAGACACAGATTGCCACTCACAAGCTTATGATGTGGGGACAGTATTTTATTCTCACAATTTATTTAAAGGGGAAGAAATGCAACATAAATCCTGGAAAAATTCTTATCAATGACAGAATTCATCCATGTCACGACTGCTATGGTATTAGAACCATGACAAAGGAAGGAGAGAGAAAACAAGAATCAGGGTTGGAAAATGCTTCCTCTCGTTTGGAAGAGTACAAGGATTTTTTTTGAGATTTCACAGATAAGTAAAAGACAGGACATTATGAGTGTTATCACCCTTGCCCATCTTTCCTGCAGAGTTCTACTTTTAGACTAGAATGCACACTGCACAACAGGCACACACAATGGTATTTTAACAAGGTTCTGACATTCTCAGTTATTTCCACTCCCCACAGTTTCTTGAGAGTTAGTAAATGATGCTAGTAAATTAAACCCAAAGTCCACAAATTTCCAAGTAACAGAGTTCCCTGCTCCTCTTACTTCCTATCTATATGAAGCTCAGGGTTTCTCTTAGCCTCCTCTAGCAACTGGGTTCCCTGCTGGGGGAGGCTGGTACATCCATGTAGCGATAAAATAGAAATACAATCAATAGTATCTACAGTACAAAATAACCATCCAACTATAAACATAACTCAGAACTGACTAGTAGGGTCTCCCACTAATTCGCACTGAAATTATAGCCAGTCTCACCTCTGCTTCCCCAGTCTCCTACGTGTGAAAGGCCAATGTATCAAGCTTGAAAAAAAATTAGTTACAGAGGTATGCTATGTATATGGGACTAGTATCTAATGTCTTGTGTTTGTGCATTTCCCTGTGGGATCTGGCAGAACACAGATCCTGTTTAACTGAGCAAAATACATGAACCCACATGCATCAGGTTAAACACTGCACACACTGTTTCAGGCAGCCATTCTATGCTTCACAATTAAATGTATGTCTTCAACCTGTAATCACCCTTCTGTGTTGTGATCATCTAGGATGGCTAAAGAAGTTGTAACCATTTTTCTCCAAGCTAGTCTGAGACCTATAGGCAGGATTAGTGCCAATATTCACATGGGAAGAAAAGGTTTCAAGACCAAAGAATATTTTTTTGTATTCATGAAAAACTTTGAAATAAAAGACTTTTAACCTAGCAGCAAGCCACGAAGTGGGGACGCTTATTTCTGCTTAATTCAATGAATTATTAAAATCGCGGGGAAATGAAACCATTCTAAGCTCCAATTTTAAACCGCAACCAGCATCTTCTTTGTGAAAGAAATGAAAGTGTGTCAGCCATATGAGCCCTTCCGCCAGACTCATGCCTTTCCTCCTCTTCTTCTAGGACAGGACATCTTCCCCCTACTCTGCCCACGCAGCCCACCACATCTGGAACATCCTCTGCAACAACTCATGTGATTATATGACTCTAATTCCAGAACACACCACAGTGACCTGGGTCACCCTGACAGAAACTGGTGACCCAGACCCAGGGCTAGAGTGCTTTCATGATTCTTCTTCTGCCAATGGGACTTGTTCCTGTGATCATGGTGACATCCAGACAGGGAGCCAGATTTAAGGGGCCCTCCTAGATATGCACGGAAAAAGAGAGGCTGGAGATGGCTGGACCAAAGATGTCCATGAGGCCTGCCTTCCATTACCTGTCTTCAGGTCTGAACAGATGAGACAAAGTCCTAGCTCCTCACAGTAGGCTCATCCTAAGCATCAGCTGGCCAGCACTCTCACACAGTGACAGCATTCATTGCTTACTCAATAATGCTTTGAGTCAGTAGCCCCTGCAGAGGTACGGAGACAGGTACATCTCCATATGGCAAATCAAGTAAGAAAGGAAAAAAGTGGCTCCAGTAAATGTCCTAAAAGGAAAAAATAATAAAAATAATAAGAAGAGTAATAATATTCTTTATGGTCAGATCTGACCTGAACAGAGAAGTCAGTCAGACTTCCTGCTTCCTTTCTGGCCATCTCCACCACTGGCCACTAAGAAACAAATGAACAGAGTGAGTGAGAGTTGGCAACATGTGATATGCCTGCTATTGGTTGATAGTTTCTTCCTAAAATTGTTGATGTTCTAATTCCTGTGCCCCAGAATGCAACTCTGACAGACAGAGCTTTTCAGAGGTACTTAAGATTACAGCAAGGCCCTTAGGGTAAGCCTAAATTCAATCTAAATTTCAAGAGATTGAATCTTGGGGAGACTACTGGACTCTGTGCATGCGAGACCAGAAGAGGGAGGACACAGCCAGGAGCAACATACTCGAAAGCTGGGAGATCAGCCTCAGAAGGGAATCTCAGATGCCAGGGCAGCCATAGCTCATTAAAACACGGTCCCTGTGCTCTTGAGGGACCAGAATGGGATACTCCCTTTCCCAGTGCTTACAGTCCTACACAGCACAGTGACACAGAGGGGGCTAGGCTGAAATTTTACTTCACAGATGCTTTTAAATTCTATGTCCTACACAGGCTCCACTATAATCAGAGCAGCCTTATTTATAATAGCCAGGAGCTGGAAGGAACCCAGATGTCCCTCAATGGACACAGAAAATGTGGTACATTTACACAATAGAGTACTACTCAGCTATAAAAAACAATGATTTCATGAAATTCTTAGGCAAATGGATGGAACTAGAAAATATCATCCTGAGTGAGGCAACTCAGTTACAAAAGAACACACATGGTATGCACTCACTGATAAGTGGATATTAGCTCAGAAGCTCGGAATGCCCAAGATACAATTCATCGGCCACATGAAGCTCAAAAAGAAGGAAGACCAAAGTGTGGATACTTCAGTCCTCCTTAGAAAGGGGAACAAAATACCCATAGGAGGAGTTACAGAGACAAAGTATGGAGCAGAGACTGAAGGAATGAACATCCAGAGACTGCCCCACCTGGGGATCCATCCCACATACAGTCACCAAACCCAGACACTATTATGGATGCCAACAAGTGCTTGCTGACAGGAGCCTGATATAGCTGTCTCCTGAGAGGCTCTACTAGTGCCTGACAATTACAGAGGTGGATGCTCTCAGCCAACCACTGGACTGAGCACAGGGTTCCCAATGGAGGAAATAGAGAAAAAGACCCAAGGAGCTTAAGGGGTTTGCAGCTCCATAGGAGGAACTACAATATGAACAACCAGTACCCCCAGAGCTCCCAGGGACTAAACCACCAACCAAAGAGTACACATGGTGGGACTCATGGCTCCAGCT
Source organism: Mus pahari (assembly GCF_900095145.1). Lineage (NCBI taxonomy): Eukaryota > Metazoa > Chordata > Mammalia > Rodentia > Muridae > Mus > Mus pahari. The sequence continues at coordinate 71,628,400 of NC_034591.1, forward strand.
GCATATGCAGCAGAGGATGGCCTTGTTAGTCATCAATGGGAGAAGAGGCCTTTGATCCTGTGAAGGCTCTATGTCCCAGTGTAGGGGAATGCCAGGGCTAGGAAGTGAGAGTGGGTGGGTTGGTGAGCAGGGAGGGGATGGGATGGGGGTTCTCGGAAGGGAAACCAGGAAAGGGGATAACATTTAAAATGTAAGCAAAGAAAATGTCTAATAAAAAGGAAAAAAAATTCTATGCCCTTTGTATTTTATCTTCAGAATCCAAACTCTAAAGATGTGAAGCATACAATACAAAAGCAGATCCTGCTTTGCCCTCTGGAGCCCTGCTTTGTGTGCTCCCACTCACTAGGCTAAAGAATCAGCTGTGTCTGAGTGCGTCATTCAAATAAGGCTTCAAACATCCTAAAACCCATGTGAATAGCAGCCTCTTAATGAGCACTTTAGCCAGATCAATACTACAAAACATCATACTGTGAAGTGCTGGTACTACTAAATGTAACTACCCAGTTGACTGGTTCAAAAAGGAACAATAGTAGCTAAAAGAACATTTATTATTCAGAAGAACAGAGGCTATCATCTAAAATAAAGTCACAAAAATCAAAATGCATTGCATAAAAGACAGAACCTGGTATAGTCTACAAACGAAGGAAAGAAAGAACCACATAAGATGCAGCTGAATGCTTAATCAGCTGTCTGTCACTTTCTGAATCGTGCCTAATATTCTAATTATTAGTCTCTATACAGAGAAAGGGCAATTATGGAGCAGGGAAGATTGCTTTAAAATTTTTTTTGTTACCCACAATTTGGAAGGCCTTCACAAAAATATAACCTAGTACCCACAAGCTATAAAGGAAAAAAATGATCAACAGTTAAAATTCAGTTTTCCATCCTACGGCATTAACAAGGAAAACCTTTGAAGTTGTATTGACAGATATGACTAACAATTGTAATCACAGAAATAAATGTAGTAAAACGATAATTTGTCTGTCACGATTTAACCAAGGGAGAAAAAGTATAGCACGAGTAGCTGAATTGTAAAGTTAAATGAAAAGCAGACAGAATCCAATTTTCAATGAAACATGGAGCATTATTAATTGGTTTCTTAGCAACAGCCAGGCTAAAATTACTTAACATGTCTGTTCAATCAGAGGCAAATTTGTGTGTTATCCTTTAAATGTTGATTATACTTGGCCTTTTCAGATGCAAATCCAATGTATAAAGTGAAAGTAAATGTTGACAGTGCTCATGCAGAAAGACCCCCATTCTGGAGTGAGCAGTCTCACTGGAGGAGCTGTCTGGTGGCCATCTTGTTTACTGCCATCCTTCACCTGTCCTCCCTGTCCTGCACCAGGACGGCCTCCAATCCAGAGGATGCACTCTGGACAGTCAACTACATAACATCACTGGGCACTGCTGATTCTCTTGGGGCTCCATGGGAGGTGGATGATGCTGTCAGCTTAGAACTAAATCCAGGAGACTGAACTAGAGGATTGCACCTAAGACCAATGTTAATCTCAACGTCCCATTTCAGGCTCACCATGTACAGCCCCATGGGTCTCAGCACCTGCTTTTCTTTTCTCCCCATTAAGTCCTTTATCACTGCAGAGCACAAGATAATGGTATTTACTCTCAACTTCTTTGGCTTCTTGGTTTCCCAAATAAATATTTTTACTTGCCACAACAACAGAACCCTGAGTCACTGTGTCTTCTGAGTGTCAAGCTGCCAGATCTGGGCTTGTTTGTAGATGTACCCCATCCATAGAACTCCCAGCCTCCTCACGACTCCTATAAATGGTAGCCTTTTGCCTCACTTTCACTTACTCATGCAACAAATGTTTGTTGCATACTTATTATAAGCTAGACAATGACCTGGGTGCCAGACACAGTAGTCAGAAAATGTCCCTACTGTTATCCCACTACAAGAAAATGCACTCATAATACAAAACAATAACCTTTCAGGAAGCAATGAGGGCTGAGAAGATAATAAGTTAAGACGGGTGGAGGTGGGGCTCACAGGCCACATGAGATGAAGGTACCCGTCACTTAGACCTTAAACATAAAAGAGCAAGGCAGGCATAGGTGGGGGAAGCAAATCCTCACCCAGGAGAAGAAACAGCATGGAACAGAGAGCTGAGTGTAAGCAACAAAAAGGGGAAGGTGATAATACAAGAACAATCGTGGGCTGTGAGGTTAGTCAGTCAAACCGGAACACTGCTAAGCTCCTCTCTGGACGTACTGCAAGACTGTAAGACTAAGCAAAAGTCTGCGGCATAAGAGAAGATAAAGGCAGGGATCCTCATGGAGGTGAGTAGATGCAGCTAACTCCAAAGGGTCTTTCATTTTCAGGTCAAAGTCCAATGTTCTTTGATTTGAAAATCTTTCTGGCCAAATGGAATCCAGTCTTGAACTAACTGCTCCCAAAAGGAGGTAGAATGTATTTCCCACCCAAAGCTCTCCTGCCTGTGACCTTCTAAAGACTGGGATTAAGGAAGAGATTAGTTGTTCAAAACACTGAGTCAATACTCTAGGATATCCTAAGCAGTCATCAGCAACGTAGGGCATATACTGGAGGACGTTTGGAAGCTTGCTTTACGGAGTGAGCGGAGTTGACGGCTCCATAGCAGATCAGAGATCCTCACACTGGTGTGTGAGAACTCAGCCACGGGGAGATAGACAGATGGACAGATGGGCAGATCCTTCTCTGAAGCACAATACTTGTCCTAAGTCAGGCCTTAGGTTCCTGAAGCCTTTAAGGACTTAACTGAAAATGGCCTTTACCGAAATTAAAGACTTTTTAGAGTTCAATGAAAATGAAGCCGCAACATACCCAAACTTATGGGACACAATGAAGTCAGTCCTAAGAGGAAAATTCATAGCCCTGGGTGCCTCCAAAAAGAA
>NC_034591.1:71631305-71654797 GCF_900095145.1 Mus pahari
AGAGGCCCCTTGGTCTTGCAAACTTTATATGACCCAGCACAAGGGAAGGCCTGGGCCAAGTAGTGGGAGTGGGTGGGTAGGGGAGCAGGGGCGGACGGGGGTATAGGGAACTTTCGGGATAGCATTTGGGGGTATAGGGAACTTTCGGGATAGCATTTGAAATGTAAATAAAGAAAATAATAATAATAAAAAAATGAAAAAAAGATAAATGGACATTAATTTTATTAAGCAAAATCTTAAGTAATTTCTATACTAATAACATAAATATATCATGTTGCTATATGGTACTACTATGTTAAATCAATTTCTGTATGAATTGCTTGAAATAATACATACATTAATTTTCAAAAAAAAAGAAAGAAAATGCCCTTTACCAAAACATGTGTAATCCATCTCAGGATGTGGTGGCACTGATGGCTTTTGGGGGGTACACATTTGCAAGGAACTTATGGGTCTAGGAGAACAAGGCTGGAAACAATAATGATAGTGAGATTTGCAAGAAGAAAGTTTTGAGATTCTAGTAGATTACACAGTATCTTTCCAGATTTGCCCTATGAAACGCTTACATTAATCCTTACAGAGAGATACTGCTAACCCTTAACTTACCCGGAGGATCTAAAGCAGTGGTTCTCAGCCTTCCTAATGCTGTGACCCTTTAATACAGTTCCTCATGCTGTGGTGACCCCTGACCATAAACTTACTTTTGTTGCTACTTTACAACTGTAATTTTGCTACTATTATGAATCATAATCCAAATATGTGATATGTAGGAAATCTGATTTGTGATCCCTGTGAAAGGGCCTTTTGACCCTCAAAAGAGTAAAACATACAGGTTGAAAACTACTGTTCTAAAGAACAGCAACAGAAAGGTGCAAGAGCAAGAGTTCTCAGTACATGGTTCCTGGACCAGAGGCACCATAGTCCCAGGGAACTGTTAGAAAGTACAGCATGTTCACAGGTCTGGCCCCAGACTTAAGAAATTCAAATTTTGGCAGTAGAGTCAAAAATCTGTTTTTTAACAAGCCCTCCAGGTGCTTCTGCTAAGTCTGAAAACTGCCTGCCATTCTAGGCTAACTCAGTAAGATGGTGTGTCGCTGATCTTAAACCTAGCATCAGTTTGCTGCAAAGTTTAATCAACAGGAAACCGAAGATCCAAGAGTACCTTCCACATTATGGCTTGCATTCAAATTGTCTGAATTCCCTGACACAATGACCTTTTCAAAAGAACCAACCACTCAGAACACAAGACACTGAGTCACTAACTTCTTAGGATAACTAACTGATCAGTCTAAGTAAAGGATATTCTTTGAAAACTCAGGTTGGAACAGGCCTCTGAGAAGAATCACTAAGTCCTCTGTTCTGACCCAAGGCTGTTTTTCATGAGCCTTCCGCCAGGACTGTTAGATTCCACCTGGAAGAGCAGTGCTTCCTGGGCTGGACAGAGGACAGAGTCATCCAGCAGGGCCTCTGTAAATAGTCCCTGAGTATTCACTCAGTATGTGACTTCTAGCCAACATCTGAGAGAACCAGAGACTCACTTGTCTGTCAGTATTTCTGACAATAATAGGGTGTGACAGGAATGCACAGTTGTTACAAACCTTTAAAACAAACAAGAAACCTAGAAGATGCTTCAGTCCTTACAAAGGATAGGAAATCTCAGATCAAAGGGTGGCTCTCAAACTGAATTTTACACTTGCAATGCCTAATAAAAATGCAGACTTGGGGGGGGGGTCAATATGAAGCACTTTGATTGAGTTGGTACGGGAGGAGAGGCAGGAATGTGCTTTTAAAATTATGCTTAAGAGATTAAAAATCTGTATTTACGTTATCAACACTGTCCCTTCTGCAGCTGTTTAGGAACTTTGCTAGAGGGTAATGAGAAAATTTTTTATTTCTATATTTAGGGAAATCAATATGATAGCAAAAAGAACAAGTTCCCTGTTTTCTAAATGCATGCTAAAGCAGTCATTAAACTAATATTTAACCTTTTCTTAATACAAAGGTTAAGCATGATCACTGTAAAAAAAATCAAGAAGGAATGAGAAGAGATATAATATAAAATACCCACCACTTGGTACATTATATTTTCTAGAGAATAAGTTGGCCCTAACACACACACACACACACACACACACACACACACACAGAGAGAGAGAGAGAGAGAGAGAGAGAGAGAGAGAGAGAGAGAGAGAGAGANGTAATCCAATCACTTGGGAAGCTGAGGCAGAAGGATTGCTGTGAGTTCAAAGTCAACAATAAATACTAGGCCAAACAGGGGTACATGGTATAATACCCTGTCACCACACACACACACACACACACACACAGAGAGAGAGAGAGAGAGAGAGAGAGAGAGAGAGAGAGAGAGAGAGAGAGACAGAGAGAGACAGAGAGAGACAGAGAGAGAGAGAGACAATGGAAACAGAATTTAGAAAAAAAATATAGTTATTATGTGTTTTTAATTGCTAACAACATTATCAACTATCATTCCTTGAGTCTTTTAGATATAAAATGATGGAATGATAAAAACTTTAAGAAATTAAAATTATATTTATATAGCTAGCACGCAAGTACAAATATTTGTGCCATTTGTAGGATTCTGCTAAAAAATCTGTTTTTTAATAAAGCAAATTGGTGCTGATGAATTTTAGGGATATTTACTAGTTAAGTGAATACATGCACATTACTAGAGGCAGACACATAGAGAATAAATTGATATAAGTTTTGGCATTTGTGAAACTTACTAGACCAAGGTTTTCTCATTAAATCCAAAGGGAACCAAAAGACTACTGAGATGAACCAGACTCACCCCTACCCATTTAACATTCCCATAGTGTCTATAAACAAATTCTTTCAACCAGAAAGTAGTCAAAAAATAAGGGAATTTTACACAACACACTCACCACAACCTGAGAGCTGAGTTCTTGGACATTTATAAGTGAGGCACTTAAGTATGTGAGTTTAGTTACTGCCCACCTACATCCATATTCCAAAGCTTGCAATGGCTTCAGTGCTTAGCTACTGCTGGAACACAAGATGCTGAGGAACAAACTGTGCTTATTAAGGGTTTGGTTAGAGCCAAGTGCAGCAGGACATGAATGAAGTTTATGCATTCTCTAAAGCAGGGCTCAGGTGTCATCAGAAGTCAGCCTGGTAGAGTGATCTCTGAAAATGGGACTCTCTCACCCTTCCTCTGTCTTTTGTCTTCCACAGTACCCCTGTGCTCATAAGCACAAGAGGTCACAGAGAATATCACATTCATGGATGTTAGCCAAAGAACAGAGATATATAGCTGAGAGCTCTCTCACTGTTGGGATGGTGAAGCTAGGTACTCTAGGAAATTTGCCCTTTGAGAGTGACAGGACATGGTCCCATAGAGGGCACAGCATGACCCTTACCTGGTGAGATCTTCAGAAATAAAGACTCCTAGTCCTCAAATCAAACAGTGGTTAAGTTTTTCATTCAAATCTATACAAAAATGTCAGAGCTTATCATGGTAGTCTCTAGGTCCAATTGTTCAGGGTATAAAAACTATCAGTTACAGTAAGACTGGGAACATTCAGTACAGCACAACAGTGCTGCATGCCAGTAATGTATCCACTCCCAAAGACAGAGCTCTTACAAAGCTCACCCTCAGCTTTGGTTGGAACCCTTCTAAATGCATCCACCTGAATATACACAATGAGCTCTCTGAGACTACCCAAGATTAGAGAAATAAATGACTCCCAATCTCTTCCCCAAACACTTCACCTTCTCTCTTTATGTAAGTAAAACTGGAGTGAGTATATAATCATTAAAATCTTTAAGAAGTTCCTTTAAAATTATACATATCATTTCTTTCCCTCTTCCCTATAGACAACAAGCAAGACAGGCAGATATTTGGTCCCTAAACTAGATGTGACTTTTGACATTAAAAATGTCAATGTGCTATATATAGCAGAAGATGGCCTAGTCATCCATCGTTGGGAAGAGATGCCCCTTGGTCTTGCAAACTTTATATACCCCACACAGGGGAACACCAGGGCCAAGAAGTGGGAGTGGGTGGGCAGGGGAGCAGGGCGGGGGGAGGTTATAGGGGATATTCGGGATAGCATTTGAAATGTAAATGAAGAAAATATCTAATAAAATAAGTTTAAAAATGTCAATGCGCAGATCTTCCTATTCACAGCTCTAACCTCTCAAACATGGGACATTTGGGACAGACACTGACACATAAAACATTGATAAAACACCTTTGATCATACTGCCCCTGTCATCAGTGGCTTCATGGCTAAAACATTTCTTCCTTGGAATTCCATGGAGAATATAATTGTCCTTGTATAGCTGATGAAATTGAATATAAAAACAAGTGAGTTACTGGCCACCTGATTAGCATTAGAGAATACTAATTAGGGTAAGCAGAACTCGGTGGTCTTGGCTGGAAAGACAGAAATGGATTCATTAGGGAGAAGGAGGCAAGGCTCAGCTCATTTATATTGACCACAACATGAAATCAAGTGTTCCAGAACCAGAACTCATTAAAAAGTGCAGAGGGAGAAAAGTGAGCAGAGACTGTTTTGCTTAGAAGCTTAAAGTCTGTTGGAAACAAAGTATCAGGATACCCACAGTTTAAGGGAAACCAGAACTACCCATAAAGATTTCAAAGAAGTCAACTTCAAGGACAGGGAGGGATTCGTAAGGGTGGTAAGGAGAGGATTAACTGGAAGTTATAAAGTGAAATTAGTGCAAAGGCAGTTTGAGCTACACATAAGGAAGCAATTTCCAGCTCTAATTTTCATTAGGAGCACAGAATGATCTGTGTAGTGATGACCCTTCATCATGACCATTATTTGAAATTACTGGCACTCACATGCATAAACAGAGTGGAAATTAAATATAGACATGGAAGAAAGAGCACTGTGATCTTTTTTTTTTTTTAAATCTTTCAACTGCAGATGACATTTTCCAAAATAAAATACCCCAGTTTAGTAAGCTTTCAATTCATAGTATTCAATTCCAATCAATATATTTGGAGAACTACTACTGACTCCCATACTAACCCCTCCACAGGGCCATCTCTGACCCCTTCCTGCTCTCTGCTCCACACTACGGAACTCCACACTGTTGCAAGCAGAACTTTTAGGAGACTCTGTGAGTGGAGGAAAGGAGGTGGCTACTGCTCCCACTACAAGTGCACACTCCCAAGCAAACAAGTGGCTCTCCCCTTTCCCAGACGCCCTCCTCCCCTTTACCCTGCGAAGACTTTTTTGTCTGTTCTGTGGTCCTACAGAAGAAGATTCATTTGTTATATAATCTCCCTGCAAAGATGCAAACTCTTTTCTATGTCAGTCACATACTATCAGTAATTTACACGATGAAACAGACTGGCTTTCTAACTACCAATTTTAACTGGCTGCCTTGAAGAAATCCAAGTTTTTAAAATTTGTAGTGGGAGAAGGAATGGGGGTACCCCAAAGGAGCAAGACTGCCACCTGCTGTGAGTTCACCTTGTGCCTTAGAAAAAGACAAGTGAAGAGAGACAGGGACACACACTGTGCTTGCTTCTTCAAATCTAGCAGGCAGACTCTAAAGAAAACACTTTCATTACCCACATGATTTCGGCACCCAAAATTCAACCTAATACTAACACTTCAGTTGACCTTACTGTTGATGTAGAGGGCTTTTTGAAGAGAGGGGATAAGACCAGGAACCTATGGTAATAACTCCCTATTGTGGCCAACTAGGACCATGGCTCCCTTCAAACCTGACAGTGACCTTAAGTACTTGGCCAGGGTAACTTGTTCCTACCTTAGGCCTCTACACTCATGTCTTCCCTTGCCTAAAAACAGTCTTCTTCCAGAGAGTTCTTCCTGTATCACTCTGGTCTTAGAATAAATGTCACCTCTTCAGATGGGCCTTCACTGAGCCAAACCAATGCTGACCACTTGCTACTTAAAGCACACAATTTCCTCCCTCCCTCCCTCCCTCCCTCCCTCCCTCCCTCCCTCCTCCCTTCCTTCCACAACACACAAGGCCTACGGGAACGCTACTTCTGACTCCTATGCCCCCCTTACTAACATCCAGGTGGTATAAAGGCAGAGTACAGGCTTGGAGTGGCTGCAGTCTACCCTCTATGTGAACTGTCCCCAGACATGATGAGTTATCCTGTCACTGGTTGTTCCACCTGAAAACCATGTGGGACATCACTTCCTTTGTACCTTGGAGATGTCTCCAATATAAACAGCACAAAGGCATAAACAAAAAAAAAAAAAAACCCTCCACCCTGGTATCTATGGCTCTAATTTCCAAGTTGGGTCTCTTGTTATTATTCTCAACTTACCAGTGCTTTCATTCTCAAAGAATACCACAGAGAACCCACACTAAGTGATTTATTTCTGCCCAAATGTGCTCATTTGGCTAAGCTGAAAATATGCTTTCCTCAGTGACAACAGAGACTGTATCTCTCAGGGTCCTGAAGTCTGAAAGTGTTTGTGTGTGTGTGTGTGTGTGACTGGTGTGATTGGTGACTCTTACAGCACATTTCCCAATCCGTTTTATACCAACTGTTGTTGTTATTGGTGGTGGTGGTGGTGAGTCAGATGTTTTGTTTGTATCCCTGGCTGCCCTGAACCTCACTGGGAAGAAAAGATCAGCCTTAAACTCCAGAGTTCTCCCTGCCTCTGCCTCCTAAGTGCTGAGATTAAAGCTATGCCCAGCTGTCTTCTATTTTGTATTATACTTAATTTTATATTTAAATTATCTCTTTTAGTTCTTTATGGGGTGGGTTTCATGTCTATTCCTTTTACATCCAGTGTTTAGTATTGAGCTTTAAATGAATACGCAGGTACTAATCTGAAATGATCTGAAATGATTTCAAGCTATGAGTTGTCTGATGTGCAGGTAAGTAGCAGTTTTCCTAAGTATTAACTGTGTGTGGTGGTTAATTTTTACTGCTACTCCAAACAGACTGAGAAATACTTAAGAGATTTGTAAGGTATATGTCTGGTGTATCTGGGAGGCTTTCCCAGAGAGGATCAGGTCATGAGGGTTCTGACATAATCAGTGGTTTAATCCACTAATGGATTAAAAATTTCAAAAGATTACCAGAAGTGGGGGTAGAACTGTGAAGATGGGGCATAGCTGGACAAAGTAAGTCACTGAGGGTAAACCTGGGGTACTTGCTCCACACTTCTTGCTGCTTTGCCTTCTGCCCTCTCCCCCCCCCCCAATGTTCTCACAGCCATCATGATCTGCTTTATCAAGAGTCCAGGATCAATGGACCCAAGGACTGGGGACTAAAATCTTTGAAACTGTGAGCCAAATAAAACTGCCTCTTTCTTTAGGTTGGTTTTTTTTTCCCCCCCTATGAGGTATGTTGTGAAAGTAGTTAGAAAAGCAACTTACCCGCACTGGGTTAAGTCAGAGAGAGTAGTATTAGCTCTATATAGTAACATCTTAAGTTACCAATGGCCATTTCATTTCATTTGAGATTACAGACTTTTAAACATAAGCATGTATATGTTGCACTGCCTACACATAATGATATAGATCTGAGAGAAAAATCCAAGATTGAAACTGGAATGTGGAAAGTTGTAGCCCTAAAGCTTGTGCTATCTTAAACTGAAGAGCACTTTCTCTTCAACAGGCTAAAAAGCTATGTCCTGAGAAGCACATGGGAAACACAACATTTACCCCACAGCACAAAATACACTGTTCAGCACCAAGGGAGTTACTGTATGTTACAATTTTTATATGCTTTGCAATCATTCCCACACCAGCTAATTGCTAATAAGAGCAAAGAGCCCCCTGCCACATGCCCACAAACACATGTTCTTTGACTATTTTAATAAGAACTGGCCCAGGTTTATAGCAAAATAACTTGACTCAGGACTTTCTGCCAAAAATTTCATCTTGTAAGTGTACCCTGACACAGACATCTGGGGGCAGGGTGCATTTTGAGGTGTTTTTTGCAAGAACAGGGAGGAGATATTTTCAAGGGCAAAAACCATCTTCGAAATAAGCAATTACTTTTAAAAGTTTGATCAATAGGAAACAACAAAAACTATAAAGTGTCTTTTAAACACTAATTTCAGAGTAAGGGAGAGCGACATCTCCAGCAGTACTAATAACAAGCCAGGGTGTCCTGGCTAATTACGTGGCATCATCCTAAGAGGCTGCTTGAGCTATGTATGCTGCTAAAGGAGGGGATCAATCTTACCCCAATCTTCCTGCACTGCCGTTCTGTGTCACTGTACCAGTTCTTCTCTTAAGTAACTCCAGGTGAATTTCTACAAGCTGCTGAGATTGGCAACTGTACAAATATTTTCTCAATTCTCTGCTTCACCTTGGGGGAGGGCTATATCTCATATTTTCAACATTTATGGACAGCCTTGCAATTCAAAATGCTGTTATGGAAGTCAAAAATATAATACTGAACATAATCACATGAGGCCCCAATTCTGAGGGTTTATGAAGTATCTAGTGTTCTGCTGTTTTGTGTTTATGGTGACGTAATCATCACAACTCCTTATAAAAGGTATAATTCTTATTTTATAGATGAAAAATGGAACATAGAGGTTATGTTTTGTGTCTGGAGTATTTATAGCTCAAAATAAACAGTAGATATTGTGTTCAAATGCTTTTCCTAACTCTGAATCCAAATAATCTACTGTAGGGCACTTTTCTTCTGCTCTTATGATCTCTAAATGAGAAGCTAACCTTCCTAGAGATGTACAAGACAGAAACCACCTGGATCTATGGTACATGACCAATTATGTTCCTAGACACAGTGGGTATTTAGAATCTAGTGGAAACCACATCTCAGCTGAGGTTAAGCTGGGCTGGCTACACAGCAAGTTAAATGGATAGTATGGCTACACAGCTCAGATCCAACTGGACAGAAGTTCACTTAGCATGATTTTCAATGCTGGGGATGGAACCCAGAGCCTTATGCATACCAGGTAATCTCACTCTATCATTGAGCCACATGTCTAACCCACCATGAAAGTCTTCATCCTCATACAGTTTATATTATGGTTAGGGAGAAAGACTAGTGAGATGGTAATAAGTACTCTACAGTGTACTTATTGGAGTACTTATTAGCAAGTACTTATGGTTCCCACCTAAGTACTGATTGTTGAGGCACAGGGACATGTCTGGTACCAGCCTAAGCTGAAGAGGAAAAAGGACCTACAAGAGGAATTCTTTAAGAAGCCATGAGAGGGCAGGCAGAGGTGAGCAGGTGAGCTGGGGGCTAGGTTACTTGGTTGGGTGAGTGTTTACTCTGTAGTAGATTATGTATGAAAGCACTTACTAACCAGAGACCTTTGAGTGGGGCATCCTGATGCTATCTTATAGGCAGCAGCTGAAGCATGGGAAGTGCAGTGATATATACAAAGTGGTACAGCGGTTAAGGTATTGAGCCTGTGCCTGAAATTCAGAACATCTCACCCCAAAGCCCTTGGGGAACCACCCCTTCACCTTGTAGGGTCATTAGATTCAGTCAGCTCCTGGAAACAGAAGGAAAACCTCAGGCTGGGGCACACATGCACCAGTGTGGCCAGGAAGAGTGAGCAGACTGGGGCATACGTGCACCAGTGTGGCAAGGAAGAGTGAGCAGGCTGGGGCACATGTGCAACAGTGTGGCCAGGAAGAGTGAGGTGGGGTGTTTGTACTTCCAGGTGCTTCTTCTCCCCAACGTCTCACACCCTCACAACCCAGGGCATTCCTAACAACAAGGTTGAGGTCTTTTGGAACTTCTGAGTCTATCTGCAGTTGCACAGAAAGCCCTGGCTACCACTTCTAGTCTCCTACTGTATCTGTCACGGACTCTCAGGCACTTTCTTTTCTTTTTTTTTTTTTTTTTAAGATTTATTTATTTATTTATTTATTTATTTATTTATTTACACTGTAGCTGTCTTCAGCCACTCCAGAAGGGGGAGTCAGATCTTGTTACGGGTGGTTGTGAGCCACCATGTGGTTGCTGGGATTTGAACTCAGGACCTTTGAAAGAACAGTCGGGTGCTCTTACCCACTGAGCCATCTCACCAGCCCCAGGCACTTTCTTGATAGTTCTTTTTCCGCATAGATGGCGAGACTTGATAAATATATTTTCAGGACTCAGGTGGCTGCTTTCCCATTAGTGCACCCCACTTTCCAGCTATGCTGCTTTTCAGTAGTTACCCCACGAGTGGTGTATGCTGTATAGCTAGGAACTCAGAATGGTATATGGGAGGGACTGGGTGACAAGCAAGAGTACTATGTCAGGACAAAGGGATATGATCGTCATGCTAGTCGTAGTCTACCTGGTATTTAAAGGCTCTTTTCTAAGAACATGCTGCATGTTAACTCGTTTATTGTTGAAGCTGGATCGTGAATGTTCTTCATGGGCCCACATTGTAAAGGGTTGGTATCTAGCCCAAGCTGCAATAAGAGCACTGGGACTATCAGGAGGTGGGTCTGGTAGAAGGAAGTGAACTGGGGTGTCACAAAGAGGATGGTTGGAGCTCCAGCCCCCTTTTCTCTTGTTTCCCAGCTGCCATTAGGTCATCAGACATTCTCTATTAACTCTCTCATCAAATGGGCTGCATAGTCCTGGATCCAAAACTGAACACATTTACAGTGAGCTGAAATGCCTTACACTGCGAGACAAAATAGACTTTTCTTACTTGTTGTCTCAGATGTTTGTCATAGTAATGACAATGTGATGATCAACAGAATCATCATAACACTAGGAGTTCAACAAGAAGACCAAGGCATAGGCAGGGTATACACCATGCCCAAGGGTACATGAAGGGCAGCCAGGAAGGCAGGATTCAGTTCTACAGTCTTAACAGAGCCAATTCTTAATTACTACCTTCTCTTGCTAACTAACTCTCAGGAGAAAAAAGTGGGACAACCCTTATTCCAAAACCTTATCTACTTGCTGCCCCAGGGCACGTAGGTGTAGCATCTTTGTGAGCCTAAGTACTTATTACAGTAAAGAAACACAATGTAATGAAAGAGGTACAGACTCAGAACACCAGTACTCATAAACTGCAGAGGCAACAGGAACCTCATTCTTAAAACTAAACTGAAATTTACCAACCAAGTGAAAAAGGCACAGAGAACAAGTTAATAATGGTCCAGACAAAGACACAGTTTCAGATCTAACCTACTATTAATTAATTTATGTATTGCCACTAGAGAGGAGGAAGTCAGTATTAAGTTCAATCAAATATGGAGAAGCTTCAGTATTGCTGTGACTGTTAGAACAGTAATTACTGAGTTGCAGTGCCTTGCTTATTCACATTCACAGAATGCTTTGCTGCTCACCTGCCACAGCATCTTTTGACAGGCCTGACAAGCTTTTCAGAGACTAGGACATCTCACCGAGAACAAAGGAGATCTGATTTGTACATCCTGGCAGGTTTCTGATCCAAGTCTGGTCTTAAAGAATATCTGCCTCCTGTCTCCTGTCTCCTGTCTCCTGCCTTGTATCTACACTTGCAAGGAGCACAGAAGAAACTCTGGCCAGCAAGAGTGGGATGCTGACTGAAGAGTTTCAGGGGCCCTGGGTTCAGGATAGCTTACACTGCGAGCTGTGTGACTTTGTGAAGTAATAGGAAACAGTATTATCAGAGAACATAAACTGGTTATCTAGTTAGGGTAGTTAGGGTGGAATGGAAGTAAAAGAACTCGGTTACTACCCAGCTTCCAGCCTGACTATCGCTCAGGATTCTGGCCCTAATCTTCTTAGTTTTGTACTTGAGACTAGATCCTCATTGTCTACAGTTATGCCTGATGCTAGTTAAGTTCAGTTGCCACTGAACACTGATTTCCTATGTTCTTGGTCAGCTTCTGAGTCTATGCCCACAACATGGCCAAAATTATCAAGAAAAAGATCCAGGAAACTCTTGGCAGAGCCTGTACCTCTTCCTTAGCACCAAACATTCTTGGCTGGTCATGGCAGGGCTCAAGGGCTCCCCACAAGATCTGTATGGTCGATTCCTGAGCCTGGATAGCTCCAAATGTATTTTACTTGGCTACAGGGCCACTATGGACCAATAGTCAAATATGCCTGGTGTCCTTATGAAAGGGAGATATCTGGACACAACCACAGCTTCAGGAGAGAACCACATGAGGATTAAGTTGTGCTGCCTAAGACTAAGAGCTCAACGGCTGGGAGAAAACCTGCAACAACACATTTTTCTGTCTTCCGCAAGGCGGCATGGCCTCTCAGTACCTTGATGTTTCTATTTAGTCTCTAAAACTATCAGAGAACAAATGTCTGACATTGAAGCCAATTCACTTATGAATCTTTTTAATGACAGTTCTGGGGAACTTCACACTTAGTTCCTGCTTCACAATTGACCTGCACAGGATAATTTCCTCATTTCACCCTGTTTACTAAGATCCACTAAGGGCCAAGTCCAGACTGAAGGGTAAAGATGATGACACTGGGGTCAAAGAAGGCCAATGCCCTCTGTGGGATGACAGTAAGGTGGTCCTGGGGTAAAGAGTGGGTGGAAGGGGAGGTGGTGTGATTCTTTCTGGAAGGGTTGCAGAAAGACTGCCTAAGGTGAGCCCTTGAGCAGCTTCGGTGTCTATGAAGGCTGAATGATAGCACAGTGCTGACAGCCCAGAACACAGAGAAAAGTAAGGCATCACTAGACAGTAAGAGTGCTCATCCTAGCATCTTCACTGCCAGCCAGAAGATGTACTCTCCAGCCTTTGCCACTTCTCAGTGATTCTGACTGAGAGACCTGGGGTGGGGACAAACAGGTGCCTCTAAATGTCCTAGGGGTGGGGCTAATATTCAGCATCCATAGATTTTTGTCTCAGCTTCATAGTACTTGTCAAGTATGGCACACATGTTTGACAGTAAATGACAGTACACAACATAATTAAAATAGAAGCAATTTAGCAACGTCTATGTGCGAACTGTGGAAAATATCCATATCTGTTCTTTGTATCATACTGCAATGATACAAAGAATACAATGGAAGGCATTGAGTAATTTTGAAATCACTGAAATGATGTTTACAAAGGAAGCTATAGGACTGGTGTTCAAATATACTTTGAATTGTTACAAGTTTTTTGTGGTTGTAAGAAATGTCCACTAGTTTAACACAGAATGAACTAACACCATGCTTAGTAGCACTTGTGATGCTCGTTCACAATCCCACAGTTAAGAAGCCGATGCTTATGCTATGGTGTTCTATTCCAACTTTTCATTTGGGGTAGAACAAAAACTCAGAGACTTAAAAGATATAGCCACAAGCTGGATCCTGTTACACTAAAGTCCTAAGCCAAATGTTAAATGGATCGTAGATCCTGACTGGACTCAGACATGTGACTCCTACAAAGTTTACGTTAACAAACACTATGGACAGGCAAACAGTACATGGGAAGGCTGAGGCCAGAGGAAAGGGTTTACAGAAAGGTTTTCTCAGAGGCTCAGCTTTCTGAGCTATAGAAGGGACTCTTAGAACTTGCCCTAAGTTGTATGGGTGCACAGAGATGGAATGCTGGAAAATTCCTGTATGGTGTTGGTAAGAAGTCAGCAAGATTCAAACAGGCCAGTTCTCCCCAGCAAAAAGACTGCATTCAGAACAATGCCAGATTGTTTCCAGAAAGACTCAACCTTTATGCTATCACCTGATCTATTCCCCAAGACCAAACTAGATGTTTTTCAATAAAGCACGCCCTAAGAACAAAGTTCCTGCCATTACAGAAACAAAGCAACAACAGAGACAAAAACCAAACCAGACCACTGAACTTGGGTTTTGGTTCTTGCTTTGACTCACATACAAGCACCTTCAGCAGCTGCTATGACTTTACCTTCAGAAATACATGAGCTTCTGAAGTTGGGTGTTAGTACATGTTATTATTTTAAGCTATGCCTTTCAGATGTTTTCTTTAGACAATAGCTTGTAGTAATCCTTTCAACTGTGGCTGGGGAGCCGGTTTGGTGCTTAAGAGCACTGGCTGCTCAATTCCCAGCTCCTGCACAGCAGCTCACAGCCATCTGTAACTCTAGTCCTAGGGGATCTGATGCCCCCTGCTGGCCTCCACAGATATCAGGCACAGATAAAATTCAATTTAAACTTTTAAAAAGAAATAAATATATTTAATTACTTATCCTCTCTGACTCTCTTTCACACTCACTAAGGATTGAACTCAGGACTTCTTGTATCCTATCACTGAGTTCATACTTCATCAAAAATATTACAAATTAATAATGATCACAACTGATTCATAACCTATTACTGAGTTTATGCAGTTAAGAAAAAACTATATTTAAAAAAATAACAGTTAAATTATAGAATTCCTGAAAAGAGGATCTTTTTTTTTTACCACTGTGATAAAATAATCTGAGAAATTAGTTTAAAGGGCAAAAAAGTTTATCTGAATCAGTTTCAGCCCATGGGTCTGTTGCTTTGGACCTATGGTGACACAGAATGTCATGGTAGAGCACAGGCCCAGAGATTATTTGTTCACTTCGGAGCAATAGGAAGCAGAGACAAGAAAAGATTGAGATCCTAATATTCTCTCCAGTAGGCCTATACCCTGAATGTCCCACCATCTTCTAATAGCACCACAGGGCTGGGAAACAAGCCTTAAAGTTGCAGACCTTTGGGGAGGCATACAAAGTTGAAACTATAGCAAGAATGAGGCAGTTCTTGTACTGATACAAAGAGATTCTCAAGAAAAATTCAACTAGACTGAAGCAATGGCTCAGAGGTCAAAAGTACACACGGACCCTGCAAAGGCTTACAACTGCCTCTGGCTCTAGCTCCAGGGGATGGCTACTTTCTTCTGGACCCCATGGGCACCTGTACTCTCATGTGCGCACATGCACACACACACACACACACACACACACACACACACACACACACACACACCTAAAATGAAACAAAATATTTAAATGAGTGTTAAATTTCTAATGATGTTCAACAAATTTCTTTTTCTTTGTCAACAAATTTTTGAACAATTTATTAAAATATTACTGGTAGAAGCTTACTGAAATTCCTGGGCTTCATTTCCAAAGGTTTTGATGTGGTAGATTAGTGATGTACAGAAAACACTATTTTCCATATGTACCTTCCTTACACTTGCATATATGCATATATAATTCTAACACTTTGATGCATGATCATAGCTATAGTTACCACAGTACTATCTACACACTGAGCTCTACCATCTGCAGAGCCAGGTGAATAGGCATTTATGCACCAGACTCACTGAGAGGTTCCTCTAGAGACCTAGTAAACACTGGAGTCAACCAGGAGACTCCACAAATGCTTCCAAAACACTCAAGACCTTCTCACATGGGTGACTTTCCCTTTGTGCTTACACTTTTAGTTCCTAGAAAAGAGAACACTCCAGAGAGAAGCCAAGGAAAGAAAGAAGGCTGAATCTGTCTTTAAAGCCAGGGACTGTCTCATCAGGCACACAGAACCCTGCTATCCCATGTGGATATGGAACCTCTACAGAAGGAAGTATAGCCAGCAGAAAGTAGGTTGGATTTCTGCTACCTTACAGGCATTTCATATGGACAAAGCCTTGTACAATTAACTTGAGTGTAATTCCTCCTACTGGTCAACCCTAGTCTAGGGCTTACTCTCTGATCCAGGGATAAGAATTACAGGACCTGCATTAGACTAGAAAGAGCACTTTATAAGGAGGGAGTCATGAGAGCTTGTAATCCCAACCCTACCTCCACCTAGATGCTGAACTAGCTTGGGACTACTAGACTGAAGGAATGCAATAAAGAGTTTGTCTCACACCTTGAGTCTAGCCTCATTTCCCACCCTAAACTGACCAAAACATGACCACTTGCAGAGATTCCCAGGCTTTCTCCACATTCCCTCTGGTCCTTGTTTGTCATGTAGTTCCCACTTAGAAAGCCCTTCCTCATACCTAGTCATCCTGCTGACCCATTCAGGTTTCAGGTCAAGGCTGCTTGTTTCTGGATAAGTCTCCCCTGATTCTCAAGACTGCTTGGAAGCACCACTCCTAACACACACACACACACACACACACACACACACACACACACACACACAGTACAGTGTTGCAAGTCAACATCCCTAGAAATGAAGACTCAGTACTGGAGGACTCACAGGTTCTGCAGCAGTGAGAATATTTACAAACTGCTTTAGAACCACTAATCAGTGACTCTTTCTGAATCACATCCCCTTGAATGCTGGCAGTACTATCCTTCAACTAAGATAAGATGATGATGCAGTAAATCAGCTTCAAGTTTATTACTTACCCCCTAGCAAGGAACCAAGAAAACTTTTCAAGTATTCTCAGCACACTGCATCCAAGGAAACAAACTGCTTGGTCTAGAATGACAAGTTCTCATTGTGCTCTTCCCATTATTCAGTTGTCAATTTCCCTGACCAAGAAGCAGATATTTTCAGAAAACAATGGGGGCTGCAACCTGATTCCAGAGATCCAGACGCTGCCTGCCAATCAACAGTAACACACTCTGTCATCAAGAGGCCAGGTCACCTCATGGCCAGGGTCCCTTCAGGCTCTTTATAGAACAGTTGGGGGAGAAAGAAGAGAGACAAGAAAGACCAACTTAATAAAAATTAAATTAAATAAGCAACAGGCTAGCATAAAAACAAATATACATATAACCACAGTTTAATTACTGTATAATCATCTATAATAAATATGTCCATTTGTATTATAAATCAGACTAATTCTTTTAAAAAGGAGCACAAGGACAGATGAATAAAGATTTCTAATTTTTCTACTTCAGCTTTGTAAATCAAAATTGAATTTGTTGGGAAATGGCGGATGATTTCCCAGCACTGTTATTCCTATTCCAAGAAGAGAGACGAGGACGTCAATGCTGGGGAGACTCAGGGATTCATTACGGTTGGCCTTTTCAAATTTACATTTTACTTCATTTGGGAAATGAGATCACTTTCTGTCTTCTGTTTGGAAAATTATTTTCCACTTAAATGTAAACACATGTTCAATCCTGTTAAGGGGACAGAGGTCATGGTGAGATTTTGAAGTGACTACTTTTGCCCCTCCTAGGCTGCTCTGTATGTCCTGCAAGAGGGCAGAGTAGGACAAGTGGGGTGCCCCAACCTGAAATGGCCGAGGGCTGCAGCCATGGTCTTAGGAGGTCAAGCCTCCCACAGAGATGGAGCACACCTGAGCTCACTAAAAAGGAAGACAAAGAAAACCCAGAACTGAGAAGAAGTGCTCCTCAGGCCTCCTCTCTGCCTTATCACAAACTGTCTTGGCTTAACCTTTATCTAATGCTCCATGAATTCTTTTCATTGAGCACTGTGCCTTTTTAATAGACATCCAACAGATAATAGGACAGAAATGGTAGACAGCAACTGTTGTTAAAGGAGCAGGAGAACCCACTGGCAACAGCCCTGATTGTCCCTTTCTTTTACTAAGAAAGAACATAGGTAAAATAAAATTATTCACTTTTTAATTTAGTTTGAAGAACCTAGCAAACAAGATCAGGTGGCTACTGCAAAACAAGCAAAATACCAGAATCTTTGCATTAACTCCCCAAAGTCCCCCTGTGCTACCAGCCCGGCACAAGGATAACTGACTGGCTTCTTTCTGCCTGTAGCATCCTGTTTTTTTTTTTGTTTTTTTTTTTTTTTTCTGGAATTTCCTATCACTGGCATCACATGCTGGTAGCCTCTGTGTCTAGATAGTTAGGGTCCGTATCACAGGCTGAGCTCTGTGTGTGCGGCAGTGCAGGTGGGGCTTGTTCCTTCTCCCCATCAGCTGGTTCCCTTCTGCACACAATTACATAAGCTCCATGCTCACACCCTAACACTATGTCTTGACTGTCCTTGATCTATCTATCCTCTGTAAAAACATCAGTCATGGTTCTGGTAAGATACAAAGACAGCCTCTGCCTGGCAAGCCAACAATTTAAACAGAGTTAGAAATGCTTAGATAAAGCAATGAGAACGGGGCAGCAGAGAAAAAGGCAACTGCCTGAAACACTCTCAACACAGGAGACTGAGTATGCATTGAGCTCCTAAAGGCCATGTCACAGTGTGTTGCTTGCACACTGTGAGGTGGTACATGAACTACCTGTGGCACCTGGAGATTTGGGGATTCCAAGTGTTTTAAATGAGTTACTTTTAAATAAATCTATCTTATAAAGTGCCTAGAGTATTATTAAGTACTACAGGGTGTTAACTCTGTGTCTTGATCAACACATTGTACTGACCATAACTGAACTTTCCTTGGTGTCTAGTCATTGTCAGCATTCTGACCAAGAACTATATCAGATGTCATCATGGGTTATCAGTTTGGCAGCCTGGTGGTTTGCTATTTGAAGTAGCCCTAAACTATTGTCATTGGTTTTCTTTTAAGGGTATGGGTGTTTGGCCTGCATGTATGCCTGTGCACTGTGAGCATGTCTGATGCCCTCAGAGACCACAAGAGGGCGATGGACTTTTCACACTGTGGATATGCCCTTGCCTCTAACCTACAAGTGTTCCTCTTTGGAAATGTTCTAATTATGAAATATTTCCATCATACAGAAAAGTCCAAAAAAGAATCCAAGTGCCCACCACCCAGTTTCATTTTTCAAGTGTTCACAGTGGACACACTTGCTTAGGATTAATTTTTTCTCTTCTGACACCTGTTTCACATTATGAAAGTAGTTTTCCCTTCTCCAAGACATTTGTATTATGGAGAAATCACTCACAATTCACCACAAGCACTGTTTACATTTTGATGAATTTTATTTTCCCCTCTTTCAAGGGGGATTCCCACCATGCTGTGAGCACGCATATAATTTGGAATTTCTTTCATAGTAATGGTCTAGTACATGTGTTTCTTTTGGCTGTTACAAAACTATTATCATTAGAGGCTTCAGAATACAGTGAGTTATCTTTTTCTGACCAATCTCATTATTTATTTAGGATATTTCCAATTCTTTGCTATTAAACATATCAACCTCAAAATATTTTTATGCATATTGTTTCACCTTATTATTGTTAATGCACCCAGAACTCAAACTTGAGTTTTATACAGGTGTGATATCTCCTTGCCCAGGAGAGTGGCTTCCTGGCAACAGCTGAGTGAGGTCCAGAAAAGCTTTCATTCATTTACTCAGCAATCCACTCAAAACACATTTACTTAATTCCTACTGAAGATTAGAAACTTTATTTTAATGTAACATAAGTTAAAAACACTAAGGCAAGGTCTTTGCCCTGAGGCTTTCCAGCTAGCTGAGAGACAGGCCCACTGCTCAGGAAGCAAGCAGACAGCAGTGAGAGACAGCAGTGAGGAACAGGAGTGCCTCCATGGCCGTGGTAGTCTTCACAGCCCTGAGCACAGCTGCAGTCCCACTCACTGGAGGAGTCTTTCTTGGGTTTTGCATTAAGGATGGGCATTAAGACTCTACTGATAGACAAGGTTGGCCTCACACCATCTGCCCACTAAACCATATTGCTCTGACTTGCATGAAGAGATGGCACCCAAAGCTTTTTTATTCTGAATCCAATGGTATATGGGACAGAAATGGTAACCTCTTTTCCAGCATCAAGCATGGCTTCTGTCCTTTTGGGTAAAGAAACACAGGTGTCAGGCACCCTTTCTGGAATGCCAAGAAGCTGATATATGTAAGATGAACTACACAGCTTATCAGCAACTTCTCACAGCTTGCCAACTGAACAACTATATCCTGTTCCTTGCTCCACTAAAGATTCATTCTTCTTAAGGCCTTTTAGCTAGAAAATGTGCCAACAAAATATGATGCCAGTGTTAATGAATATGCCCACAGGGCAAATGGGCTCATGGTTCATCAATAATTATTTTTCTTTTTCTTTTTTTCTTTTCTTTTTTTTTTTTTGAAGACCAAAACATAGACATACAAGGAAAACAGATGAGCAGAAAGATTTGGGTCAAATACCCAGGTCCCTTACCCACTCACTCATGGTTTCTTAGATATGGGCCCCTCTCTTCAGGGACCATGACAAATCTCCCAACATGTCCCTTAGTGTGACAATCAGGGAGAAGCATGTAGTCAGTCAGCCAACAAGAAAGCAGCAGCTATAGAGGCTTCAGGTCATGAGGCTAATAAGCTCACACACAAGCACAAACTCCATCTGAATCATCCATTGGGGTTGGGTCACTTCACTTTAAACCTGAGCGCTGGCCAAATGGATGGATCTGCTGAAATGCAGATGCAGCAGCAAAGTGCTAGGTAATAATACAGGACAGCTCACTGGCTCTCAACAGGCCTCTCCTTGTCTTCTCCTTGTCCATTTTCTTCCTCTGTTGTCTTTCCCACATTGATTGTAAACTTATAACAGTGGTGACTGTTGAAGTGCCCTGTGGAGATCCCACCTAAAGCAAACAGCACCATGTGGCCTGAGAGCAAAGACAGCCTGCACTAGAAGGCTTTACCTTTCGGAGTGCTGCAGCTGGGAGCACCTAGGTTCTTCAGGAACCTTCTAAGTTATTTTAGAGAGGCTGACAGAGAAAGAAGTGTCTCTCAGAAAGAGAAACAGCCTTGGCGCTAATAACAGACAGGTACAGAAAACTCGAGGAAATAGTACTCAAGTCCTGCCAGAGCATCAGAGGGTGGGACAGCAGGACTAAACGGAACAGGGTGAACAAGCTTTAGACATGTGGGAACTGCCAGTATTTTGGCATGGATGCTGATCCAAAGGGACCTCTTAAAATTTTAGACTTCACACACACACACAGAGAGAGAGAGAGAGAGAGAGAGAGAGAGAGAGAGAGAGAGAGAGAGAAAACCAACCAACCAACAACAACAACAACAAAAAAAAACAGGACATAAAGGCAGGGTGGGAGGGCACAGACTGACAAAAACAATGTTGTAAGGAAGAGTTTGGAAGCAAAACACCTGCTATCTCATTCTTTATAATCACCATCATAAGAGAAACGTAATGCACACACTCATCTCAGAAAAAGGGGTAGGATGACACATACAGCTTTTAAAACTGTCACTCCAATGTGTGTAACCTTTATTCCCATTTCTCTGCAGTCCAGGGAAATGCTGTCACTGTGTTGCTTCAGGCTAGTTCCTCCAGGGCATAGAAGGGCCTTCACCTCTCCTAAGATGCCTAGCAACTCACTTATTCCATGGTGAGGACAGTCAGGAAGTGCTGGGTTCGTGGATACAAAGCCAACATGCTTTTGGTTCCACATGTCACCAGGCACCCATGATACCTTGACATTCAAAGCTCTTATCCAGGTATCCAAAATTCTACCAGCCACATAGGTGTCTTCAGGCTGTGTATGAAATACATGTAAATTATTTCAAAATATTCAAAATAGTTTGTGGATTTGATAGATAAAAGGGAGCCATGGAGTTCCATGAATGAAGAATCTATACTAAAAGACAACAGGCTGTGTACGAGTCATGCACACACAAAGGATAAGACAGATTGCATACAGCAGCCTTAGGAACACTACACAGTCTGAAAGACAGTGGACTCACAGCAACAGTTCTCTGGACTAGGACTGTGCTTTATGTTTTGTGTGTCTTAATTCTCTACAATATATTCTCATAATTTTATGACTCATCTTCATTTTCTACAATGTATTCAAAACCAGAGCATGAAATCTTTTTGGTTTTCAAAGTTCGAGGGTCACAACTAACAGTGTTTAAAAACAAACAACCCCCAACCTTCATTTTGAAATTGTGACAGTCTCAATTCAATAAAAATTCATAATGGTATTTCTCTTAATTAGAGATTGTATACACGCTGATGCACACTTGCTGGTTACTGTCTTTCTGCCTTGGCATATCTAATCATTTATTTGTAGACTACTCAAAGCAAATCAATAGCTCTGTGCCTTTCTGTTCTTGAATTCTAATATGATAAAGTAGAGATTTCAATGTGATCTAACATAGAAACAAAACCTAACCAGAAAAATTGATGGATCAGATATTCTTAAAAACAACAACAACAACAAAAATATAGACATGAATCTGAGCAGAGGGGAACAGGGTTGATTATTAGATGTGGTGGTTTTAAGGGCTTCTAAACCACTATGTAGAGGATTCCCCTATCTAATTTCTCCAGCAATTTCACAGAGATTTCTTCTGAATACCAAAAAAGTTTTTCAAGTATGAATTAAAATAAATGATTTGATTCACCACTCAGCAAAACAAAATCTAGTTCCCAGGATAAATAATCTGGCCTCTGCTCCCAAGCCTTGCCGCTTTCTGACATATACAGACATTTCCCCTCTCTAATTCAGTGCCTTCGCTTCTTCTGTCCCCCACCTAGGGTGAGGGAAATGAAAGGCCACACAACTGAAAAAGGATCTTAATCCACTCACGGTTCTCCCTTAAGAAGTAAGATTAAAAAGAATGTATCCAGGAAATGTCATAATGGTACAAGTAGCTGTGGCAGGTCAGTGATGGACAGATGGATGGACAGACAGACAGCAGGGTGCTGCAGGTGGACAGAGTGACTGGAGGGGGGTTATGGGCATAAAAATGAAGGCTAGCAAAGGGGAAGCCAGGGAGGATGCACAGGTACCAAGCATGCTCAGAAACACAACACACTCAAAGATTCGTGAATAAGCAGGGCTTTCCTAACTGTGGTACCCAAACTGTTTAAAATCTACTACGTTGCACTTTCACAATGGGCAGTAAGGATCAGTTTCTTAGTTTCTAACAAGAATCTGTAAAATGTATAAATCACATAAAAGGCAGGTTGAGCTACCTAAGTATATACAACTCCTTTAGGCCAATCTCCAGTTCATTACAGTTGCATCTTTGGTTAGAAGCAAAGATGGAGAAAAGGCCTGAGCAGAGACTATCTCCCTCCAACCCAACAATCTGCCTCAGAGCCAGGCTGGATGCTACAGTTCATGTAAGGAGAGGTCCCCAGCCTGTAGGCAGCACTAGCGCTCCTTTCCACTCTGCACTACCTGCAGGGCTCTCCATCTCCCCTCTGACCAAGCACAGACTGCCTTGCCCACCCATCTCTGCACACACAGTCACCAGGGAGGAAGTGTGGCCCTGTTCTACCACTCATTCTTCCTTCTAGACCCTGCTCCAAGGCAACTCTGAGGTTTGGTCCTGTACCTCTTTCCATGTTCCCTGATTAAATCTGATTAAATTAAATTCTGCTTAATAATTTTAGGTTATTTTGCCAGTTGTTAAGCTATTAATTATGATTCTCCATTTCAACCTACTATTTGTTAAAGATAATTTCTCAGCTTCGATTTTTATAATATCAGTGACTATAGATATATACAATTTCTTAGTAAAACTTACATAATTAAAAAAAATGTACCTATAACTATATATGTATACATTTTTCTATCTGCCCTTGTTCACCACAACTATAAATAAAATTGGCTGTGGATTACTAAATGTGGTTGCAAGTGCATTTCCACCAAGTGCTCTGCAGAGCCATCCATCACTAATGACATGCTGTGAGGGAGGAAGCAAAGGGAGGCTGGAGGAGCATTCCTGCCCGGTTCTGGTACACACCATGGAGGAGCATTCCTGCCTGGTTCTGGTACACACC